>NW_027468859.1:9289649-9297149 GCF_046254945.1 Alosa pseudoharengus
CATGACAGGTTTGGGTCTATGGAGAGAGATGAAATAATAACGATTCAAATGAAATGAAGCGTCCACTTCAACTCCTCTGGTATATCTAACCCTCCAAATATCTGGGATATCCAACCCCCAAATATGTTCAACTTCCTGCGACTAGTGTTAGCCCTTTGTTGCAGCCTCCGTCCATTCAAAAAAGCCACACAGCCTCCTTCCCCTCTCCTCCTCCAGCTGGTGTCTTTGTACTGGGGTTACATCCTGATGTTCCCCAGACAGTATGATCCACTGCACTGGGGACTTCTGACAATCCTGTCTTGGAGGAAACAAAGGCCTCTCTTGGTCTCCGTCATCAGCTGTTGTGTTTTCTGTGGAGATGTGTGGGATTACACTGCTGTGCACACAGGTGCAAGTAGTAGATGTAATAGTGGTTCAACTTGCTCCAACATACTTCAAAATCCAGTCTTTATAGGAACAACCACATGAAATTGGAATAAGGCATCTGTCCAATGACACAATTTTAGTTTAAAGAGATTTGTTCTCAACAGCTGTTTAATTCTGTCAAAACATGAATGTGGTCTCGGTTGAAGGCGCTGCATACAGTGATCATACTGAATGGGTCCCCCAGCATACACAGTGATGCACACTATGAAACATGCACGTACACACACAAAATCAAACATACGCTCAGGCACACATGCCCACACACACACAAACACACACACACACACACATACACACATATTATGCGCACACACACACACACACACACACACATATCTTTGCGTTCAATAGGGCCAGAGCTTGCGTACACACAGATTTATGGAATGCGCACACACATGCACATGCACATGCTCAGGCACACATGCCCACACACAAACGCACACACACATACGAGAATAAGCATGTTTGGCTTGGTAGCTGGCCGTGGTCCTGAAATGCCAACAGCAGAGATCATGTGTGAGTGAAGATCGCTGACACCCTCTATGGATGGATAAGGGGTAACGTGTAACATGAGCTTAGAGCTAATAGTGAAATGAAGGAGAAAGGGGAGGAGGTGAGAGGCTTTGCAACGGCAGAACGTGACATAGTGGGCAGGTAAGAAGCCTTTAAATCATCTACAAACAGAAGTGGGGTGGGGATGGCTGTTAATCAACCCTACAAGCTCCTCCCGAACTTTGTTTTAAAAATCATCATCTGATACACTTATATTGAATTTAGAGGATAGTACAGCTGAGATTAGAGGCACTATCACAATCACATAGTGCAGGTCCAATCGATTTACAACAACAAGCACAATATATATCTGTGTGTGTGTCCGTGTGTGTGTGCATATGTGTGTGTGTGTGTGTGTGTGTGTGTGTGTGTGTGTGTGTGTGTGTGAATGAGTAAATAAACAAAGGAATAAAACAAAGAAAAAAACAAAATAAGCCATTTGTCTTCCTGTTCCCTTGGCAACCAGAAATGTGTCAATAGGCTGGTATGGCTTATTTTTGTAGCTGGAATATCGTGTTTACCTCTGTTACCGCGGGACCAATGGGGACATCCTCAGAGGGTGATGAGACTTAATGTGAGACAAAACACAGAGCTTGTTTCTCTCCATATAACACCACATCACATCATTCACAGAGTGTGTGTGTCTGTGTGTGTGTGTGTGTGTGTGTGTGTGTGTGTGTGTGTGTGTGTGTGTGTGTGTGTGTGTCTGTGTGTGTGTGTGTGTGTGTGTGTGTGTGTGTGTGTGTGTGTACGTGTGTGCATGTCTGTAGCCTACATGACTGCAGCAGTCTCAGTTGGCAGAGCAAGACATCTGCTTGAAGTTCCATCTCCAGTCTCATCGAGGGCTGAGTGCCTGATTATGATTGGCTCCAGGGCCAAGGAAAAAAAATATTTGACTTTTCTTCTTCCTTTTGTCCTTGAGAAGTCCTCCCTGTCTTTCTCTCTTTATCTCTCTCTCATTCTCTCCCTCTTTTCTGCCTTTGTTCCTATGATGCCGACCTCTTTCCCTCACAGTAAATGAACTGAAGCCACTGTGCACGCACACACAGACATATAAAGGTGCGCACACACTTTATGTGTGTGTGTGTGTGTGTGTATATTTGTGTGTGTGTGTGTGCTTGTACTGTATAACTGTGTGTGTGTGTGTGTGTGTGTGTGTGTGTGTGTGTGTGTGTGTGTGTGTGTGTGTGTGTGTGTGTGTGTGTATATTTGTGTGTGTGCTTGTACTGTATAACTGTGTGTGTGTGTGTGTGTGTGTGTGTGTGTGTGTGTGTGTGTGTGTGTGTGTGTGTGTGTGTGTGTGTTTGTATACAGTACCCAGTCACTGACTGCCACTGTAACCTCCACAGGCCCGAGCCAGCACCAAGAAGTTCCGTAAGGTGACCCTGACCGTCTCACCCAAGGGGATCATCCTCACGGACACAGAGAGTGGTGACCTCATCGAGAACGTCTCCATTTACAGGTGCTCACACATTCACACACACACACACACACACACACACACACAGACAGACACACATTATAATAATACTGTAGACACACTGGCATACACACATCTGACCATCAGAGAGCGGGGACCTCATTGAGAGGAAGGACAAGGAATCTCATGAAAAAATGTATCTGTATGCTATGTGTATGTATACTGCAAGATGCTTTGGATTAAAATATCTGTTATGTAAATAAATCTAAATGGCAATATTTCTGATGGAAACAATGACAGATGTAGTCATTTGTAACATGAAAGGCTTATTAGCACAGTGTCAAGTCAGATAGGCTTGTGTTTGTGATATGTAGCCAGTTAGTTTGATTTGTTGTCATATTGGAAAGTTAATCATGTCCCTCCATCATTATAACATGGAAATACTGACAGTATATTTAAACTGATATCCTCATTAATATAACAGGCCCAAAACACAAGCTTTGGAACAGACAGTAGGTCACCCAACACAGTGGTGTTCCAAACAGAAGCAGAACACTGGTGGGGAGTGGACAGTATTTATGGAACTGGGTCAGCAAGGTCACTCGTTGGCATCTTTTTTCATATTTTTTCTTGCTGTGGTAGCTAGCAACAGTAAGGGGTTTTCTTGCAACTGTACTAGTTGGAAACTAGATCCAAGGGCAGTGTCGTGTGGTATTTTCAGGCATTTGGCCGCTCATTTCTGTTTCTGTGAAAGAAAGTTGATTGGGTTCCGTGGCCATTGTGTCATAGTAGAGATGATATTCTCTCTGATTGGATCCGAGACTGGCCATGTAGAAGCGGACACTGAGGATATGATTGTGTGCGTGTGTGTGTGCGTGCGCGTGCGTGTGTGTGTGTGTGTGGCCAGAGATGGGGGTTGTGAGGTTTTCATGTCGGGCAATTGAGGAGAAGAGCAAAGAAGCGTGACTGGTCTATTAGAGTAGTGTGAGTGTATGTATGTGCTTGTGTGTGTGTGTGTGTGTGTGTGTGTGTGTGTGTGTGTGTGTGTGTTTGAGACAGAGTGGGAGAGAGAGAGAAAAAGAAAGAGAAATGTCTGTGTGTGTGTGTGTGTGTGTGTGTGTGTGTGAGTGTGCATGCATGTCTCTGTATGTATACATTGAGGAAATGGGGATTGCGCAGACAGCGTCTTACCCCATGCTGATATTCCCCTTATCAGCTGCTCCAGGTCCATGGTCACGGCAATCAGGGGCCCTCTCTTTCATCCCCCCACCCTGTACACACACACACACACACACACACACACACACACACACACACACACACACAGACACACACACACACACACACACACGCACACACACTCACCACATCCCACCTCACACACAAACCCATACACACACACACACACACACAGGTCTGTTAGGACTTGAGGTTGTGGTTGTGTGTGAGGCGCTGCAGAGGCCATATTGACTCAGTGCCATAGTGCACTCTGCAGGGTGTGTGCCTCAACCGTCTTCCCTGTTTGAGCTGCAGATGGATTCTTTATTCTACTGCCTCAGGGGCCGCAGGGAGGACATCCAACTGTGTGTGTGTGTGTGTGTGTGTGTGTGTGTGTGTGTGTGTGTGTGTGTGTGTGTGTGTGCACTTCATGGGGTATGTTTTGGACAGTTCTGACAGTCCTTTGATCAGGCAGGCTCAGATCCACTTGAAAGAGAGTTGGCGAATGAAAGGTATCTCAGAGTGAAATCCCAGTTTCAGACTAGCTGAACGTGTAGTTATAGATTTTCATAATGACAGTGAGGGTTTACTGTAAGAATAATTATGTAGTTGTTGTATACCAAACACACACACACATACACACACACACACACACACACATACAGGCATACACTAAGAATACATGTAGTTTCTAGAAGTAAAATATACAATGTGCTATGTAAGTTTTGATATAGATATTTGATTATGATATTTGATTCTCACCTGACTCCGCAACTCCAAACAGAGGCAGAAATGAAAGGGCAGCTGTACTCTCTGTGATTTCCTTTGAATTTGATGAGATGTGACAGGTTGTTTATTTACTTGAGCGCTTCAGTGTTGAGCAGTCAGTGCCTTTGTTTTTTTTTTTAGAGAGAGAGAGGGAAAGAGGGGGAGGCACAGTCATTTCTCTAGGATTGCCTCATATTGTCTCAGGGTTTAATTTGAAGCTACACTGGAAGTGCCTCTGATAAAGAATTGAGCCAGACAGCGTGTTTACGGGATTATTATATATAGTGTGTGTGTGTGTGTGTGTGTGTTTATGTGCAAGTGTGAGTGTCTGTGCAAGTGTTTGTGTGTGTTGTTGTGTGTGTGTGTGTGTGTGTGTGTGTGTGTGTGTGTGTGTGCGTGCGTGCGTGCGTGCGTGCGTGTGTGTGTGTGTGTGCGTGTGTGTGTGTGTATGTGTGTGTATGTGTGTGTGTGTCTGTGTTTTTTCTCTTGGTCAGGTTCAAAGCACTGTGGCTTAGTGTCATATGGTTTGCATGGCAGTAAGTTGCGTGAAGCTACAAATCCCCTCTGTGCGTTAGCTAATAGGATTCCTCCCCCCAGTCATGGCATATAGAATCTGCAGGCATTCCCTTTAGCGTGACACTCTCTTTGGCACAGTTCCTATCTCAAAGTGTCACCAGCTATGAAGATGTTGTAATGGACCAAAGAGTACTCCAGTCAGTGCAAGACAGAAGAGAGGAGAGGGAGAAAGAGAGAGAGGCGGGGGGGAGGGGGGTGGGGAGCAAGAGAGGAAGTTGGGACGGGGATTCATCCGCAGTAGTGCAATGTAGAATCTAAGGAAACCCATTGTCCCTGAGGTAAAACCTCTTTTTGGCAGGATTCCTATCTCTAAAGCTATGGATGTGTTTAATGTGTCAAAGAGAAGCCTGTTCTGCCCAAGAGAAATGGAGAGGGCTGGAACAAAGGATGGTTAGAGGGAGAAAGAGAGGGCATTGCTACAGTTGAGCCATGCAGAATATGGAAACATCACCAAAGCCTGACCGATCACAGACATGGTTTGTTCCTCTAGCATCCACTATTGGAAGTGTGAAGCATTTATGATTGACTGACTTTTTTGTTTGTTTACTTGTTTTTCTTGTTGTTTTTCCCCTTTCCTGGCTCATGGTTACGGGTGCAGGTGTGTGTAGAACACAGAGGAGGAAAGCTCATGTGTTACAGCTGCGAGTCACTGTCAGTGTCAAACCCGCCGTTTTGTGTTCAGACATAGAGTAATGAACACGTGCACGCTCTCTCTCTCTCTCTATCTCTCTTTCCCTCTCTCTCACTCTCTCTCTTTCTCTCTCTCTCTCTCTCACTCTCTCTCTCTCTCCCTCTCCCTCTCTCTCTCCTTCTCTCTCTCTCCCTCTCTCTCTCTCTATTTCTCTCTTCCCAGAAGGATTTCCCACGTCAAACATTTTCACTCCAGTGGCGCGAGAGTGAGTGAGTGAGCGAGCGAGCTCAGTTTGCGCTGCGGCAGGAGAATGCTCACGCTCGCGAGGCAGAGACACTTTTATTCAGCAAACTCTTCACAGCTGACCTGGATCCAATATGGGGGGGGAAAACGCACACAACTGAAGCACATCACACTACAACAGTCAGCTCCCATTCCTGTCACTCCTGTCAGTTCTCATAAATATGGAGGACAAACGTGAGATACTGGGATCTCGCCACTGTCACATTGACTATGTAATTACGCATGTAATTAGTGCCACTGTTGATCAATTAGGCAGTGTTTTGACTAACTGTCTTCATCATCTTCAGGGGGGTAATCCAAGTTCATGGTAAATTGACAAACCTGGGTTATTTAATATTGACTTCATTTAACTTAATTTAGTGGGAAACCTAACAGAAGATGCCTTTCGCCTTTATTCTCCTAGCAAAACAAAGCCATATGGCTCTTCTATGAGGTAGATTACCACTTACCAGTTTGTTGGTTTGTCACTAAACTACGCACTTGCAATATCCCCCAGAAGTGACACGTTAGCTCTTTCACCTGTAACGTGTTAGTTTGACTCGTTTTCTCCACTTCAGGCCTATTTAAAATTGCATTTAGGCCAACGGCTTTCCTCCCCGCGGTACACTTTTGAGCAAGGCGTTATTTGGATCCTCCACCAAACAAACAAAAAATAAACAATAACTCACGGACAAGATGGTGGTGGGGGAAGGGGGAAGAGGAGGTAGGCCGGGGGTGCCTTGGGCATTGCTATTTGGGTCAAGCGTTCGGAGAGGGCCGAGCAACACGTTGTTTATCAGTGTCGGGAGATCTGAGACCGGCGTTGTTTACTCACGTTGCGCTAATTACCCCGACGGGCCCCTTTTGAAGTGGATTTTGAGCATCTCCAGCGTCGTGTCCCGATAGACATGCTGCTTCACGCACTCCACCCAGCCCAGCGCTTTTTCTCTCAATGCCTCTGATGGGCTACTTCTGTTCTCTTTCTCTCTCTCTCTCCCTCTCTTTCCTTTTTTCTCTCTCTCTCTGTCTGTCTCAGTCTCTCTCTCTCTCTCTGACCCCCCCCCTTCTATTTATCCTTTCGTTATGTCCGGTTCTTCCTCTGACACCTGTACGTCTGAAATGCTCTTTGATGATGGCTGTTGTCCCTCGCGGACTCACTAGCCAGCTGTGATTACGGTAATGAGGCCTCATCAAATGGGTTGAACAAAAGAGAGAATAACAGATCATTTGTAGAAGTTGTTTTTAATGGGATGGATGGTCCAGGGGAAAAGTGGTGCAGATTAGCTCACACTGTCATCATTTTGGGTTTGGCAGTAGATGAACAAACAAAGATTGGGTATTTATTGCTGTGTGTGTATGTGTGTGTGTGTGTGTGGGGGGGGGGGGTCTGTGTGTCTGTGTCTGTGTCTGTGTGAGTACATAAATCTAATTACAGTAATATTATATCTCTGTGTATATATATGTGTGTATGTAGGCATATCCACATGTGTGTATTTTTTTGATTGTGTGTGGTGGTGCCTGTGTGTGTCTGTGTGTGTGCATTGCGTACGTGTGCACACATGACATGAGTACTTGTCATGATCAAGCTCTGGCCCTATGAGTGCAAAGTTATGTGTGTGTATGTGTG
>NW_027468859.1:9299649-9304649 GCF_046254945.1 Alosa pseudoharengus
GGTGGTAGTGTTTGGTGGTGATACGCATGTTCTAGCTGTATCATATATTTAAACCAGGGATAATAATCCATTCCAAATTTATTTTATTTTTTTGTCAAATTCAAATTGCTCCTCACATTCCTGTAGTTGTCCTTCCAGTATGTCTGTGTTGAAAAAAAAAACTCTTTAAAAAAAAACTGAATGCATATCTTGCCACTGAATCAAGGACTACACCTTCAGTGGATGTGGAATCAAGCACCAGTGCCCTATCAGTTTGTTTTCATTCATAACAGCCTGTTTTTTTTATGCCACACTCTGGTTTAATCAAAATCACAGAGGTCCAGTCAGTGCCTGTGCACCTAACAGCCACTTAAATGGCAAATGAAATCAATAGCCACTGCTGGGTAGTTAAGTCCATGTATTAACCATGTCCATGTAACAGTTATATGCCTCACTGAGCAATACTGCTATACCACTCTATTGGCCTTGGCTTTAAACAATAACTTCAGGCTGAGGGATACTTTACTCTTGAATGGACGTTTGTTTGTGTGGGTATGCATTGCGCTGAGGTGGTCAATTGTGGTCCTTAGACTGTGTGACCTGTCTGCCACCTAGTGGTAATGCACTGTAGAGTGAATTGGAATGTGTATAGCGACATCTAGTGGACACAAGCATGAACAAGCATTTAAGAAGATTAAAATGTTAGATTCTGTAGTCAATAGTCCTTATAAAACCTTTTTTTAATATAAAACTGTGTGTGTGTGTGCATGTGTGCATGTGTGTGTGTGTGAGTGTGTGTGTGTGTGAAGTCCTGTGGACCATATTCACTCTTCCTATCTCACCAGGCACAGGCAGTGACACTCACAGTGGCCCAGGCATTCAAAGTGGCCCTGGACCTTTGGGAGATAGCACAGGAAGGTGAGGCACTCACACACACACACACACACACACACACACACACAACAGATGCTCTCTGATGAAAACGGTTTGTTGACTTATGTTGATCTATGAGAAATGTATGTGTGGCCATAAAAGTCTTTGAGATCAGGGCAGTCAGATGAAAGGTTTTCATTTATTCCATACTTAAACTTATGTCTGATAACCCAGGAGAAGAAAATGTAGAGAAATGCCCATTTAAGATGTACGTATCTGGGTACAAATAGGAGTATACAATAGTATGCAGTATTTTATATTTTTGAATTTATTTTATTGAGATACAATATCTCTTCTGCCAGGGAGTCCTGGCCAAGACTGACAACACATAAAAGTTCCATAATTACAGAGACCAAGACAAAGGAAACATACTACAACACAGTCAATTTAAAGCAACACCAAAGAGTTTTTTGTACCTTAAAATAATGTTTCCAAAATCGTTTCAGTGGTTCATGAACTCGTAACAGGGTGAACGGCAAGTCTGCATTCGCTTCGCAGCCCTCTATCGGCTATAACCGCACTATGTAAGTTTGCCAGATCGGGTAGCGGATCTGTAGTTCGATGGAATGAGACATAAAAAACTACAAATTTGACTTGCATCTGATGTCGCAATACATCGTACTTTTATAAGTCGTGCAAAATATTCTACCTTGTCTGTGGACATCGTTATTTGCAAAGCCGGTGCTGGATAAACAAATAGCGTGCGTGCGACAGAGGGAAAGTTCTTTGGTGTTGTTTTAATACAGAGGCCAAGACATAAGACATATACCCTGGAAACTCCAGAGTTCTCACAAGAGCACAATTTGAATGGTCTCTGCGAGACACTCTGGCAATGAGTAATGATGCACGTTACTTTTGCCACTTGTATCACAGGGAGCCAATCACATCGGTGTATCTGATATAGGCGGGCCAGAGGTGAGCTAAACAGATGACACTCGTAGTGTTATCCAATTGTGTTGAAGGTTGGCGTCGGAGTCCGAAATCAGTCAGTAAACGTTGGTCATATTGTGTTATCCAATTGCGTGCAGTGAGATTTTCAAATGCACGCTTGGTGTCGCCCCTCGAGTTGGGCTATTACATTATTCGTGGCCAGACCCTTAATCTTTCTAGATTACCAGGGTATATATATATATATATAGATATATATATATATATATATATATATATATATATATATATATATATATATATACACACACACACATATATATATACACACACACACACACACACACACACACACACACACACACACACACACACACACACATATATATATATATATATATATATATATATATATATATATTAGGGCTGTCAAAATAACTGATTAATTTCGATTAATTAATTTGAGAAAAAATAAGTGATTAAAAAAAATAACGCAGATTAATCGATTCCTTATGACCTTTGACCCCAAGCCGTTCTAGTCAGTAACCATTAGACTGAAAAATGAAGGAGAGAAGAAAATGTGCTGCCTAGGTCATTGATTGGAACATTTACTTTTAAGTCGCGCATCAATGCAAAGAAATAGTGTTGACATAGAGGGGAGTTAATTTGTTTTCATTGTGTCCCCTAGGTTATATCTGTAGCCTGAAAAAACTTATTCCCGAAGCACTTTTGAATTTATTTCCTCAGCATATTAGCTCATATCATAGATTATTATGGCCATTATTTGAACAGTGAAAATAATAATAAAAGAGTTTTTGAACTTTAATGTCACTAATGCTGATTATTCAATGATTAATTTGAGTTTAAATATACTTCACAGCAAAAATGATATATGCGATTAATTTAGATTAATTAATCACAGAGTATGTAATTAATTTGATTAATTTTTTTAATCGATTGACAGCCCTAATATATATATATATATATATATATATATACAGTATATCCTTTTTATGTATGTTTAGATGTCCATTGCTGATGGAGTTGTTGGTAATATCTCAACCTCTTTTCTTTCAGACAAGATCAAGAAAGCTCGCATGTGCTGTTCCTGCTCAGGCAACGACCCCCAAACAGAGACGAATCCCCACCCACACCCACACTGCGTCTCGGGTAATGCCTCAACCCAAACACCTTCCTGTCAATCAAATGCATTTACACCCTCTATGCACATAACACATCAAGGGATGGACATTTGCACCAACCAGCAACCACTAACCAAAATAAAACTGTCTGGTAGATTTCAGAAACAAAATAATCATTTGCTATCAAATGACTGGTGAATTTGACTATTTATCTGTCAGTGGCTGGTACAGTAGATAATTCCCAACTCAGAGTCTGAGGCATATGCGCCCTCTATCTATGCCTTTGCCTATATGTAGCCTACTAGCCTACTGACAGCCTATTATGTAAACATAGACCCACCTCCACTTTGTTTCAGGTATAAAAACACCTGAGAGAAAGTGGCCTACCTAGCCTGACGAGCCAGACCCATATCAAGATGTAGGGTCTGGGAACTTACCATTGGCACTGCTCAATCAGAGGGGTGGGATAAACTTCAAATTTCCTCTGCACGCAATAGGATAGCGCTACAACTCATAGTCCCACGCATTTTCCCACCAGCGGAGCTAGTTGGCTAGTTGATCAAACTTTTGGCAATTTAAAAAAAAGCTTAACTTGAGTCGCGATTCAAAGACCGCTGTTCGCCAGCAGCAGCAACCATCTTCTTTGTTTTCAAGTAGCAGGAAATTCACGCGGAACCGTTGTGCCGACTCTATACACGATGTGATTGGCCAGAAGTTTGATTGTTCCAGCTTGCAAGCCAACGGAGAGTTGCTAGACTACCCTGGCTGCAAATTACATTTGCTGCCTCTAGGGTGCATCTAGATTTCTAGGCTATGGCCTACCAACATATCCTTCAGATATATGTTCTTATTGTCAGCATACTGTTTAAGTATAGAATATTACACAAAAAAAGTCTGCATGTTAAATGTAAGTTATTATGTGATAGGCTTCAGCTGGGTAGACACCTGAGTGCATTACTGTAGATGTAGGCACACCTACAGACTGGGTGATTCCTTGTGGAAAAATAAGTTGACCTGTGGTTACATAACTTTGAAGGGGTTTCTCCTGTTTGACAGTAGGCTACTGCAGTTTTAGTAGTGTGCAGCTTGTCTCGGGGGGTCTGGATGAATTATTCATATTATCTCTTAATGAGTAGTGAGACTCCTTCCTTATGTCGACCTTCCTCCCCTCTTTCCCTGTCCTCTCATCCCCCGCTGCCTTCACTTATCTTCCCCTGGGCCCTCTCCACAGGTTCGGAGAAAAACTCGTCCCTGAGCGTGGACGAGAGGCTGCGGAAGCCCTTCCTGTCCGCCTCACTCCACTCGCCGTCGCCACGTAGCAACCCGACCAAGAGACGGCCAATCAAACACGACTCCTGGGTGAGCAGAGCGGACTTCCTCAAGCTTTTTTTTTTTAGGTGGAGGATGAGGGCTGGGGAGGGTTTTGAAATTAGCAAAGAAAGCTAATCAGAAAACTACACTCTTCAGGCAGTTTTTCTTTATCTGATTTTTTTTATTTATTTTTGCCACATAGGCTTTTTTTTATATCATAGTTTTAATTAATGTCCTTGACTTTTAAATGTTTACAGCATATATTTGAGTTTTATGTCTTC
Organism: Alosa pseudoharengus; assembly: GCF_046254945.1. Lineage (NCBI taxonomy): Eukaryota > Metazoa > Chordata > Actinopteri > Clupeiformes > Clupeidae > Alosa > Alosa pseudoharengus. The sequence continues at coordinate 9,304,184 of NW_027468859.1, forward strand.
AAGGACCTTCCAATTCACTCACATTTATCCTTCAGGTGTTTCATTAATCAAAGAAACACATAAAGGTCCGGTAAACATTTAAGAATTACAGATTCCAATTACAAAGAAAGGATTGACCCTTCTTTTTAGAATGGCCCTTGTAGCTATGCTTGTTTTTTTACTCCTTTTTGATTAGAACTGGATCGAAGCACTAACCTTGTCAAAAGCAAATAGAGTAGTGCGGTGCATTGCCACAGCAATCCTAATGCACTTGCCCAACATTTCCAGTAGGTGGCAACCTCTCTCCATTTGCTACAGCCAAAGCAGGAAGGCCCCCTCTCCCCCAGTAATCATCTGAATAATCACTTATTCCCGATGCTGCCTCGTTAATTAAGGCCCCCTCACCACCACAACTCGCCCTGATAGGATCCAATTGGGTGTATTTAATTGTTTGCTTCTGATTGAAGTTGTGAAGTGTATTGTGCCA
>NW_027468859.1:9307149-9514649 GCF_046254945.1 Alosa pseudoharengus
GTGGTAGTAGTAGTAGTAGTAGTAGAGTACTAGTGACAGTGTGGTAGTAGTAGTAGTAGCAGTAGCAGTAGCAGTAGTAGTAGTAGTAGTAGTAGTAGTAGTAGTAGTACTGAATTCCCTGCCTCATCAAAGAACAGGACAGGGTTACTTTCTCTCACTCCTCATTTTGCCTGTCTCCTCTGTGACATAGTGCTTGACCCGCACATCGGAGCAGAGGATGTGAACTCATAGCATCACTAGGATCCACCATCAACAAGCGGCTGTATATACACCACCGCGCACTGCTTCGTCCTTGTGCTAAAAATACAGAATAATGGAGCACAGAGCACCGATAACTCATTAGACTCATCAAAGGATCACTCTATCCTGTCTCTCTCTCTCCCTCTACCCTCTATCTCTCTCTCCCTCTATCTCTCTCTCTCTCACCCTCTATCCTCTATCTCTCTCTATCCTCTGTCTTTCTCCCTCTATCCTCTATCTCTCTCTATCCTCTGTCTTTCTCCCTCTATCCTCTATCTCTCTCACTCTCTCTCTCATCCTCTATCTATCCTCTGCCTGGTTGACCCCCATGTGGAAAGGCACATCAGTGGCTGCTCTAGTGTCCTTTGTGGTGTTTATCACAGCAAGATTCCCCAGCAGAAGGGGATTACAACATGCAACACCTTGTTTCCTTTCTTACTAATGTAGAGGACAGTAACACCCCCCATCTGTATTTCTCTATTTATCTCTCTCTGATAATCTGCATGGCACAAGCATGTGCAAAACTAGGTACTGTCATAAATAGGATGTTTCCTAAGCTAATATAGAGGATAGAAGTACCCCCTCCCTCCCTCTCTCTCTCTCTCTCTCTCTCTCTCTCTCTCTCTCCCTCTCTCTCTCTCTCTCCACCCAGAGAGCAGACAGCAGCATGGCACAGGCATGTGGAAAACCTAGTAATGTCTCACCACAGCTCCTGCTCTCGCTCTATTAGCGGTGCTTCGCACAGCAAGATTAGCCAGCGGGGGGATATTGCACGGCCCCACTCCCTTGCACCCCATTCTTGTTCTAAACGACATGAGGCATCAGTGCAGTTTGTCCTTGGCTTGTCCCTGTCCTGTCATTCGAGCAGTGTTATGTAATGGAGACGTGTTAAACATGTGTTCGGGACATGCGTGGTCCAAGTAGGATCCCTTGAATGCTTTTCATTCATTCATTATTTTAATTAAATACATTAAACAAAATTCTGCATTTTTACATGCTGACCGTTACTCTCCTTAGATGGTTGGCTGCTTCTCTTGCCAAGAGCTCCAGTAGTGTTTACATTTGTTGCATATCACTGCCTCTCAGGTGTACTTTTGCTTAAAGCAACACCAAAGAGTTTTTTGTACCTTAAAATAATGTTTCCAAAATCGTTTCAGTGGTTCATCAACTCGTAACAGGGTGAACGGCACTTTCTGCATTCGCTTCGCAGCCCTCTATCGGCTATAACCGCACTATGTAAGTTTGCCAGATCGGGTAGCGGATCTGTAGTTCGATGGAATGAGACATGAGAAACTACAAATTTGACTTGCATCTGATGTCATACATCGTACTTTCATAAAATCATGCAACATATTCTACCTTGTCTGTGGACATTGTTATTTGCAAAGCCGCGCTGGATAAACAAATAGGCTAGTGCATGCGACAGAGGGAAAGTTCTTTGGTGTTGCTTTAAGTAAATTCACAATCCCATGGAACTATGATGAGACTTTTTGCTGTGCTTTCTACCAGCTCACTCTCTTACCAGATGGTCCTCAAATTAAAAAAATAACACAGACATCTCAAAAAAGGAATATATGCAGACTGCACGGACAAGTTGCCAAAACGGAGGTTGTGTTTTTTACAGTAAGTCTTTCCTTAAAACCCTTAAAGGTGTACCGTCACACCAGCGTGACTGAAATGTTTGAAAATGAGCGTTGTCAAGAATATCTGGGTTCACTGAACGTAGAATTTTAGAATTTTGAATTGTTGCGGAACGGAATCTTATGTTAGAATGTTCAAAAACCCACACCTTTAAGGGTTAACCCCATATATCACATTCATCGGTGTGAGATTGAGATTCAGTTGGTACCCTGCAATTTGAATTTCTCCTCGTCCTACTCACTGACTCACCGCTAGCTCTCCCTCGCTGCGCTGTCGTGGTCTGCAGCTCTGTGTGCTGAGTGGCGGTTACGGTCTAACAGCTTGCGCCGGCCGCCTCCGCCCTGCTGGTCTGGCCCATGACGGCGGACAAATTGTTTTCTTGACTCCTCGAGAAGCATTTATTTGGCCGTGATGAACAGCTGGACAGACAGGACCAACTGGATAATTAGCAATGTCAGGGGTCCCCATGTAATCAGGGGACACGTTTCTCTGTGTGTGTGTGTGTATATGCTTGTGTGTGTGTGTGCGTGTGCGTGTGCGTCTGCGCGTGCGTGTGTGTGTGTGTGTGTGGCACACAGAATGTGTGAATTGTTTTTTGTGTTTGTTTCATTTGTGTTTTGCATGTGAGGTGACCACAAATATGAGTGGGTATTTGTGTGATTTGGACTGTGTGTGTGTGTGTGTGTGTGTGTGTGTGTGCATGTGTGTGTGTGTGTGTGCGTGCCACATGCCCGCACCCTGTGCCCTGAGGTGTAGTATTATTTCTCCATAAAAAGCGTGGGGAGAGAATTGATTCACTACACCGTAGGAGCGCAGCTCCTCATTAGTTGTGTTCATTCGCTGAGAAGGACGTGTGCCCGAGAACTACTGATGAGAACATACACACACACACACACACACACACACACACACACACACACAGACACACACACACAGACACACAGGGAAAAACACACTCAGGGAGAAACACATAGTGACACATACTCATATGTACACATGCACATACGCGCACGCACACACACTCTCTCACACACAAACTCACACACACACACACACACACACACACACACACACTCAGGGAAAAACACACACTGACACACACTCATATGTACACACACACACACACACACACACACACAAACACACACTCAGGCAAATCCCAGTCGTAATCACACATCAAAAATACATATCTGAAATCTAATCTGACAGTGAGCGAGCGTTGTGTGAGCTGTTTGTTTTGCTCTGTGAGGGGGCCTTACTCTGCGCTGTTGACCAAGTGTACTGGCGGGTGTTGTTGTGAAGTGCATCTGTCGTGGGACAGCACGAAGCTCAGCTTGATAAACAAACACAACACTCAGCATGCAGAGAAGAGGGTTTTGAGTGTGGTGATGATGAGGAAGATGAGGATGAGGATGGTGGTGATGATGTATTAAAAGCTCTTGTTTTGCCTGATGTTTGTCACTCAAGTGTAACATACATGAGTGTGCAGTTCATCTCATCGTTTCTACGGTCTCATTGTCTTGTTTCTCTGTCCTCTATAATGGAAGTGCACACACACACACACACACACACACACACACACACACACAGTGAAACTACTCACCCCAAACATAACATCATGTCTCACAAATGAATAATGTAACATAATGTCTTATGAATGCATAACTCTTAAAAAAGAACCCAGTCACATTCATACGCTTTTTTTCTCACACACACACACACACACACACACACACACACACACACACACACACACACACACACACACACACACACACACACACACACACCAATGACAAATTTAAAGACTGGCGGAGTTCTAAAAAAGCCCCTGTCGTTTATTTCCCCCGTCTCTCGTAAATGAACAAAAAGCAGCCAGGGGCCCTTATAAGGACCTCCATCAATCACATACACACTTTAAGGCAGCAGGGCAACACTTTCACTTTGTTTGTTTTCTCTCTTTCTGTCTTTTTTCCATTTATTCTCTTTTTTATTTCCATTTAACTCTGGGCCTTGGAATTGATCTGTTCTCTTTTTATGACATAATTAAGCCTCAGAAAGATGTAGTTATCGGCAGAAGGCAGCTTTGTTGTGTCCATAGAAACCTTCAGACAGACTCCTTAAACAGAGAGAATGAAGGGAGGCGTGTGCGTGTGTGTGTGTGTATGTTTGTGTGTGTGTGTGTATGTGTATGTTTGTGTGTGTGTGTGCACGGTCAGACTGGGAATTTCGGCCCTGGCAATTTTCTCCTGGACTGGCCCACCACTGGACCGACGACTGATTCCCCTGATTCCCCCCATAAATAACAAACACCCAGTAGGCCTATTTTGCTGTAGCAACACTTCATAAACTGAACCCAAACATTAAACATTGAGAGTTTAGATCTATAGCCTAATCACAATAACACGGGTGTCCGGGGGTGTCTCTCCGGGATTTAAAAAAAAAAATGCTGGTTGCTAATCACACCATTTTAAAGTGATTTGAGAAGGACAGGATTCAGGGATAGGCAAGACAGTCTCATATTCTGTCTGTCTCACGTCATGTTACCCCATGCATTAAACCACGTCACTGCTTGACTAAAAAATATAGGCTACTGAACATGGACATCGTCATAGTTGACAGAAATTATGTTTTGTGCTAACATGTTGTAGAAACACAACCACAGCCTTAATTTGGTGCAAATCTCCTTTACTTTGGTTATAGTCCGCGATTCACATTAACTGTAGGCTATCACCACAAGTGTATAGCCTACTAAACATTTTTGCCCAAGTTTGTGTGCCGTCATCACATTTTGCAAAATTAGGCTACCTTCGTTACTAACCTACAATGTTGATGGCCTACTTTTTACCTGCATCGACTCGCGAATCGCGATTGATTGTGCATTTAATGTAATGAGACTTCCACTTTCCAAGTTTCACTTTCACTGTCATTGTGAGCTAAAAGGCTAGGCCTACTATATGGGAAATACTTTGAAGTTCATTTTGAGTAGGATCAGCTCCAAAAATTAATGGATTTTAACCTATGCTACACTTTTCCACCAAGTTGTGCGAAAATTGTAGACTACCCGTAGTTTTTTTTTATGTTGACAGAACCGCACTACAGTAGCCTACATAGTGCAGTAAATGGAAGCTCTTGGTAGCGCGTGCAACTAACGTCTATAAAAACAATATATTTATGGAATAAAACTAGACCTCTGGTTGCTGTTTACGGTTAAACTGTGATGATGTGAACACCAGCCAGCGGAGGGCACCTACTAGGCTACCATGCACTCGTAGGCTATATTTCCCCACAAACCTAGCGGCTGCTTGGACAAATCCACTTGAGGGGTGGGGCAGGGGGGCGCGATCGTAACACACACTGAATCTGTCATGAAGAGGCCAAAATGATTGACCTGTCACCCCCCAAGCCAAATGGATGCAACTGCATTTATAGGCTAGGCCTATGCCTACATGACGGGCCGCAAATAGTCCTAGTCTAAATAACTTTAAAAAAAAAAAATCCCGGAGGTCACCGGCCAACATGTGGACCGGCCCACCGGGCATTTGCCCGGTTGTACAGATTACCAGTCCGAGCCTGTGTGTGTGTGTGTGTGTGTGTGTTTTGTGTGTGTGTGTGTGTGTTTTTATGTGTGTGTGTGTGTGTGTGTGTGTGTGTGTGTGTGTGTGTGTGTGTGTGTGTTTGTGTGTGTGTGTCTCTCTCTCTCTCTGTGTGTGTGTGTGTGTGTGTGTGTGTGTGTGTGTGTGTGTGTGTGTTTGTGTGTGTTCTTGTGTGTGTATGTGTGTGTGTGTGTGTGTCCCTCTTCGCACAGGCGCATGACGTGTTAGGTCAGCGTGACTCTCAGCTCTAAAATGTCTCAAAGCAATCTTTGTGAGATTTCACACAAACAGATGGGGCTGCCACAGTCCCGTGGGATGCCAACCTCTCAGTCACCTCTCTGAGGAAGGTGACATTTTATACAGCTTCACCTAGAGGCAGGTAGCAAGCCGAAGAACCGAACCGTACAATTATAAAATCCTGTTAAGAAATGTCACATATAAATGTCACTGTTTTATTTAGAGTGCAATTTTGTAAAATTGGTTTAAAGAGACTGATTGTGTGAACATCTTGTCAGTATGCCTCTGTTGTGAATCATTTTGGGTAAGTAAACAAAAGATTGTGATCATGTATTCAGAGGCTTTTTTGAACAGCAGAATACCTCAGAGATGCTCCTCTGATCTCTCTCTCTCTCTCTCCCTCCCTCTCTCTCCCTCTCTCTCCTATGTATAGAGATACTTCATTGTCAGATAATGAGGTGTGCAGTGCTTCTAGCGCAGAGACAACCTACTTAGTAGCTGACTCATCCGACCCCAACCTAATGCAAGCCACATCTGGGCCAGAACTAAGCCAGGCCCGTCTCAGATGTGTCTGACAGAGACAGTCTCGGTCAGAGAGTCACTGATAAATACTAAATAACCTCCGGCTTGTCCCAGATAGGTCTGCAGTGATTACCATACTCTTCTCTGGCTATCATAGTTATTTTTGTTCCCAAAGCAAAGCATCTTTCATATGTCGATTATCTCGGGGTTTTGAATAATGACTTGTGATTGTAAGTATGATTCAGATTGGTCACTGTGCTCACCCATGAAATCAGTGGTAGTTCTTCATCTTTAGAACCTCATTATTTCAATATTATTCTTCATTCTGAGCGGACGCCCAGAGCTGTAAACTATCTTCAGGGACAGTCCCCCCCTGGTTACATTGTGGAAATTGCAATGTGTTTGGTCATCTGCAGTCAGAGGCTGGTAGGAATGAGCCAACCTATTCAGACATCTCACATCTATGTGTCATCAGCATTTGTTAGATCCAATTCAGGAAACTTTCTCCTGTATTGATGTAGTCATTATGAATCACCGTCGTTCTGGTTGGCCACGGCTGTAGACTCGAAAAAAGGCTGCACAGCCGAAACGTTGCCAAATTAAAAACGTCCACTGCATCTAGAAACAGAGTGTGCGTTTTCTGTATTTTTTTTGTGTTCGCCCCTTCCGGCAAATGCCACAGCCATTGTGCCACGCCGGTCAGCTAAAGTTAATCTTGGGCCTACCTCTCAGCCCTGCCAGTGGTCATTCTTACAGGTAGGAAACTGCTTTGTCATCCTGGCAAAAGAGGCCATCGGTCATTACCGTAATGAGATGAGGAGTGAGCAGACGACGCAGTGACATAAATCACCAGAAATGAGATGAAATTGAGGTAGTCATCTCCTCTCTCCAGTTTGGCACAAGGATGCCGTTACACACTGCCCGCCACAACCCCTCTTGACCAGCAAACAAAATCGTTTAAGTGCCGCCTGCAAAGAGTGCGTCAGCCAGCAAAACTCTAATTATGGCTGCCTCAGGTATAGCCACACCCCAGCCTCTACCCATGGCCGGCCCGTCGGGGTCTCTTTGGAGAAGCGGGATTAGGACAGCAGTGGCCAGAGGACACAGCAGGGGGTCACAGCTGAGGAGCCTGTGTTGCAAACACGCTTGGATGACTGAGCATTTTTGTCAGGCTGTGACGGACACGGAAAGTTGTGTGGCTGTTGTGTGTGTGTGTGTGAGAGAGAGGGAGAGAGAGAGAGAGAGAGAGAGTGTTTATGTATGTGTGTGTGTGTGTCTTGTTTGTCTGTGTGTGTGTGTGTGTGTGTGTGTGTGTGTGTGTGTGTGTGTGTGTGTGTGTGTGTGTGTGTGTGTGTGAGAGAGGAAGAGAGAGAGAAAGAGAGAGTGTGTGTATGTGTGTGTGTGTGTCTTGCTTGTCTGTGTGTGTGTGTGTGTGTGTGTGTGTGTGTGTGTGTGTGTGTGTGTGTGTGTGTGTGTGTGTGTGTGTGTGTGTGTGTGTGTGTGTGTGTGTGTGTGTAAAGCAATGTGAGCAATGTGTGGAGTCAGGTCCAAGGATGCAGGGTGATTATTTCATTATGCACAAATGTCAGCACATCTCTCCTCCCTCTCTCTCTCTCTCTCTCTCTCTCTCTCTCTCTCTGTCTCTCGCTCAATCTCTCTCTCAATCTCTCTCTCTCTGTCTCTCGCTCAATCTCTCTCTCAATCTCTCTCTCTCCCTCTCTCCCCACCACCTGCAGCAATATGGAGGTGGAGGAGATGGACACAGGTAAGTAAGGTGAGAGCCAGAATGAACTCTATGTTTTTAATTGAAACTGTATGTGTCACATCATTCGTACAGTAGAAGGGCAGTGCTGGGGGAAGCTGTGTGAAGTAGCCTGGTTCAGAGATGCTGCCATTTACTATGGCTGCTATTTCTATGTGTGTTATTTCATGGAGAGTGACTGTTGCTTTATAGATAGATAGATAGATAGATAGATAGATAGATAGAGAGATAGATAGATAGATAGATAGATAGATAGATAGATAGATAGACAGATTAATAGATTGGTATATTGATAGATTCATTCATTCATCCACAATGAGAAATTATTATGAATATACTGTATTATGACACATACACAGAACAAGTCAAAAGTAAAACAATAAATGGAATTTAGGATATTAAGTATCTCATAATGTAGAAATTATCAATTAGCCAATTTATAACCTTTTATTTAAGACATATAGGGAAGGATATAATTGATACATGATGCAGGAGTTCACAGATTCTTATGGTGTCAACAGCTCCATATTCTAAACCCGAAAGGTTATAGGTGATTTGAGTTCAGCTAGTGGTACCATAGTCTACATGTAGTACGTAGCATGCTGCAGTAAGAATGAAACAGCTTATTTATCAATTGTCATCATATACAGCTTAACATATTTAAACTTGCATGCGTGAAATATGTTTCATTTTTTTGTAACTGAGTTCCTTTGACCCAGCTAATTGTCTTGCAATGTCATTTTTTTGGCTTGCATTCATAATTATGTCCATACAAATTAGAACAGAGTAGACAGATTTGAGGACATGGTATCTGACTGCCAGATATCTGCAATTATGATGAACTGTGTTTCAACATAATTATATGTTATTAACCATGTAACATATGCGCTATTTTAGCTATTGCTGTTGGTTAATGTAGCTAGTGTTGGTTGTACATGGCATGCAAGATTAAGTGTTGATCTCTGCCATTGTGCTGTGTTGTTTTTGATGATTTGGTTGTTGTTTTCTCTGCAGTGGTTGTGGGTGTTTGTTATCTCACTCTGTGATCAATAATTCAGTTCAAATGATCAAAGTTTTTCCTCATTCTTTCTGATTTCTGCTCTCTTTATTTCTCCACCTCTTGCATTGCGTTCTTTCATCACTGTTCTTTTATATTGTCATTCTTTGGATAAACATCACGATTCCCCGATACCATCTCTCTCGTCTTCTATGCATCCTCCCTCTATCTTCCTCTCTCTTTCTCTCTTCCACTCTTCATTTTACTGCTCCGTTATGTTGTCTTTCTTTTGAAAACATCACAATTTCACATCTCGTCTTCTACTTCTCTCTTTCGCTTGCCATATCCTATCTCTCCTCTCTCTCTTTTTTTCTCTTACCCTATCTATCTCTCCCTTTCTCTCTCTCTCTCTCTGTCCCTTTCTCCCTTCACTCTTAATCCACTGATTGGCTTCACTCTCTTTCTTCTGAAAATGTCATGATTCCACACATCTCGCTTCACTTCCTTCCCTCCCCTCCCTCCATCTCTCCCTCTCTTCCACTCTCTTTATCTGTCCATCATTCCTTCTCTCTCTCTCCCTCTCCCTCTGTCTCTCTCTCTCTCTCTCTCTCTCTCTCTCTCTCTCTCTCTCTCTCTCTCTCTCTATCAGACTGGCAGAGTCCCGCTCCGGACCGCCGTTGTCTGAAGCTGCAGCTCTGAGTCTGACGACAGCTGATCTGGAGGACCTGCTGTCGGGCAGCGACGAGGTCGACTCAGAGTGAAGGACCCCTCGAGCACCAAAACCACCACCCAGCACACATAAGCACACACACACACACACTCACACACACACACACACACACACACACACACACACACACACACACACACACACACCCCTCCAGTAGGGGCCACAGCGGTGCTCAATCTAAAGAGACAGCCTGCCTCATCTCCCATTCAGCATCTCACACAAGCCCAAAGCTCTCGCCATCCTCCTTTACACTCCCATCAAAACCACAGGGCCTTCTCTCTCTCTTTCTCTCTCTTCCTCTCTCTCTCTCTCTTTCTCTCTCTTCCTCTCTCTCTCTCTCGCTCTCTCTCTTCCTCTCTCTCTCTCGCTCTCTCTCTCTCACACACACTGACTGCAATAATGCCAACACCTATGATCTTCTCACAAACACACACACACACACACACACACACACACACACACACAACCAAATACCTCGCAGACGGCACTGAATCTCTCTCCACACACACACTCTCACATTTTTCAAAAGCATTCTCCTACCACAAGCCGCGGTCACTCTCTGTTGACGCTCACGGATCCTTTTCTTTCTGACAGCGAACCGTTCCATGTCCCGAGAGAAAGGCATCTGTTCCCATCCCGGTAGGCCACATCTCCTGAGTTATCAATGCCCGCAGGGCTGAGAGCTCCGCCTAATGGACTACATTTCCCAGAATCACTTAACCACAAATTCTTGGCCACAAACCTACCATCAATAATTTATACAAATAATGGAACAAACGAAGGCGTTTTAGCTATTGGTTAGCTACATGGCAGATGTGTGTATTGATGATATGATGTTTGCTACGGCGTCCTTCTTTTTGAGAGTGTAGTGGGACCAAAATAAACTTGGATGCGCTCCCAGAAAGTGAGCCAGCCATGTCACTCTATGATGTCTTTGATATGTTGGGGATGTTATGCAGATGATGACGCAGCAATTTTACCTGATTTTGTGTGTGTGTGTGTGTGTGTGTGTTTGTGTGTGTGTGTGTGTGTGTCTGTGTGTGTGTGTGTTACAAACTCTCCTTCAGTTATCTATGCGCTTGGTTCACCTGGTTTTTGCCAAGTGTGTGACTGCGATACTGTGTGGTCAGACTTGATCGGACTGAAACGGCTGTGGTCACAGAGGACACAGTTTTCCACTCTGTGGGCAGGCGTGAGATTGATATCAGCACAGGATTCTCTAACCAGCTACAGCTCGCGACTACCTTACTGCTGGGACCACCAGCCTACATGCATATGGCTGTTTCAGTAGTGGCACATACCGTCTGTTTTACACCTGCATGCCGAGCGCAGATATGAAAAGGTCCATTAGCTATCCTTCTATCTCTTAATCTGTTGTTTCTTGTTTTCTTTCTATTTGAATATCTTTCGTTCAGGTTGCTTCCTTTTTTACTTTCTTTCTGTCCTCTTTCTATCTTTCCCTTCCCTCTTCATTTATCATTTGGTGTCTTTCTGTCTTTGGACAAACAGGGTAATAAAATGGGGAGAAACTGTCAGTGTGAAACTTTGAAGACATCTCAGGTTCCAAGCTTACTGGAGTGTTTGGCACATTTTTGCATTTTCTTCAAGTCAGTATGTCTGTCATCGTGGCCTATTTGTTCAACCGGATATTTGTTTATCTTTTTTCTGCTTTTGAAATGAAAACCCTGACTGTGGAAAATGGGGGCGATTGTACATGTCATTTGACTACATACATAAAGCATGTATGAGATATCCATAACACATACATGACACTCCACTGTTGTAAGACGCATGAACTGTATGGCATATTGTCTGATCCATGCATTCCTATATGTACAAATGCAAGATATTGTTTAAACTTTATACAGGCTCTCTTTATATATGTTTAATATGTACTTACTATGAAGTGAATATTTTGTTTTATTTTCTTTTGAAATTAGGTCTAGTTTGTTTAGATTTGTGTACCAGATCCTTGCTTGTATTACATTAAAGAGGTAGTAGCCTACTATGTATAGGAACTTTTGCATTATTGACAAACAATTCTCATAGTGGGATTTGCTCTATTTTAAAAAAAAAAATAATAAATTCATGTTTGTGGCCTAATGTTGAAGTTGATAATGGCAATAGTTTTCATTTACATCGTTGTAAAATAAATGTATATTTCTGTCATTGTTACTACAGCCCTGGTATTTAACATGTATGCAGCCCTATTTACAGTCATTAACCTGTAAAAATGCTAAAATCACAACATTCATTTCTGTAACAGTACACCCACTAGAACACACAAACATGCAAGCATACAAACAAACTGGAAGAAATGACAGAAGAATAATGAGCCTACAATACAGTGTGTTATGAAGAGTATACAGTATTTTTTTCAGAACTAGTAGTGAACTTTAATGACCTTTTAAAAGTTGTCTTATGCTTCTCACCCCTTTATTTCCCTTTGTCGGCTCAATAAAGGTTATTTCATGCACACGATCAGTAGTGAAGTACGATAATAGGGAGTCTGTGGTAACATCTGTCTGGGGACACAAGATGAAAAGGAGCCTTTTTTATTAACTCTGGCATACAGCTATGTTAATTGGAGCAGTTCTTGCTAAATAGATTAATATGAATACAAATAATGTTTCTGCAAAATCTAGTTAAAGGATTGACAATTCATATAAATGAATATGGCTTGACTGAGTCCCCTTTCTGAATTACAAAACAAATGGATGAAATCCAAGCATATCTATTTAGCCTACTCTATATAGTCTAGCTCTTCTCAAGGTCAACTTATAACACAATTTTGAGCTAAATATGAGCTCTTTGCACTTGAGTCTAAAACTTTAGATTGGTCCTCTGGTTGCGGTGTGTGTCTGTGTGCGTGTATGCGCTAATGCATCTAATTTATTTTAGCCTTGCGTTCTCTCCCAGAGTTTCTGTGTGAAATCCAAAGTGGAGGCTTCAGCATGCAGATGGAACTTGATGTTATGCAGTTATTTTAGATACGCCAGTGAGCAGTCTCTCAGGAGATAAGGGCTGAATATCAATTGACAAGCCTCAGAAAGAAAGAAAAAAATAACTACAGTAAAGAAAAAAAGTCTTAACAGGTTCCTATTTTTGCTATTCTTTTGTGAATGTGTCAAGGAGGTTGAAGCAGGCATGGGCTGGACATTGTTTTTATTGCACCCGTCCGAATGAGTCCTTGCCACATTCACCTCCATGCGGCACAGCCACTGGGTTATTTTTGGGAGTACTTGAATAATGCCCACTGGCAAAAAGGCATGCATAATTTCCCCATCAGACTAGCCAACATGTTGTGAATGAAAGGAGACCAATCAATAAGCCGTATTAAAACACAGCATAGTTTTTTTTTCATATAGTTCTAAGTGAAATTATGCTACAGGATATATTTTATTCAACCAAGTCAGCCCTTCAGGCCCTGATAAATATATGTAATAACTTGTTAGTTACCCTTTAACAATGTGTGTCTGTCGAGGTTTCTGCTTGTTTGGGCTCCACTTCATGGTACAGCGCCCTTCATTCCTGTCTTGCTGCTTGTGTCCATCTAGTGTAATTAATGCAGTGATTACTGCTTTTTAAACTGCACTGCACTGCACTGTCTGCATGCCTTAATGTGTGGGTGTTAGGACAGCGACAGGATAAAACGTTATCACAGCTGCTGATAAGCTTTTTCCATGCTGTGACTACTCTGCTGACAAAACTTTTTTGGATGTTAAATGGCATCAAAAGAAGTCTGTGTTCGAATACATGAGATATTGTTTATTACTAGTAATATTGATGCATAGTCCATGAGCCCTGATATAGACAGCAAGACCAGCTATTTAGGGATTGTTGCTGCTGTACCATGGGGCGATGCCTCCACTTTTGCTGAAATCTATGCAACACTCGGATTTCTGTGAAGACTTACAACAGCAACAGCACCACACTGTATGGGAACAAATATTCCTCATCAGGCAATGTGAGAGCACTAAGGGGAACTGTTTATTTTGTTTAATTAAGTGCATTAAATATGTTTCACATGTTTTGTTTGTCTCTGTCTCCTCTCTCCCTGAAACAGTTATTACCAATACATAATAATATAATACACAATAAAAGTGATACCTTTTGCAAACCAAATTGACACCAGTTAAACACACACACACCTAAACGTATGACTCAAATATCTTTTTTATCGAATCATAACTTCGCTGATATAACTCCATGCAAACATTCTTTGACATATCTATGTGTTTTTACATCATATTCCCATCTGGTAGTCTGGGATAGGTGGGAAAACTCCAGTTATCCATAATCAGATACATGATGTGTTCTCAAGTATACTAGAAATTGACCCTATTTGGATTGCATTGTAAAGGCATTGAATGCTGAAAACATTAAAAGGCCTTTTTTACTAGATACGTAAACGTCTTTTGTTTTGAGATTAGGTTGTTTAGATTTGTGCAAGAGATCTGTGTTTCTATTACCTACAAGAGGTAGTCAAGGGGGTAGCAGTAAACCTTTGCATTACTAAAAGACCTTTGTAATAGTGAAATGCATATTTTATTATAAATAAAAAATAGTTACATCATGTATGCGGCCTAATCATGAAGCACACCACTGAAGTCTGAAATACGTGTTGAGCTGCAGTTCTGCAGCGTTCATCATCCAAACCATCAAAACCAGAGCATTGTCAGAGACCTGGTCACCACTAGAGAGAGTCTGACCTCTGAATTGATTCTCTCTCTGTCTCTTACCTGCCTGGTTGACCACTGCTGTGGTAATTGGCTGGCGTAGATTTATTGCGATGCCAGACTGCCTAGTCTCTGTTCCCATACTCGCGGGTGGCCCGGCGGGACTATTTTAGTGCTAATCAATTCTATGGGGAGCCACACTTGGCCAGCCGAAACCTTGATTCACCTTGATTAGTCCCCTACAGTAGCACTATTTATTTTCTTCTTTTTTGTTTTCGTTTGTTAGTGTGCTGTTCGAAATGACTCAAGTTTGGGGGTTGTAGAACTTTTCTGTTTGTGTGCTGTAGTTTAGAGCTTCGGGGCAAAGCTGTTTACTTTGTCACACTCTTATTTTGAACAGTGTTCAATCCTGTGAATTTGGACGGTTCAATAATAAAATTATTTTTGAAACCCCCAGGGAGCTAAATGTCAAAAGAAGTCACTGGGTAAGCCCTGAGCATAGGACACTGGCAGAAAATGCAAAAATGTGTGTGTATGTGTACTTGTGCATGTGTGTGTGTGTGTGTGTGTGTGTGTGTGAGCCAATCCATGTCCTCTGATTCTCCCTTGTCAAAAGCCTTGTTCTCACTCTGCAGTGGCTCTCTGTCTCTCCCCTTCACTGCACTGTATGCTTGAGTTACTGTACCGATCTGCTCCATGCCCACCTGTCCTGACTAGGTGCAGCACTGGTACAGTATGTCTCTATGCCTTGTCAATACACCAGCTACAGCAGCAGCAGTAGCATCTCCACACATCTCCCTTTCAAATCAAACCCAACCTAGCAAACCTACCTTCCCATTGTCTAAGTCATTTAAAGGTTATGTTCTCACAAAGATTGAATAGTAATATGTATAATGTGTTGTTTTTTTCCCACTGGCCCTAATAAGTAGTTAGGCCACAGCAATGGTAGCCTGACGAGCCAGACCCACATTAAAATGTAGGGTCTGGGCACTCACCGTTCGCAGTGCTCAGTCTGAGGGGCGGGATAATCGGTTGTCTTTCAAATTCCCTCGGCACGCAATAGGACAGCGCGATGAGTCCCATGCGTTATCCCATCAGCGGAGCTAGTTGGCTAGTTGAAACTTTTGCCAACTTAAAAAAAAACTCGTGTCACACTGTTCGCCAACAGCAACATCCATCTTCTTTGTTTTCAAGTAGCAGGGAATTCAAGCCAAACCATTGCAACTCTGCCATCAATCATTATGTTAAGCCCACCTAACAACTCTATACACGATTTGATTGGCCTGATAGAAGTTTAATTTTTCGAGCTCACAAGCCAACGGAGAGTTGCTAGACTAGGGCGCTAGGGTGCGTCTAGATTTCTAGGCTACAACAATGGAGGATTAAGGAATAGATTTTTGGTGAGGCTGCTGTGAATGTTAGCTGGCTGTCAGTTTGCGGTGGTTTTTTATGCAGACATGTCTGAGAGGTAGTATAATTGATGTGTATAATTGAAATGAGCAGAAAATAAAAAGAAGAAAATACCATAACTGATAAATACCCAACTGATAAACCCTGTTCTCCAGTAACTGTTACTGCCGCAGTGAGTTATGACGTCAGTTGTACACAACACAACAGAGTCCTGTTCGTTGGACAGCCGCCCACAATATGGTTGTCTTTGGTGCCCTTAAGTCTGAGATAGGACAAGAGCAGACAGCCAGGTATGGACCAGTGCCACGGCTGCTCCTTCCCCAGCACAGCGCCATCATCTTTCATTCATATCAGCAATGCCCTTTTGCCACGTTGGCAGCTATTCTTCTCTTTGACAACGTTGTGTTAAGGGGCGCTTGTAAGGTTGTAGCCAAACTGCCAATGTCCTGCCCTTTGGATGATAGAGAGTAAACCAGATGATTCATGAGGTCTGGCCATTTCTGTGTCTTTCAACTACTTCCAGAACTGTGAAAAAAGCTCGTACTTTGCACAAAGTACCAAAATCAACATAGTATATTAAGTCTGCATATCATTGTATTCATATATAGCCTATGGTCTATATTATTGGCATGTTTCAGCAACTCACTTCATTTATTCTGAATGTGTCATAAATAACAAGCATTTTAAGTGTATGATCTAATCCAAGAGGCACTGCTTTCTTTGGTTGCTCATTGTTTACATGGCATGAGAAAGAAAGAATCTCTGTACAATAGAAATGCTAAATTTGTGCCCATTTGACTATTACGATCAGTTGATTATTCTTCTTGAAAGATAGAAATGATATTGTTTTTTTTTTAAGTATATTTTTTGGGCTTTTTATGCCTTTAATTAGACAGGACAGTGGAGATTGACAGGAAGTGAGTGGGAGAGAGAGTCGGGGTGCGGAAAGGACCACGGGGCGGGAATCGAACCCGGGTCGCCGGCGTACGGTGCAGGTGCCCCAGCCAGTCGCACCACTGCTGGGACCATAGAAATGATATTTAACACATTATTTTAACATTTGGATTATGCAATGGCAACTTTAAGAGTCAAAAACATTACAACCAATAGTAATGGATTATTAGTATTTATTGGCATGAAATATGAATGACCAACAGTTGTTTACAATGTTTGATTCTAAGGCATGGCAATGTTCATTTATACACATGCATTTCTGAGCTGTTATTGAGGTCATTATGACTGATTTGGGCAGCTGTATGATAGTTGAATGTTCTTTCTGTTTATTTACAGTTCACAGTAAAATCATTACAGCAAAAACATGATGGAAAGGACCTTTAAGCTAAGTAAAACCAAAGAGTAAAAATATTTACACAGCATTGATACTAAAAGCACATGTTCATAGAAATAGCAATTAGTCTGTTTGGGTTTTCCCAAACTGTAGCAAGTGAATTAAGTGCACAGCCAATGGCATATCCATTAGGAGAATCATGCAATCATGTTACAGTATATTGAAATGATCAACTTTACAAAAGTCTGTAATTCCTCCTTTCAAGTATACATGTTTTTGAGGGTAAATTAAAAGAGTTGAGTTGCCAAGTTGTATTAATACTGCTTGTATCGATTGACTAATCAAGTCATATTATCACTCTACTTGCATGTATCCCGCTCATATTCTGATGATATTAATATTGTCCTTGTACGTTTTAGAGCACCTTCAGCAATGATGGACACATATTGAGTTATTTTACTTTCCTCCAACACCTACTATGACAAAAACAACAACAACTGTACTCGTATTAGTCATATCAACCAAGCACTGTAAAAGCCTTATGACCCAATGTCAAAATCAAACATTTCGACAGGACTTCAGTGATAACTTTTGAGACATCATGTCCAACATTCGCTTGTCTTGCCATAAGAGACCAAGCAGAGATACCCATTGGTATGGTATCGTGTGGTTTTGCTAGGTGAGCACTGAACCATGCAAGTTGATTAAATACAGGCCGCTTTGCTGGAGAGACTGGTGTTGACTATATCCCACATTGCTTGCACTACTACTTTACCACTACCTCAGCTCACTATATCTTATGGTTGCCTTGCATGCACCAAAAGCGCACAATGTTTTGATGTTTCTTTTCAAAATTAGCACAATTTCTCCCTGCTCTACGAACAAAGCTGAAAATACATGCAACAATCAAATTCTGTGTTGATGTTTTGTTTTTGTTTTGTTTTTAAGAAAATCAGAAACAAGAGAATAAAAACCCTGCTCTTAGTATTACAGTACACTACAATATAAAAATACACTGTTTCCAACGGTCATGGGGACACAAGAGAAACCTCCTTACTACTACTTGTAACTAGAGACCAATATTTATTTTACTTTTACTTGACATAATGTGTTCGGCACATTATGGACAATCATCCTGCAGGAGTTGATTGCTTAACATTTGTTTCTGTTTCTATTTGTGTGTGTGTGCGTGTCTATCTTTATACATGTGATTATTTGATCATTTGTCCACACTCTCTTTGCTTTGAATGTTAGTGTGTGTGTGTGTGTGTGTGTGTGTGTGTGTGTGTGTGTGTGTGTGTGTGTGTGTGTGTGTGTGTGTGTGTGTGTGTGTGTGTGTGTGTGCGTGTGTGTGTGTGTTAGCTGACGAGGCAGCAGTAGCTTAGCTAATGGCTTGTTCCGCCCAGAATAGTGACTCCACAAGGCAGAGAGGCTCAGGCTGGTATGGCAGAGAGGAGGGGAGGGGGAGAGAGAGAGAGAGAGAAAGAGAGAGAATAGAGGAGGAGGGGAGGATGGGGGGTGGGTGGGTTTGGCCGACGCAGGAGAAGAGAAGGTGAGAAGCAGGCGTTTCCTGGCCATTACACCTCGATGATGTTGATAGATGGCACAGACTGAAACTGCAATAAACAACATTCATTCAGGGGGAAAAAAGAGACATTAATATTTCCCAAAGCATCTAATTTCATTAATCTTTGCAATATGTTCTGTCAGTAGCTAAGGACATTATTGGTGATGCTTGGGAATGAATGAATGAATGAATGAATGAACAAACGAACGAACGAATGAATGAATGAATAAATGGATTAATGAATAGATGGATGGATGGATGGAGGAAGGAAACTGGATCTATTTCTAGAAATAAAGGACACAAATGCTCTGGAAGGTATAATGCTTTGACAATTTTAAGACTTTGTTTCGTTGAAATACATGGCACTCAAAATAAAGCATTGACTATCAGATAAGGCCACTGGATTCAATGTTCACTGCTTCAGTAGCTGAATACAAATGGACTTCTCTAAGACTTCCTTCACCACTGATTTAAAGGTCTTATTAAATCCGGGACAGCCAAATTCTTCTTAATTAGGCTCATGGTTCTTTTGTGCCCTTTGAGATCAATTCCTTTTTAATTTCTTCTTTTTTACTGTGACCGAATAACCAAAGACAAACTCTGCAGCTTCAGATAGCGATTAGGGAGGAAGAAGAGGGAGCGTTCACTATCGAGCAGAAAAAGGGGTCTGCAAGGGAAAGGGGGAGAGGGAAGTGATTCGGGAGCTGCAGTCAGTAGAAAGAAAGGAAGAATAAAGGAAAACAAAAGAGAGAAAGACAGAAAGAACAGGAGACTGTTCATTAAGACCAAAAGTTGTTTCTTGTGAACTAATGGCTCTTAAAACTTACACTGTGCTTTTTTTATTGAACTTTCGCAACTTTTTTGGGTGGCACTAACTTCATATCCTCTATCCACTTAACCATGATCAGGCGATGCTTGCAAAATTGTGACAAGTCTACCACATGATAACTAAACATCTATCTAACCTAACAGGGTCTAGTGTGATGCGCAGGCCAATTCACACCATTCACTAATCAGCATTTGTTAGCTACAGTGGGGGCTCAGGTGGGATCAGTGTCTAATTTCATGACTTTGTTTGTTGTCGGGTGTGGGCACAGACAGGCTGGGATGAAGTGGTTTGTGTTTGCTAACTTCTCGTTGTGGCGGGCCAAGTAGGCCATCTCATAATGAAGGACAAGATCTGGACTTGAGAGCTATGTTATCTCTTTGGTGGAGACAATACCAATTGTCGGGCAGCCGTGGCCTACTGGTTAGGACTTGTAACCGGAGGGTTGCCGGGTCAAACCCCGACCAGTATGGCTGAAGTGCCCTTGAGCAAGGCAACTAACCCCTCACTGCTCCCCGAGCGCCGCTGTTGTTGCAGGCAGTTCACTGCGCCAGGATTAGTGTGTGCTTCACTGTGTGCTGAGTGTGTTTCACTAATTCACAGATTGGGAGACCAAATTTCCCTCACGGGATCAAAAGAGTATATATATATATATACAAGGATCGTGGTGGAGTATGGGTTTTTATCTACAGACAATTCTGGGATATTTTTTTGTGTAATATTGGGTGTGAGGGCCAGGGAGATATAGTTACCAATAGTGACTCCAGTTGGATTCTAGAGTGATGTAACTGATGAACTGGTGATGTAGAGCGATCTGATTTTATTGGTTTTCAATGTTTTTTAACAAAAGGTATTTCAAAATCAATTTGTGACAGAAAATGTGCTTATGAGATCTGCCCTTGTTTTCATGTTCTGTGGACTGAGTTTGCCACTAGACTTGGGGTCCTGTTACTATTTTCTGCATCAAAAGAATCTCCTTCTTTCATGCTCTTACCGTGGGCTGTGTCTAATTTACTTTTGAGGGCTCATTTTATCCTTGAACCATCCAATAAAGATGTCATGTTCACTTGCCACCTTGAGCTGGAAACCTCCTGCACGAGTCTGTTTTACACGACCTGGAGTATGTGCAGAAAGCGACTGCCAAGCTAAGCCTCTTCTGGTTAACTTGTAAACCCTACAGAGTTAAGCAGAGGTGCACTTTTCTAATATAAATGCAAATGCTTCCCTCAATGAAATACAGTTCCCCTACCGTAGAGCTGTAGAGCCTACATGTTTGAGGGGAAAGATTGACTAAAACCAAACATAGGTTTAGCTAACAGAGCATTTATCCACATTTTTAGCCAGTGGTGAAGAAATGCAGCTTTAGGAAATCTCAGCAGAGCTCTGTCAGTGACCAACTGGCATGCCCTTGGCTCAGCTTGATGTTAAAGCTGCACCTTCACGAAGGGAGTGAAAAGGCAACACCATCAGTCCTGAAATGTTACTGATCTTTAGTGCAATCGTTTAGGTGAAAAGTGAGGAGAATCGACCACTATGACAGCCTCACACACACATCTCTCTCTCTCTCTCTCTCTTATCTCCTCTCTCTTTCTTCTCCCTCTCTTACCACTCTGCAGGTGTTGAAACAGATTGTGTAATTTTTCTTTGTCCCCCTGCTCCTTCCTGTAGGCACATCCTCCTTTGTTTGCGACAGAGTAATTGAAATCAGTCAAGGTTAAAAATGGATTTAGCATTTCCTCAGGTCTGTCAGTCATGTTGTTTTGGCAACAGGGGGGACAGCAGTGTTTAGCTCAGGGAGACTTGGTCCAGTAAAGGCTTAAATAGGCTACACGGCTGATAGAGTATCTTTCCACAGATATTTAAAAAGGGTCCGAAATGGGACCCAATGGAGAGTATGTATTGATTGTCCATTTTGTAACTGCACTTACAGCATCTAGTTATGTGTGCTATTCATAACTTCTTGAATGCAGAGAGAAATAAAATGTTGAAATGTTGAGTGAAAATGGCGTTCCACTTTGTCACGAAAGTTCAACGGTGAAATGATCTATTTATGAAGGTGAGCGCGGAATAATTAGAAGTCTGAGGAGACAGGCCTTATCTGCCTGCGCCAGAAACAACTCAATTTTTAATCACCCCACCAAGGACTCATTCAGCAGCACTTTTGGCGTCCGCTCTGCTCTCTCAGTCCCATCAGCCACCATTCACTCTGTTTCCGTCCCCCCCAGGAGGGCCAAAACTTTTCTAAAAGCTATGAAAGTTTGATTTTCTTCTTTGATATTTTTTTTTTTTTCATTTTTTTTTCTTTTCCAAAAGGGTGCTCCCACAATTACTCCTGAGAATCAGGAGGAGCTTTGGCACACATTCCAATTCCATTTTTATGATTGGCTGGGTTAAGTGTTGCTGCGGCGACCAGATCAAGCCCGTCGCCCGCTCCCCCACGAAATCGCAGGAGATGAGGCTCCCGACTCTGGAGATTGAACCGTCACCTATGAAATTGAGGGGGGCCGGGATTAAATAGAAGCCAGAGCAGAAATAGGTGCTCCACAAACCCAGCTGTCACTGTCACTGTCACTATTGATTCAGGGATACAGGAGTCACAACCACAACCAATTCTGGAATATAGGCTCTGTGTGAAAATGGTGTCTGCATTGAGGGGCTGCTTTTTTTTGCCGCTTTTCGTGTTACGATGGATAGAGTGGGCTAATGGCATGCAGGGGCTAATGTCTGACAGAGAGAATACGTCTGTGATTCAGATGGATTCAGGTGTGCAGTCCGCAGGCCAACATGCAAAAAAGGGAGTTCTATGAGGATGGCGGCCACGTTGAATGTGACTTGCTCACCTTGCTCCTCAGCAGGCCCCCGCTGTGGTGCTCTGGAGTGCTCCGCTCCGACAGCGGCTTGACCTTCTCTTTGCTGTTGCTGTTGTCCGTGTCCTTGATGATGTCGTACTGACGGCAGAACAGCGCGATCACAGCTGTGTGAGGAGAAGAAACGCAGGGCGACGCCGAACACAGTTAACCCAAACTGAGATGGACCTCCTCCCTGAATGACTACCGGGCCACTGAAACTGTTGGCTGAACTACCTGACTAGCAGAATTGTTGGGTGAACTGCCTGGCTAACTTAACTTTTTTCCTGAACAACCTGTGTTAGTATGGCTAGCAGAACTAGGCCTACTTTACTTGACAGTGTGATTTATTTGACTGAACCAACCTGCTTTCTGGAATTGCTAGCAGACCTACATGAACTCTTGGATGAACTGCCTGATTATATTGATTTTTGGAAGAGCCCCTCTGGCTATCTGGCTGGCAGAACTATCAGACAACCTCAATGTCCAATCAGAACTCAGCGCATGAAATAAAGATGGAAACTGGTTTGTGCCTTTTGATCATTCTTATTGGACACACTATTGACAGGACATGGTGTAGAGATCACTTCATTTAAATATTCCATTCTGTCATAGCCAATAAACTGTCAGGTCTTTTGCATATCAGCGCCATCATCAGTGTGGCGCTCTCCGCTTTAGACCTTTGATTATTAAGATTCTATTGTTTTCAATAAAACCCAGCACACCACCACCGAACCCTTTGGCTGTATAAATCACAGTGTAGATCAAAGATTTTAGTACAAAGTGCTCTAGAATCTGTGGTGTAGACTACAATTAAGTTATATTTTTGTCAGTGCTGTTGAATAAAACCTACTGTTTATTCAATACCTGTCATTTGAAAATGTCAGCGCTAGTGTGCATAGGCAAATGACGCACAAGTGAGCAATGACGCACTCATGTCGGTGACTATATATGGTCCGCTTAACGCTAACTTGAAGCCAAACTCTAACACTCTTCAGGTATAAATGAAAAGAGTAACACTGTAAGCAAAACCTGACTATATTTATGGCCAGCAAGGTCGGTAACATGACTTTCAACAGTACTATCAAGTGGTTTGTTTTCCCTGTCCATGGAAATTGTTCGTCTTTTCCAATTTTGAATTTGTTATTATCTTCCAATGGGACTGTTTGTCACATAAAAGTTATCACTGTAGATTTAAGGGCAAATGCAATATTTTTTCCTGAGTGAAGAATGGCTACAAAGGACAGTGAAATGGGCAACTGCAGCATGGATAATATCAGTAAGTTAATAAAATAGCAACAACTTGAATGAAAGGATGAATATAAACAGACATAAAAATGGAAACAAAATCAATAAAAACAGATGACACAAGGACAAAGAGTGACTCAAAACAATATGAATCTCCATAGTAACGGCACTCCGTCATAGGGAGATATCAGGCAAGTGACTCTGATAAGGATGTCATTGACCAAATACACAGGGCATGCGCGCAGTAAGAGAAACATAATGACAGATCTGGAGACTTTGCTCCCTTATTGGGGTTTCCTGTGTGTTTAGTATTCAGAGAAAACACAACGCTGAGTAATGCTTTAGAACACAGACAGTAATTGTGCCCTGGAACACGTACAGAATCCTCAGTCAGCTCTTTGAAGTTCAGTCATTGCAAGCAAACATCTTTAATTAATTTACGCTTTTTCCTTTCACCCACACCATCCATATGGAAAATTAATAATCTGGTCAGAGACTTATTAAAAAGTTGAATCACTTTGCATTTTCAATGTGAACTCTTCTATGGGGATGAATGATTCATGAGCATAACAGTTTGGTGTTGTGCATCTGTGGACTTTGGAGGTATTATTGAAGTACATTAATGTCTTAAATATATGTAAAAACATTGTTTAATTAAGATAATAGCATCATATGTTGGGAGATATATGCAGTGCTACTTAAAATATTCCACATGCATAAAGCATAAAATAAACTGTATATTACAGTCCTTTATTTTTTACAATAACAAATACGCTGAGCAGACAAATGTTCATAGAGTAACATAATAAACAAACAAAAAAAACATAAATTGATTGAATGAATCAATACACTTTGGAGCAAGTGCATGCAGTGTATGGTGTCCTTACCTGCCCACATGAGAAGCACGACCACGATGATGATCATCTCCCCGGTCTGGAGATGTCTGGACTTGTCCAGACCCTGCACCGTCGGGTCATCTATGTGCATGGATGGAGAAGACACACATGATTTTCCTGTTACACTCTGGACTAGGTGAGTGATACACATTGGTGGTGGTCAGTGATGTTCCCCATTCACTGTAAAGGGCTTTGGGGGCAACAACAACAAATTGCAATATAAAAGCAATTTGTTGTTGTTGTTGTTGTTGTTGTATGGGGTTAGATATGACTCATTGGTCTCAACTGGTCAGGCCTTAGGACCAATAATGTTTTTCAGTTGTGACCCAAATTTGATGGAATTTATTCCACTTACTATGTGATCGGATTTCAGAAACCTTGTTGGTATTATAGACTAGAGAAAGCCCATCAAGAAGCCCACCTAGTGCTAACAGAGTTGTGCTTGGCAGCCTAGTTCACAGTTAACAATTGGCGTTTTCTTCTGTGAATCCATTTTTATTGTTTTCTTTTGATAATGCCCCACCAACAACAGAGAACTGAATTTACTATCATATAAAGGGTTTTTATTACTAGTGGGACAGCTATGCTAAAGCATTTCAGTAATAACACACGGTGCATTTACTACTAATAAATGTGATTTACCAGCCATGGACAAATTTCTAATTTCAAAATGGACACCAGCTGCAGAAAATTGGCAGCTCTTTGAGTGAGTGGATAACTATAGCCATGTATCTTGTGTATCTTGTATCTTGTGTTCAACAAAGAAATGAAGATTCATTTGAAAAGAAAAGTATGAATAGCTACCCCTGACAAAGTAATTTCAATTTCAAAACATTGCACATGTCTCATGGCGCTTTACGGAGTGTTAAACAATCAGAGAAGGCCCATGAGTGACAGGGGCGAGGAAAACCTCTCTACAGTTGGAGATACGTGTAGGAAGAAACCTCGAGCAGATCCACGACTCAAGGGCCTGGCCCATCTGCCTAGAGTCTGCCTTCTGTCAGTACAGAACAGTAAGGTCTGTATACATGATAAATGAATAAGTTAGTTAGGTGTAGAGAAAAGAACATGGTGTTTAAAGCCACTTGAGGTGTATGTTACAAAGAGGTGGGATGGTTACAGTACATATCCAGTATGATAATGCATGAATCTCATTTAGTGTCAGAAAGTTCAAATAGTCCAGTGTAGGAAATTCATTGTCCAAGGGGATTAGGAGTTGTCATAGGGCAAGTAGTGCAATAGCACTTCACTGAATGTGACCTAACACAGACATTGTAAATCGAATACTTCATGTAGGCCATATTAGCCACCCACACAAAGTGCCCGTTTATGGTAATGGACAACACATTATCCCTTGAATCCAATGCAACCCCTTTTTGTTACATTTCAAGTGATTAATTCGTTTGGTAACACTTTTCTTGACAGTATCGACATAGGAGTGACATGACCCAAACCCTAACCCTAATCCTAACCTCTAACCCTAATCCGAATTTTAACCCTAACCCTTACCTTAACTCTAACTCTAAATCTAACCCTAACCCTAAATTGTTATGACAAAAACTAAATGTCTCTTAATAACAGAAGCATTATGTCATAAAGTTTATGACTTCTTTATGACATGTTCCTGACAGTCCTAAGGGTTACACTTTACTGTCAAGTAAAGTGTAACCCTTAGTTTGAGAGGAAGAGTGGAAACCATAATAAAAGCTTATGGAAGAAATCTATGTCCTAAGAAACGGCAGGACAATCACCCCATACATAGTGGTAGTAACTTTAATTGAACTATACTTTTAATTTATATGAATTTTATTTGATAGGGACAATGCAATTAACCATAGTTCAAAGTACAAAGCATTAAACTGATGCACAGAGAGTTTCTAGCTATTGCTAATTTGCAACTCAGTATGCATGGGCCTCATCATACTGACACCCCACACACCCCCCTGCCCCCACCACCTCCATCCCTAGAAGAAGAAGACCCCTGCACCCCACCAGACCTGGCGGTGCTTTGCAACTGGTGCCGATTTATCTAAAGCAGCCGTTCATCTTAATCATGAATCCCCAGTTAAAGGGATTGACTTCAGGCCCATTTCCTCCCGCCAAGCCAGCCAGCCCTTAACCCCTGCGTGGAACACTTCCAGAGACGCACTCTGCGCAATTGATCCCCGGCCCCAAGATGGCAACATCAAGCCAAGCCTGGGCTGGGATGACTGGCTAGCTGGCTGGCCCTTGCTCGACAGCAGGCGGATGCGGAGTGTCATAAATCGGGGCGTGGTGCCCGGCCAATTACTGAGTGGGGTCGTTTGTGCTTGCTACTGAGTATGGCAATTACCGGGGCCGTGCCATTAAGACGCCATCTCGCTCGGCTGCGAAGGCGGTGATCGGGGGGGGGGGGGTGGGGGGGGACTGGCAGCCTGGGTGATACGCTCATCGCCTTCCCCTGGAGGAATATTCGTGAAGGTGGGTTAGAATTTCTCACAAAGCTAAAATAAATAAATAAAACCGAGCGAGGAGGCTGATTAAGGTGGCTGAAAGCGGTGAAACCTGGCGTGTCAGCGCCAATGTCTGTCTCTCGCTCTCTTTTAGATAAGACCTTGTGTGGGAGGTTATGTGTTTTTTCTTTCTTCCTTTTGAAAAAAAGTATTTTTCTGTTCAGGCTAAACAGATGCCTTTTTTAATCTTTGTCAGATGCTGAGTGCTGAGGTATAAAAGCAAATATTCTCTTTGCCTCCGGCAAAACCATGATCAAAGTTTGCATTAATCACACGATTTTACCACAGATACTGGCATGTATACATTCTTTGTTTATCAATCAAACTAGCCTGGGAAAATCCAGATGAACCTGTTAGCAATTTGAATTCGCTCTGCAGGTTTGTCTGCCAAGCAGGCCATTGACGCCCATTTCCAATGTTCCAAAAACCACACCACAATCACAATTAAATTAATAATAGATTAAATTAATCTAGCATGGGGCGGACTTTATATGATGACAGATAGAGCAGTACATTCAAAACAACCAATGGCTGTGCTGATGGCGATAGGGTTAAAATAGAGTGCCAAACACAATCCATACGTCAATTTAAACGTCAGAAATGTATTTTGTGGATTGTAGCCAGAGGTCTTTTCAGCACCAAAACCTCATCTCAGTGTGTGCTCTGGTCACTCACTGTCAATACCAGAACTGTACTGTTTTGTTTGCGGCGCCTTGAAGGGCTCAATTTGGATTGTAGCTCACGGGTTGAAGCGTGCCGGTGCATTGCTTTGAAGTGGCCTACCTGAGCGCTGGGGCCCAAGAGTTTGCCCAAGGGGTGTTTCTCTTTGCCGTGTCTGACGGAGGAAGAGACACTTACTTGCCCAAAAATAACCCCAAACCCAAAAGTGACTGTAGCGAGAAGGTCAGAAAGTGGAAGAAAGACTGAGAGAGTGAGGATGGAGGAGAGAGCTCAAAATGGGTTGACTCATGGTTTCAGAATAATGATTCTGCTGTTACTGATGAACCACTGAAACGATTTTGGAAACATTATTTTAAGGTACAAAAAAACTCGGTACCACTTTACTTGACAGTATCAACACAAGAGTTACATGACACTGTCATGACACATGAAACCTAACCCTAACCCTAACTTTTTATGATGAAAACGGAATGTCACTTAATAATAGAAGCGTTATGTCATACAGTAAACGCTTATGACTTGTTTATGACAGTGTCATGTCACTCTTATGTTGACACTGGTGTTGCTTTAAGAGTTTAAATACATCACTAAAACAGTAAGAAATTGGACCAAAGTGTTTCAGTACATACTGGCTCTTCTTCATTTTGTGCTTCATGCTGGCCAAATATTGCATTTCCTGCATGAAGAAACACTGATGTATGAATCTCTTCCCCACTCTTCTCTTCTCTGCTTTGCTCATGGATGCAATGCAAACACTTCACTAATGCTCTACTTCCAATCCAAATAAGTGAGAGGAAGTGCTACACTTTTCTCTCTCTCAGCTTACAAGGAAGTGCTACACTTTTCAATGTGTTATACTGTCTCGGCTAACAAGGGAGGTTATTGAAACGCTAGTAATACAGCAGTAATGGAAAAGTACAGGCAATTTCCTCATCCGCATAAAAATGATCACATCGCCAAATTAATTGAATGGTAGGGAATTCTTTGGAGGCTACATCTGGATAAGTAGCACTCAATATTGAGCCTAAGTAACCAGACCCTGTCAATTAGATAGATATGGTCTGAGAGGAAAGCTGTATCTGGGAGAATACAATAGCCTACCACTGAAACTGCAGGTTGTTGGAGCTCAAGAGAACACATGCAGTGTATAGATGAAAATCTGTAGGCATTGAACAACTGTTGCTTTGAATAGAAAAAAAGAATAGCTATAAAAAGTCAACTGCTATTGTGATGTGAAAGGTGTAATTCTTGATTTTGCTGAAAGATTGTTGATCTCATTAGACAATCCCAATTACAACTCACCTTGCAGCGTCCCTGATGCAAGATGTTGATTAGCTTTTCGGCTTGTTTGATATTTACAGAGCCAAGACTGCACACAAAAACTGCTTGAAAACTGAGGGGTTTTTTTCCCCCTTCTAAAAGCACACACTGAATAAGCAGCCTGAGGGGCATGAGGACAATTTCAGTGAATTCAAAAAGAGTAATGGATCATATCATAAATGGGAGAGCTTCTCTGAAGGGCTGTTAAAACATCTGACTGCGGCTGAGACTGATGGAAAGTGTTGTGAATGAGCCCCCAGAGGGTGCTTGAACAGCACTACACTAAAGTACAGCTGTTAGCTTCAGCCTCACTGTAAAGCCTGCCACGGGAGGCCTGCAGGTGAGGATACTGAACATGGGGCAACCTCTTGAGCAATGTGGCCAGGGCAATCACATGACAATTGATTCCAAGTGTTGTGATTGGATGCTTGTGAGAAATTGGCCACTGACTGCAAGGTAGGGTACACCAGGCACGTAATAAACGCGTTCCGTTCCTGGAGAGTAATAACAGTTTTAGAAGACAGATCTAATTTTTTCGAATGTACGTCCCGCTTATCACATCTGGTGTAGCAAGTTCCAATGATTTCAGTGGAAGCTAATTGTTGCAGCATACGCTCCGCGAACAGAATGATTCAGTTACGTGCCTGGTGTAGCTTGCCTGTGATGATGGAAGATCTCCAGATTTAAAAAAAGTTATTGCCCAATATCACTAGAAAGGAGCTCAAACAGCACAGTTCAGAAACACTGCATGGCAACATTGCTCAAAAAGATGACTCAAGAAGAGGAAAAAAATCACCTTCATTCATACAGCCTATAAAAGCCACGCAGATAACAAATTAATCTGGACCCTACCGTACTGGGGCCAAAGGTAGCGTGGCGTAGCCTTGATGGTATACATGCACATTAATGCTCTCTGTATACAGGACCTTTATACTTTAGACATTTTCCAAGAATATTGTAAATAATGACCATTTTTCATATCGTTGTGATGTTATGTTGTTCTAGTGCTTACTGGGCTTATTAAGTGTTGCTGTATCCTTTTGCAACCTCAACAAAGAGGCTGTTTTTTATGACATATTATTGTGCATTGTGCAATATTAGATAGTCTTTCATGTTTCAGCAGATGAAGTCTTTGATACATAGCCAGCTAAATGAACAAATAAATACACATAAATAATAAAACTGCACTCATGCGACACATTGCACCAGTGGTCTGTAATGCCTGTGTATCAGCTAAAAGGATAAAGGCAGATAAAAACTGCAGGTCACTGTTGAAGGTTGTTAGGCAATCCACTGAGGAGGATGGGGCCCTTTTTTCTCACAGTTAAGCCACTCATTTACATCTCAGCAGCAGCAGGGGGTCTAAGGCAGCAGCAGCTGATAAGATGCTAATACTATAATGTAATATCAGCTTGGCAAGCGCTTAGCCTGGCCTACAGTAGCATGAAAATGAAAACATTTGTTTGGTTTTGAGATCTCTTTCTCTCTCTCTTTTCTCTCTCTCTTTCTCACTCTCTTTACTGGAGGAGAGCATAGCTTGGTTTAATTTTTTTCTCTCTGTGAAACGTGACGAGACTTAAGTTGGTGGATTCACTGTGAGGTCTTTCCGTGTTTCTCCCATTAGAAATCATAGCGCGGCGCTGTCTGTTTCTGCTGATGAAGCTCTCCAAATGACTACACACTCTCTTCTGACCTAGTTAACTCTGAATTAAAGAAGCACTTTGCAGTTTTCTGTGGTCAGAAAATGATGAAATTTGGGGTGAACAGTGAAATTGTGTCTTCCAGATGGCTTTTGTAGACTGTACGGGCATGGTGAGATGGCAAAAGTTAGGACGATGATAAGGGCCCTGCACTGACAGGCCACTGACAGGTCCTCATAGATCATAATCACCAACATCATCACAGCACCCCTGTGGATTAGTAATCAGTTCAAAAATGAAACCCAGTGAATCACAGAATGTCTGACATCAAAACAAGATGAAGAGCACACTCTTAAAACGAATGTGTTGAAAACAATTCATAGGTGCCACCTACGTGAACGAGGACGCCGCCATATTTACGACCGATCTCGCCCAGTATGGCCGCCCACACAGCACATTTGAATGTGTGTGAGAGAGAGAGATATGTGGAGAAAATTTCAATTTCCTTATTTGTTACCCCCAGATTTCTTTTGTCCCTTATTATCTGCCCCAGGCTTGCCCCAATTGGCTTTCCATGATATATACATCTACCTTGTTGTTAGTCAAGTCAAGTCAAGTCAGTTTTATTTGTATAGCGCATTTAACGTTAGGACTTTACTTATGATTTACTGTAAAAAGATGAGCTTGCTTTTACTGCAGCTTTAAGGCATGAGCTGAAGACCAAGGAGACAGTAAATGCTCTCTCTTTCTCTCTCTCTCTCTCTCCCTCTTCCCCATCAAAGACATTTCCCTGATCTGAAGGATAAAATGAACGCACATTTGAATGGATCGGTTGATCTTTCAGTCATGGGTCGAGGATGGCTTTTCTGCCTGCAAAGTCAAGGTAAGCATTTTCTCTGGGAAAATGGGACAACCAGTATCGACCTCCACTGGGTCACTCCTATGTTTTTCAATAGGTAACCAGTCAGCTCGATTTTAGTCCACAAAGCGCTGTCAGCCTGCTAGAGGCATTGTCATGGTAACGTCCCTCTCTCTTGTTATGATGAAGGTTGACTCAAAATGTGCGTGTCATTATGGCATCTTTATCTTCCTTGTTTAGTGCCCTGCTCAGTCATGAATGGACTGATAATTGACTTTAGCGAAAGTCATAGAGACAAAGAGGGACAGTCTTGTTGAAAGCTTTGTTACATACAGTAAACTTGCATGCATGTTTTTCTCAGGTTATGTCCTTTCCATCCTGTTAGGGTAAGAGTGCCATTTTTGTTGCCCTTGTTTGTTTGTGATGTTGCACCTTCTTTGGTAAGTGAACTGTCTTTGACTCAAGAGGATAATAAGGAGAAAGATGTACCTCCTTTAGCTCACAGAGATTTTCAAGCATGGCATAGCTAATGGCCCAGTAGGAAAAGGAGACTAGACAGTTCTAGATAAAAGTGCCTTTCAAAACGGTCTACACATCATTCATCTCAACATTGTAAATCCACCTCATTAATCAAGCCCCACATAGAATTGAATCGTTGTGCGCGTGTGTGCACATAGAATTGAATCGTTGAATCGTGTGTGTGTGTGTGTGTGTGTGTGTGTGTGTGTGTGTGTTTGTGTACGTATGTGTATGCATCAGAGCCATAACCAGGCATCACGTGAGTCAGTACTTTCCCCCAGCTCACCTGCATTCGCTTAGGCATGAAGGCTCCATCAATAATTAATGTGAAAGCGAGCGAAGAGGATTGTGTGTGTTTGTGCCTGTTTGTCTCTGTCTGTGTGTGTGTATGTGTCTGTGTGTGTGTATGTGTGTGTGTGTGTGAGGAGAGGGGATTCCTTGGGGATCCTGTATAGGCTGAGCAGAGTGAAGAGGAATGCGTCTCTTTCTCTCTCTCTCTCTCTCTCTCTCTTGATGGGATCCCCACGGTATTTATGGCACTCTGTCCCTCTCAAGTGTGCATGACGGATGGAAAAACTAACGGCTAAAAAGGGAGAGAGAGAGGGGCGTGAAGAGATAATGAAGAAGAAGAAGAAAAAGAAGACGAGGAGGAAGAGGAGGAGGACACTGGCCTTGCAGCAAAGTGAGAAAGCCCCATGCTGATGCAGGATGGGGAGAGTTATGAGTTGAAAACTAGGGAGCACCAGTAACATACTGTACAGTATATCATGTCTTGTGCTGGAAGACATCTCTTAGGTCCATGTGTTTGGGCCCCGCACATCTCTCTTTCTATACCCCAGAATCCCAGAAGACTGACTAATATTGTAAAGAGGAGCAAAATTATCACGTCATGTGCCTGAGGAAAATCTCATAGTCCCTAAGTGTTGTTATGTCCCAGGTCTCTCTCTCTCTCTCTCTCTCTCTCTCTCTGTCTTTATGTCCTGAATCACTACCTCTGAATAAATGATGACATTACCATACCTCAACAACTACACTCAGTGTCAGGCTGACTTTAAATTGGTGCTTGAGTTTAAGCTTGAGTTTGAGTTTTTAAGTTAATGCCATAATAAAAAAACAAAGACAACATGCCAGTCCCAAGGGGATTATTCCCTGTTTGGAATAGTGCAGTTTGTTATCCTATGATATGATATGAGGTGTGTGTGTGTGTGTTGGGGTTCGGGGGGTGGGGGGGCTTGGGGTGTAATCAATCATTAGAATGAGGGAGGCACAGTAAATACTGTATCAGGTATGAACTGAGGGAAGAAAGCTACTTAGCCCCCGCCCATGTAGATCTCCTTTCAGGGACATACTAGTCTGGAACACCATAGTTCACTAACGTTTCTATTGGCCGGAAGATTACCTGCCCAATCAGTGACGAGAGGGGATGACGCTATGTAAGGGATAATGGACGACACGGTGGTCTGTTCACAGAAATTAATGCACGGTCGAGGTTGTAAAATGGCCCCGGCGCGAAGCGGAGTCCATTATCCCGTTTATTCCACTATTGCCACTTGCGTTGTGTTCATTTCCTGTTACTTTTTAAAGGTTTTAATCGCTAAAACTGTCTTGTTTGTAGAACTAATTTCTTCCGACACATATTAACTAATTTCTCATCTTGCAGGACAAACTGCCGTTACTAGTTCTAAATGGATGGTTGCTACGGCCAAAGGCCAGTCGTTAGTTCTATCTCTCCCGTTGTCAAGCGTGCGTATCCCAAGATTCTGATGAACTTTAGCTTTGAAACATCGCTATTTTACTTAGCCTGTTGTCATCCATCTAGCAAAGCCACCTCCGTCATGCTACAATGTTGCCATGTTCTGAAGGTCTGCATTTTACAGCTCGGATGCAACGTGACAGTTCATTTAAACTTCACAACGAGTTCGGCGAATTAATATACAAGTGTGATACGGCCAAAAAAATGGATCTACTTCAGATGTGCAAATAACATATGGTTAATGGTCGTTCGAAATTGCGTAGAACAATGGGAAATTCAACCAAGCAGTGGAATAAAGTGGGTTTGGTAAACAGTAGTAGCAACACCTGCAAACATCAGAAATTGCCGTTGGAACAATGTGTCAATTTATTTACAGCAAAGGTAGGCATACATACATTGTTTCCTGACTGCTAATGCTGTTTATTGTCAGTTTGTAAAGTTTAGGGAAAGTAGGAAGTAATGTCAATGATTAATGTGATTGGTAAGGCTAGACCAATGATTTCAAAGTTAGTGCAGTTAGTTGCGATGCAAGTGTTGGAAAGGTTTCCCAATCGTGAGTGACCACACTCTTATCACTTTGTGAATGACATAAGTTAGCCTGGTAAACCTAAGTTCAAAATAGTCCTTAGCCCAACACCTCATTTCTAGCCAGGTAAAGGCTATGTCCTATTTTGCTTTTGTCATTATTTGTCAATGTTTAATCACAGTGCCTTGATGAGTTTGGGTGATGTATTTGACAACAATATTTGACACGTGACAAAGATATGCATAGTAGTGTCATAGTATGGTAGTGTCAAGTTTAATTCACATTACCCCTAAACACAAGTTGGCAACTTAACTCAGTCAAGGCATTGACATGACTTGACTGGATTGAAGTTGATCATGCTAATCTTTTCACATCAGTGTATCTGAGAGATGTCACATGGGACCTTGTATCAGAGGAGCCGATGTTAGGATACTGTAAGATTTCATCCTGCCCAATGAAATTCATCAGAGTGATATGATGTATAATTGTGTGCCAAATGATGCGTTCTTATTGTTCCTGCTCTGGCACTCAGACAACGTGGGGTCAGGAACTGAGGTGTGAGAAACACTAATGTTTGTAGAATCGGTATGGGAGCAGGCCTCTGAGAACCATCCCAGGCAAGGTGGAGTTTTAA
Source organism: Alosa pseudoharengus (assembly GCF_046254945.1). Lineage (NCBI taxonomy): Eukaryota > Metazoa > Chordata > Actinopteri > Clupeiformes > Clupeidae > Alosa > Alosa pseudoharengus. The sequence goes on from NW_027468859.1 coordinate 9,342,059, forward strand.
TTAAAGAACAACAAAAGGTGACCAGACCTGATGGTATAAGCAGCCTAGCTCATTAAAGGAGAATTCCGGTGTGATATTGACCTAAAGTGTGTTAAAACATGATACCGAGTGTGAACGTATGTCTCATAGCCCATCTCGGCTTGTCCCCTGCACTCCAAAATCTGGCACTAGTTAGCCGATGCTACCAACAGCTTTTTCAATGGTGGTGCTTCGGCATCGGGCTAGCCATGCAAATAAATCACTGTTGTACACTATTTACGAGGCTCAATGTATCTCCACACTTCATTGGTAGACTTCCGAGGGCCATGACATTTAAAACGAGACATTGAGAACTTTGAAAAAGCACTGGTAGTTTACTTACAAGACGATTTATACAGACAGTATCTTCACGAAGTTTAGCGTTTGCAGCCATCTTGAATTTAGTCACGATAAGTCGAGCGACGAGTAAGAATGAACAGGTATGATAAGGGATCAGATTCCAAAAATAATTCCGTGGAAATGCATGGATTCCAGTTGCTGCTACTGGAACAAACTGGAATCCATGCATTTCCACGGAATTATTTTTGGAATCTGACCTTTAACATTTAGAGGGTAGGAGGGATATTTGTAACAAGATATATGAGAAGAGTTTGAGAAGCTCTGAGCTCACTCATCAAGATTGGTGCCTGGAATACGTCCCACGTGCTTCAGTGATGGCTTTTAATTGGATTAAAGATTGAAGCTGCATTAACCGAAGAAACATCCTTTTTCCTATGAACACCTTGTGTTTTTCTTACTTACTTACTTACTTTTCTTACTTTCTTTACTTAATACGCTGTTACTGAGGGGGCAGCGTCTGGCGGCTCACCTTGGTTGGAGCTGTTGGAGGGGAAACGGTCGGACTTCTTGAGCGTGCGGAAGTGCACACGCTGGCTGGCCTGGCTCTCGCCGTACAGCCCAATGGTCTGCACCTGGACGATGTAGTCGGTCTCCTCCTCCAGGTCCCAGAGCACGCAGGCCCGGCTGGTGGTGTTCACCTCCCGGATGAAGCGTTGCGTGTAGCGGTCCTGCCGCTGCGCATGAGGGGGGGAAGGGGGAAGATTGAGACAGTAGTAATTTCTAAAATAAGGTCTCCTCTGCATTGTAGCTTGAGTGTTTTTTTCATTTTTGTCAGTCGCTACGGATAAAAGTGTCTGCTAAATGTAATGTAGATGTAAAGGGGGAACAGAGGGCAGGAGAGAGAGAGAGAGAGGGTAGAGGAGAGCAGAGAGAAGGAGAAATAGGAACAAGTGTGTGAAGGGGAGAAGAGAAAGATGAGAGGAAAGGAGAGAAGGGGAAAGAAGAGGAGAGCAGACAGGATGGGAGAGGAGGAGAGGAGAGAAGAACAGAGTGATAGAGGATAGAAGAGAAAAGGAGAGTGCCGAGGGGGCAAAGGAGTGTAAAGGAGAGGACATGAGAGCAGTGGATAAGGGCAGAAGACAGAACAGAGGACAGGAGAGAAGGGCAGAGGAAAGGACTGGACAGTATAGAGGAGAGACTATTTAAGGTCCAAGTCACCACCAGCGCTAAGTGATTAGTGAAAGGCCCAAAGGTTTATGGGCTATTTCCCAGAGCCTTTATAAAGCCATGATTTTGAAAATCATCGGGCATCCAACTGATGGAACATTTTATTTGCACAAGGGACTCACACCACAAAATGTCAACATGAAAAATTCATAGTGATTTTTAGCTCTGTGTGATGTCTTGCCTGCTTCACAGGTGAAACATGTCAGCAGTAGACATTTGTGAGATCTATTGAGCTAAATAAGGTCAGTGGAAGATGGTACTACAAATTAGATTTTATTCTTCATAACTAGAAAATAAAAGTGTTCAGGTATACAGGCCTTTTTCTCAGAAGCCAACATACTTTTTTTCTCCAGACAGTGTGGCTGAACCTCACCCTCTGTTCCAGCGTGTTCAGAAATGCTGCAGCGTCTTTAGCCATTCTGGACAGTTGGTTTAGTAAATGTTTAATCTGTACTTTGCTTAACTCTTCATATTCTAAATTTAATCATGTCAGAACACGCTTGGATGGACTCTCCGAACACCTCTGGTAGACTGTCTCTCTCTCTTGAAGGAGAGGAAGAACTGGGGGGTCTAAACGTTCTTTCAACTGGGTGTGTGGATGTTCAGGAACTGCTGTCTGACACGCACACACACACGCACACACACACATATACATGTACACACACACACACACATACATGTACACACACACACACACACACACATACATACACACACACACGCCCCTGCAGTATCGGGAGGTGCTCTCTCCATGTCATTGCAGAGGCTTGATGGAAAAATGCATTTAGTCTTTTCCCTCAAATGAATAATGCATTGATCAGGGGACACAGGACCCCAAGCAAATTACCAAGCCTATAGACTTCCAGTTGTGTAACATTCAGAGCAGCTCACTGTATAATTGCCCATAGATGTAGAATGTGTTTTATCATTTAATGCTCTCTCTTTCCAAATTAAGAAAACCTTCTCATTACCTCCAGTAATTGGTATTAATGAAATGTTTACAATGTTCAGCTACAATGAGGTGGAGTATATTTTGCGTGGAATGACATGAAAGAACAATGTCCTTTGAAAACTGGTGAAACAGGAGAATACCCATAAATGATAGTGATACAGAGTCAAACCTCCAAAGCTTCATGTACACTCTAAAAAGTGATAAAAGAGTCAACACATTTTGTGTCAATTTCAACACAAAATTGTGTGGCTGTCTGGGTGAAAAACAGATTTCAGCTAACTCCTAACTCATTTTTTTGTTAAATAGCTGAAACCTGTCTTTCACCTTTCACATAGCCACACAATTGCTGTGTTGAATTTTGCAGTGTGTCGTTTTGACACGTCACTTTTTAGTGTGTCTTTTATTATTGAGAGTGGTCAAATTTTCAATTCAAATATTTTCCTTAATTTTTTGATAAACAGCATACCAGAGCATAGACATAATATACATAGACGCCGCATCGACCGCTGCTCCCTACTAGCGCTGACAAGATTTGGAGCCGCCATCTTGGACCGGTCATCCACTCCACTCAGTGTAATCTGTTTGGCCGGTGCAATGAGCTGTCAGCGCACTTAATTAATCATATCTCACTGAATACCGAACAGATTTTCATGCGTTTTTTTTTGCTGCAAAGGTCATACATGTAGCTATGATACAGGCCACATTGTTCGAAAATACAAAATACAACCAATAGTACGGTAATGTTAAATCTTACTTGTGAAAAGTTAATCCCCCGAGTATGGTCCGCCGATTTGAGCAGGAACATGCTGCACAGTGCTGTCATCTTGTGTTTTCTGCTGCAACGCAACGAGGAGTATGACCGGTCCAAGATGGCGGCCGCATTTCTTGTTTCCAGCAGCCAATGCGGCGTCTATGTATATTATGTCTATGTACCAGAGCCCTTGCCAGCTGTGTTTAGGGATTGGCTTTGTATCTGGGCTAGAGTTGTGCATATAGGGTGCACTGTACTGTATGTACTGTAGGTTGTGTCAACATGATGTAACGATTTGCTCAACTATTAGGGAACCTTCATTGAAACACTTTTTACCTTCACACAATGTTATTGACCCACTGTACCAATTGGTTGGAATATAGAAAATAATGTTGCATGTGTCAATATTGCAACATATTTTGTATTTTTAAGATGAATTCCCCTTGTTAGTGTGACCATTTAAGGGTTAAGCCCTATTAACTAATGAGTTAAACTGAACTTAATCCAAAGGTTCTGTTGTAAATCTATGTAATATAAAGTTTATTACACATTAATGCTGCCTGATCTTTCATGGGAATGTCATACCTGCTGTGTGATTGAGAAGCCAATTATGATGTCACCTTCCGGAACATCCCAGGTGATGGTTGCCGAGTCGGCCTTCAGATGCATAACGGACACGTTGACAGGTGCAGGGGGGCGATCTGCCAAGGAACACAAGCCCGGAATTCACCATCAGTCAACTCTGTGTGCCACAGTGCGTGTGCGTGTGTGTATCCGACAGCAAGTCTCACTGCAACGCGGAAATGTCACATTGTATGTACCTCCTGTGGAACTATTCACCCACCTCGTTTTCCAAGCAAGCACACGTGTGTGTGTGTGTGCGTGTGTCAGTGTGTGTATAAAAGTGTTTCTGTGTCTGTGTGAGATTTCATCTGACAGTGCAGTCTGTGTGTCCTTTGAGTCATCTAACCAGCAAATGAGATCCCCTCAGATCTGGGGTTTGATCTGTTAGACGACGTATACTGGGGCTGCCTCCTGCGTCGCCAAGACACATCAAAGCCCACAGCCTACAGCAGCACTTCTCCTCAGAGCAGCGCTGTAATACACATTAGTGGTCTGCTGGAACCTATTCGGGTCACAGCCGATGCAATTAGCCTACTTTCTGAGTTTCTGCGAACGGCTAGAGTCTACAGGTCTGAAATATGTTGCCTCGTGTCTGTTTATATTTGTTTACTTTCTCTCTTTCTCGATGTCTCTCTCTCTCTCTCTCTCTCTTTTTCTGTCTATTGCTCTCATTCTCGCTGTCTCGGAACGGTCCGACTGCTGCCAAGAAAGCTTTCCAATCTGGCATGGTCTTGTCAGGACGTAAAGCACTTGCTTTGGGTCACGTTTTGCCATGCCTTGTCTACGGTGCGAGAGCCGTGGGCCAGTGGAGGTGTGTCTAAAAAGCAATCTCAGTAAAACACTCCGAGATGTTATATAGGATTTTAATCCCTTCCCGGGCCAACACTCCTCTGACTATCAGATGCTTCTTTTCACAAACCCCCTTCCTTTCACACACCCCCCCCATTTTTTGTCTTTAAAATTCCCAGCATGCATCTCTTCTTCCTGCCCCTCTATCCATAATCAGCTCATTCTTCAGTTCCCCAGACTATAGCTTTGACCCAAAAGCATATCTCAAAATCAACCCCTTTTTTACCTTTTCTACACCGCCCCACCCCCACCCCCCCACTCACACACACCACCCACCTTACCTCTGCTGACACCAACAAAAAAAATAAATTTTCGTCCATCTGCGGAATACTGAACAGTGGCCCCCAAAAAAGGGCCCTGTCTTGTCTTCGACCATCTGTCCGCTCTGTTCTGTGGCGGCGAGTCCTTTAAATGCACTTTGACGTCTACTTGATGTCCATCTCCGTACGGTGGCGGCGGCGAGAGACCCATTTTTGCCGAGCCGCTATCGAGCACTCCATCATGATTTAGCTTGGCAATAGACAAGCTAATTAGAGTACCCACAAAGGAGCAGTCAGGGATGGAGAGACAGAGAGAGAGAGAGAGAGGGAGAGAGAAAGAGAGAGGGGTGACATTCGATATGCGAGAGCCGGTAGCTCAGTCCAGGGAAGTAGATCCATAGACCTGTCTGGTTGTGATGAGCTGAGATGACCCGACTCCTTGTGCAGTGGGGGGCTATTTTTAAAAACCAAAGTCTAATGGACTTTGTGTGCTTTATAGCAGGGGATGTGTGAAAGGACAAAAGTATTCTCTCCATATCCTCCCTCCCCCTCTCTCTCTGATCTGCATGACTGTACCACTTCAGTGCAAAAGCTGCCACTCAGCCATATTATGTAATGACTGGTCCGGGAACATAAAAAAAACGGAAAAAAAAACTATTTATGGAGATGGCGGACTGAGCCTGCATGCTATGTGATGTCTTCTCTACATGTTCAATTCACTAGTGGAGCAGCAGTGCATTCTGGTTTGAAGATAATTGCCTCAGCGGTTGTTGCCGATGTTACTTTTTAATGATGGCCTGCGTCACACAATGGCAAGATGGTGACAGCTGAACCCATTCGCCCCGTGTTTGTTTCTCTTTCTTTTCCTTTCACACCATCATTTCTCTTCTCCGCTTCTCTTCATTTCTCCTGTCGCTTCTCCCGCGACTAGAGGACATGGCTAATCACCTCCGTCCGCCGACACCGTACAGAAGGGTCACGGCAGGTGTCACGGTCGCCGAGTATCACTCCGCCAATCGATCTAGGGCCAGCACCAGAGGGAGGAGAGGTCATCCCATCAGGGTTATGCCAGTCAATACCTCTCACTATCCGTCTGCGGTTTTCCACTGTCCGAGGGGTCGGGGTCAACGCCGCTCCTATTGTTTGCCAGCCAAACACAACACAACAGGCCTGACAAATGGAGCCCAGATGACTGCGGCTGACTGAGGCATTGTCGGGGGAGGAAGAGAAGGGTGTCTGTGGGGATGAAGGTGTCTCTGTTTGTGAGTGTCACACAATTGTTTCTATTATGATGGTCCCAGCTGTTGGCGAGCCATACTGTTTGTGTGTACTGATGGGTGATATAATGAGGAGGAGAAGAAGGAGAAGAAGTAGTAGAAGAAGAAGAAAAAAAAAAGCAAGCAAGACACCAAATAAATGACCTTTGCAAGGAAGGACATTGAAAACAAAAATAGGGAAACTAGAGATAATTCTTTCCTTGAATGACAAAAATATAAAAACCTTAATTTAAAAAGAAAAAAATCCAAAAAAGAAAAGCAGAATGATACAGTAAATTATGAAATGATATTGGTGGATATGTTGAGGTGCTCATTCATAATAGGAGTGACAAGAAGAGTCAAAAACTTTCTCTGTGCTTGTAAACCCTCCATATTAAAGAGGTGAGAGTGACAGAGAGATAGCTCCTCTCGTATTTAATATGCAGTAATTGGATTTTGGAATCCCATTATGTGATTGTCATATTTCATGCAGATAGTGTCTCAGGGCAATTCCTTCTTTTCTTGCAGATGTCGTGACCTGACTTACGGAGAGAGTAGTGAAGAGCAATGCACCTCCTTACTACTCCTTAACAGCTCAAGGACAGGGATAAACATTTATTATTCAAAATAAACATCATACCATTCATGCATCAAATTGACTGAAATATTCCCTGTATTTGTGTATTTCATAACTAATGCTCATTGCATAATTTTCCTCAGTGTTAATCCACATTATAGAATCCTAAACTCTTCTTGAACATTAGCCATTTCTTGGAAAGCCAGGCCCCATTTCTTGGAAAGCCACAGTAATCCTCAGAGGTTTTTTTTGAAAGGTGCACAGTGTAGTTTTTTGTGGAGTTCTTGATATATTTACACCTTTAGTTTTACTCCCACCCCATTATATATCTTCAATTGGTTAGGACCCTCTTTTTTAAGGCTCTGGGTGCCTCTTCAGTATTAGTTTTCAACACACAACATAGTCATATGATTTTCACAGGAAGTCCACAAAGAAAACAGTAGCCAGCTTATACAGGCTGCTGTAGGCAACCGAGATCCTAAGACCAAGATCAGCAAAGTCCAGTGAGGTTGCATCTTGAAGGTAACATCACGAAGGCAATAAAACGTGACTTATAGATGTAGATTTCTTCATAATGCACCTTTAAAGTAGCCTGGAAAATCCAGACCCTGATAATCTAGAAAGATTAAGGGTCTGGCAAAGAACAATGTAATGGCCCAACTCGAGGGGCGGCAACAAGCATGCATTTAAAAATCTCACTGCACGCAATTGGATAACACTAGACCATGTTTACTCTGAATGATTTCAGACTTCAACGCAATCGGATAACACTACGACCAATGTGTACTGTCCTCCAATGTTGCGCTGTCTTCATCAGTTTAGCTGGTTCCCCGGAATGTTGGGGTAAAAGTAACGTGCATCATTGCTCTTTGCCAGAGTGTCTCGCAGAGACAATTCCATTGTGCTCTCGCGAGAACTCTGGATTTCCAGGATACCTTTAAAGCACTCCGACCAGGTGTTGCTCTAGGCAGTCTTGGCTCCCTTGCCCTGTTTCTCTCTGAGTCTCAGCTTTACAGCGCATCCATCAGGGTTTCCACCATGACATTTACACGTTGCACAAACACAGCCACTCTGGCGTGAGAAAAGCGTGTTGTCCTCTGGGTAATGGGAGTTACAGGAGTCATCGAGGAGCCGTTAAAAGCACGGGCGCCCGCTGCTGATGCATGGGAACACATCCATCCACACACACACACCCGCACCCACACACACACCCGCACCCACACACACACACCCTCTGCTGATGCAGGAAATGATTGTTTGGTTAGAGGCGAGATGTGAATTATGGCGCTACTTAAGGTGTCTGGCTGCTGGAAGCTATAGCTATGGATACTTTCGAATTAACTCAAAAAGTCTGAAATTACACAGGAGAGCAGCTCCACATCGGAAAACAGTTTATAAACGGTGAGAGTAAATGCCATTTCTAAAAGCAAATTGTGTCTTCCGCTACGCTCTCAGATTGATCAAATATGAAGCAGTTACTTTTGTCTTGGTTTTATTATTTCCATGCCGAGAAGGGGTTTGTTTTCCTTCTGGTGGTAATGATGCTAATTTGTCACGCTCTCAGAAGAATGTTATGTGAGAGACAAACATCATGAGGGTCACCCTGCAGTCCAACAGCAGTCGCAGACACCTCCCAAACGTGTCTGTCCTGCCAAGGTGAATCATGGGGCAGGCAGAGCCAGGCCTGAGTGCACATCCCTGCGAACACTCCCAGAGGTTTTCACTCAAAAGCCTTTCCTCACCCTGAGTAGCGGCTACTCAAAATAGAATATGAATATGTGTCTGTTCGTGCGTGTGTCAGTGAGTGAGGGAGTGAGTGAGAGAGAGAGTGATAGAGAAAGAAAGAGAGAGAGAGAGAGAGGATGAGTGCATGCGAGTATGAGACTGCACGTGCATTTGAGGGTGTGCACATGTGCACACGTGTCCAAGGGCATGTTTGTGTGTTTGATGAGTTAAAGCTTTGAGCTCCTGCACTGCCCTCCTGTGTAGACGCCAGCGGAGGCCCTCCATAATAAACATGAATAAATCTCTGAAACAAAGTAAAATCACCTAAACATCTTGGCTCCTGGCTGCCCATATTTTGAGCCAGCATCTACATCAGCAACATTACCTTTACAATAAATCTGTGTCTCTGTAATATGAAGACAGGCTGAAATGTCATGTTGCAGCATCCTTGCTGCAATACTGTTTTACCTAATAAGACTACGAAATACAGTGAAATATCAGAAATATCAGAAAGTCAACCATAAGTAATCACAATGATACATGTTGGATTCTATCCATTTAATTCAAAATGGATAACACATGTAAACGTAATTGATCAATTGGCTCTTAACCCATGGGGTTACTCCAGTCCACTATATTTATGACCACGTAGCGGTCATATAAGGATTGTCAAAGGTTTTTTTCCCATCATCCACTTCCTGAATATTTGGTCAACGATTCTCGGGACACTGAAACACCGCACATACACACACAAATCGTGGCACCGAAGATGACAAACTTTTTATGGTATGTTGGTCTTTAGGGCCTGCATCAACCTATCCCATAACCACTTATTTGTGGTCATATTTTTTTACTGCTATGCGGTACATCTAGTATTACTATATTATCGTTATTATTGTAAACTATACTGTAGCTTGCTGAATGTAGGCCGTGTTTGTCATAAATGTAGAAATCGAGATACCACATTGTTCGTTCTATTGGGTAGAATATGTAATTGCGTCCACCATATTGGAGTGGTCATTTAATGAAAACCGGTTCAGATTAATTCAGAATTATTTTCCAGCAAAAGACTGCATTGTCTCAATAGACGTGGAGCAGAATCTGACCACTGCTATATGGTGGCCAAGTAGATGAATGTCAGGAGGCCGAACGCAGTATCTGGGTTTCTATATCTATGGAGTTTGCTGTCTATCTAGGGCAGCAGGATAGAGAGTCTCTCTGGCCTCGGAGGTGTCTGAGCCCTTCTGATAGCTGCCTCCACTGCACTCGCTCGTTCCCCTGCTCCCTCACTCGCAAATGGTTACCATGGAGCTTCCCGCATTCATACCTTAGCCTCATATCTTGAATAACAGCCTCCGTAACATCTGGTCTAGTCGCCGTAAATTAAAGAGATGAAGCCCAGCTTTTTGCGCAATCTGGCGTCTGTTGGCCACTCAATAAACCCTGCGCGTGCATCTCCTGACACTCACGGGCCACTGTAAATCACTCACGCTGCTTCTGAGAATGACAATTAACTCCAGATCCTGCCAGGGCTCTCTGTTGCGATGGGAGCCTAGGCGGAGACTGCTTGGCTCGGCACTCTGCTGTAGTATCACAAAGAAGCTGAGAGCCTGTGGTGTTCTGTCATAAAGACACGAGGGGATAGGGTGTGAGAGATTCTAAATAAGAAATCCTCTGCTTCTCTTTGAAACAATACTGCTCTGCAGATGACCTTGCGACGGTTTCTCATGTGCTGACAAAAGGCCTTTTGAAATTCTGTTTGATTAAACTCTGAATGCAAGAATAATCAAAGAATAATTTTTACATGACAAGCTATTTCACAAGGGCTTAGAAATCTTTTTTTGATCTGTTTTTGTTCCAAACGATGGTTAAAAATGCATGGTGCATCTACATTAAATGTGAGTACAAAGTATGGGCATGCTGATATGAGTTACAATAATCATCCACACTTAATGCGACATAACTCTTATACTACAAGATCATTTCAGGTTATGAAACAATCAGTCACTCTGTTTTGAACATTGTACTGAATAGGCCTAAGATAGTTTGTGGTATATTATAAGCATGTAATGCCTACTCAGTAATGCATAATACTGACTGATCATGACCTTCCATGATCTAAAATAAAGGTGAAGGTTAGGATTTGGATTAATATTAGGGTTAGGCTGGTTAAGCTGCTCTTACAACTGAATAATAGGAATGTCCTATGAACCTCATATATCAGCGTTTATACTGATCCACTAACTCTGCAACTATGACACTATGGCAGCAGTGTTTTAAAAACTACTGACGCAGTATCCAAAAGCCCAACTCCTACACTTCTGCTAACCCAGACAACTTCCTACACCCCCCACCCCTCCACCCCCCACTGGACCTAAGAAACACTGGCGTGTTCTGACAGATTCGGAGACGGGCCAGCAGCCTCTTTCATCTCACAGGACTGAGGCTCGGTGCTCTGCATCTCAGAAGATTTGCCCCTGAGCCCCCACCACCACCCCTCAACCCCACCGCCACCCCAACCCCAACCCCCCGGCCCTGTGTGCGGAGCAAGCTGCTGCATTGGGACGAGGAGATCTCTCTGAGCTCAGCCCCCTGCCCTTCAAGGGAGCACAGGGAACCACAGGAGTACCAGCTGGTGCTTCCGTAATCTTATCACATGGCTGGGGTCCGGAGCAGACGACACGCAGTTAATCAAAGTGCCGTGGGGGAATACAGTCGGTGGGATTACAGCCCAAGGCTGCCATGCTAGGGTCTTTTATGCAGGGTGACATGTCGCAGCACTGCAGAGAAACTAATCGTGTTTAACTTGCACTCGTTGTTTTTAATGTCCGGGCCTCGCTTAATTAAGATTGGCTAATTGAGTGATTTCGGGGTAATTAAATAGCCCATTAAATCCAACAGCCCAATGATCAGCGCACCACTCAGTGGGTCTCTGTGTGCACTGTTGATGAAGGCATCACTATGACCCTTTCATAGCTGCCGGGTCTAAAAATAGCTGGCTACTTGGCAGGTATTGCGTCTGGGGTTGAAAATTTCACGAATTACCCACAAACTGCAGACCCAAACTGAATATGAATGGAGAAGGTAATTGGTGTGTGACACACTGGTACATTTCACTCCTTGTTAGAATGAATGACACAGACTTCTGGGCAATGTGGACTAAAGGAGGTCCCCTTTCCTTTCGTAGTCAAGGTGAATAATTCTGCCATTATACTGCAGAACAGAGATTCTTTGCATTGCTGCTATGTCTTACAGTACTGCTGAAGACAAACCCAAAGAGGGTTGGGTGTCACAGCTCAAAGCCTTATGATGCCACATGATGAGATATGACTGGAGCCTATGAGATCATCTCGCTCCAGATCAGATGGGGCCTGGTCCTGGCCTGTGCTTAATGTAAACCCCTAATAAAGATCTGAAAGGGTCCCTCTGACATGAAGCACTCCATAGTTCCTTCTCACTCCCAGAACACTGTGAAGTCGCCACTGACCCCCACAACAAGCGTTTCAAATTAACCTTAACCAGTGGTAGGACTTCCACTGGATCAGTGACTGGCCGCGAACCTGGGAGGCATATTTTATTAGCTTACTTGGACATTCTAAACAGCGCTTTGCACAGCAAGGGCCCTGGCGACAGTAGTGAAATTGCAGTCTTGCCTTAGGGGGTGATAGTATCAGGCTGCACTCTACACCGCCATGCTGTGTGTGCTATAGGCCATGAACATCTCATATGGAAGCAGATGTCACGGTGGCTTATTTCAATAAAACAGTTGGAATTCTTGATTAAGTCCTTCAGTTCGTGCCTTCCCAGTTGAGAGAAAAACGTGGTTACATCGGCAAGGATTTGTTGCCTTTGCCCTTGCATACAATTTACCTGAGCAAGACATGGCCCAAATATGTCCCCTGCACTTTGAATCGAATGAAGTTATCGCTTTGAATGAGTACGTGTAGGTACCGTAATGCTCGAATTAGTTCCATACTTTTCTCGACAGCACCTGTCATACTTCCCGCGAGGTGATTAGAAATTCATCCTTGTCCCCGAGTCAGAACAAAGTGCGAACAGCTCGCGGCACACGGAATCCCACTTCAAACGTGAGAGATGCCAAACCGCGTACTCGGTACCGATTCAAAGAGTAAAATCCCAGGTGACTCTCACATACAAAGAGAGAGAGAGAGAGAGAGATAGAGTGGATTCCTTTACAGAGAAGCACTGACAATTATTTATTTCGCAAGTCTTTCAGGGAAATGTATTGTGAATATAAGGTTGTCAGAACAGATTCACAATTACATCGCCTACACTTCTGGCCAGGTTGCACATATGATCATGAACCCATGCCCTTGCTGATAAAATTCGTAATAATCACAACAATTTCGGCTAAATTACGCCAGTATACTGCTATCACCCTGAAATTACAGTCCACGAATTGTTTATTTGCTTGGAGATGGGTTGCAGTATGGCAAGTCATTGCGACCATGCGACATCACACCTCTACATCATGCACAAACGACTATATGTAACTGAAAGTATGGAATTTAGCTATGCTGTTTCTCGTTTGGCGTGTTAGCTTTTTTAAGTGCCAGACTTAATGGTATACTAATTCAAAAGTTATGCAGAGTTTTCTTTTATGTTCCGGTCCAATTGTAACGTAGTTACGGATGAAAAATAGCTAGGTTCTCACACAGTGTAGCATGTACTGAGAGAGAAGGGGTGCGCTAACTTACTTGCTCCCACAAGAAACATGTCACTACCGAAAAGCAACAGTGCCACGGAGTTCACAAAGACCAAGAGCCGAGCCATGTCTTGATAATGGTATCTTCCTCTTGCAGATGTCTACGAATCCATAAGCAACAAAATATCCATTTGTTCTGAGTTCGTTTCGTTTTATTTCTGCATGATGCCTGCCTTAGTTCTTGACTTAGTTTCCACAAACAACGGTAGGCAAAGCAATCAACTTTATGAAGGGCTCAAAAAACAGCATGATAGATATTCGTCAAGTTTCCCATGGGCGTCCTTTTCAAGAAAAAAAATGTATTTATTTAATGTAGCGTACATGTGTGCAACACTAGCTCCGAGAGGTTTCCATTGAATGTCGATTCTGTCCTGATATTAAAGGTAAAGTCGACGATTCAAATGCAGTCGTGCCATGTTACAGTTCTTGCTGTTAAAGGTCCTTTCGTGTGTGTAACATATCCTATGGATTAAAAGCGAAATCCGAGTTTTAACTGGGTGGACAATCCAGGACCCTGGTCAGCTCCATATTTGAGGATGAGCGCGGAGCCACGACGCGTGTGCTGACTGAGATGCAACGGCTAAGGTCTTCATTTATTCATCGACGTAAATTTTCGTGCTTCACTGCCGCGCCTTCAGTGCTCGAGGACTCAGTGAAAGCAGGACGTCGAGTTTTTTTTTCACTCAACCTTTGGTGTCCTGTCCTACTAGACTACTACAAGTACACTGATTAGCATGTATTCATCTTTCTTCGTCCTTCATTTGTGAGAATTACGTGGCGTATTACGGACATTCCCAAGGTTCAGTAAAGGTCCTCGGTCCTGTCCGTTTCTAGCTTTTTCCCTTTTTAAGAAAGCTCACTGGGTTGAATTATTCCAAGATTTAACGTACACTAATAAGTGTTCGAGGCTGTCCTGGCAGTGAGACTTTCATGTAACGCGCAACAGGAATCAGACCTGTATGCGTTTACTGGAGAGGCTTGCCTTCCTTTTTGCGCGGTTGGCTATGAAGTTCAATTCAGCATAGACATGGTGCTGTTGCTGTCTTAAATTCAGGAACAGCAAAACGCGAATGGCTCTCTGTAGTCCGTATTCAGTGCTGCTGTCATGTTTTTTACGTGTCTGCTTACGTATTTGTAAAATCATAGAAATGGAATCATAAATAGGATGGTTGCCATTTTTAGGCTATAGTACTCATTACGAAATGTTTATTTTCTTTTATTTCTTTGGAGGTTAAATCCCCCCTATGTATTACATATCCAATACATCTGTTAATGATACAGCACCATAAACACTATTCAAACTGTACCCTTGTTTTTTGCCACTGATAGTGGCTTCATTTAGGGTTCATCAGCAATACACGTGTATGTGTGTCAACAACTCAGGCTGTGACACATTAGAGTGACCTTGAAAAGCTACCCCACTCAGCCATTTCAGAACTAATACCAGCCAGAGGGCAGCGACACTTTTATTTGTAGCCGTAATAAAAATTCACAAGTAATGAAAGCAACAAGGTACAGGCCAGATCTGGAAACAGTACAGCTCAACCATCTTGAACACATTTGTCATAGTTCAAGCCTCCAATTGAACCCAGGCTATCGGGCAGTGGGTTCTAAAATGTAGCTTTTTTTTATTGTACCAGGCACAGGCACAACATACAGTATAGCTTTGGTACTGAGGGTGTCGTTTAGGGAGGGTTATAATCAGGGTTGGGTAGTAACGGATTACATGTAATCTGGATTACGTAATCAGATTACAAAAATCAAGTAACTATAATCAGCCCAGATTACAATAAAACAAATGTGTAATCAGATTACAGTTACATTGTTGGGGATTACCTGATTACATTTTATCATGCAAACAATGAAACTTTTTTTTATGATAGCCTAGCTATCTTTTAATTTAACAAGCTTCGGGCCTGCCGGTTCGATCCCCGACCAGTAGAAAAAATATGGGCGGGGGAAGTGGTTGAGCACTGCTCTCCCATGCCCACATCCATGGCTGAAGTGCCCTTGAGTAAGGCACCTAACCCCTCACTGATCCCCGAGCGCCGCTGTAGCAAGGCAGCTCACTGCGCCGGGTTGGTGTGTGCCCTTCATCTCACTGTGTGTTCACTGTGTGCTCTGTGTGCTTCACTAATTCACAGATTGGGAGACCAAATTTCCCTCACGGGATCAAAAGAGTATCTATACTTACTTACTAACTCTCGGCACACTGCCTGATATTTTCCTCCTAATCTTAATGTAGCCTCTTGTTTGGTCCCCCTGGTTGAAAAACATCCCAAAGGAATGATTTTCTCACCCCCACAATTGAAATGAACATGGTGTCATTCAATCTCAGGCCATGTCCCTGGGTCAAAAAAATCCAGCGAAAGCTAAATTCATTGTCCAGGTGTGCCCTTATAAAGGTTAAGGTGAGTTGTCCATGTTTGGAGAATAGTGATCCATGATCACATCCATGATGACTAAGTGATCAATTTTGGAATGGGGTGAAAATTTCAACCACCAAAACACCACCCCCAAAGTGGAGAATAGCTATAGAAATGTATTAGTTTTGGGTGTTTTTCAGGCAATGGGACTGGTGAACTCAAAGTAAATGGTAACACTAAAACAAGGGGCTACATTAAGATTTTTGGAGGAAAAGATCAGTTAATTCACACAGGAATGCTTTACTCAGAGCAAAGAGATTTCTTAGATGTAATGAAATAATAAAGAGAAAAATAGAATGAGAATTCTTTCATCAATTCAGTGGTGGTGTCTTTTACTTAAGGGACATATTTATTGAAGGAATCTAAAAGTAATCCTAAAGTAATCAGATTACATTACATGTTTTTGGTAATCCAACTGATTACGTTACTGATTACAAAAATTGCCATGTAATTTGTAGTCAGTAATGGATTACATTTCAAAGTAATCTGACCCAACCCTGGTTATAATCTAGTGATGGAGATAGCACAACCCAACAATTATGTAGTCTGATAAGGATTAAAGAATCTAGGATTTCCCTCGGATCATGGCGTGAAGGTGAGTTTGGCAGTAAAGGGGAGGTGCACTCTGTGTAATGCACCACCACATACACAATTAATTGGCTCTGAGTGGACTGGACACCATGTGGATGAGGATGCTAAGCTAGTATTGCTCAGCTGATATTAAAGAAAAGCAATCAATGTGCCTACCACAGGCATTGAACAGAGACTGCACATCTGCAAGATCTACCCTAACTGTATAACAGAAAAGAGACCACTCAATATTCAAAAGCAAGATGAAGCACACGGCGCCCTGGCATGAGTCTTCTGTACCATCCCACATGATATTGACTGAGGGAGCTAATCACATTCATCTGAATTTTAATTAGATACAATCACATTTATAAATGCAGAGAATATGAAGAGCATCTCTGCATTGTACTTTCATAAATAAACTCTGTATAGATTAGCAGGGCGCTGTAAAATGCATATTTATCGAATAGAAAGTGCTTGACCGAAATGAAACCAATTATGCAGACAAACTGCCGCAAAGCGAAATAAAAAATCAGAGGTACTGTACACTCCCAGAAGTGAAGCCACACTTCTATTTCACAGCAACGTACCTCACTTCCTCACTGACAATAGTTAATTGGTCTGGTCTGGAACATCTACATGGAGACTACAACAAAGGACAGTTCAGGGAATCGATTCGTTTTCCAACCTGGCGCAAGGAAGACCAGATTGGAAGGGGGGGGGGTTGGTTTTATGGCCTATAAAGTGCTTTGTTAGAATTAAATAAATATAGGAGGTGCTGCTCAAATGGGCTCTTTACGGGCTCTTGTGGAAATAGGAAGGGCCTCAACCTTCTGTATCTTTTTCTGGTGTCATTTGATGGCTTCATTTCACTAAATCCATTATATCAGAGACACTACGATCCAAGAAAATCTTTCGAAGGCATCCAAAAGATTTTTTGGCAATGGCAGCAGAGTTGGCATAAGTTTGGAGAAGTTTCATAGAAACTTTTCTTAGGTTCAGGTCAGTACAGTACAAACTTGCTGTACAAACCCCAGTGCTTTTGAATATACCGTTCAGTTACAGGGGCCAAAGATGATCTCAGAATATTTTGAAGTCTTATTAGACACAATAGGGGAAATTATGTATTTTTAAATAATAAATAAATAAATAAATAAATAAATAAACAGAAAAATTATAGAATTTGGCCCTAACTTCACTAATGACATTGACATACTCTACTATACGTGTAACTGACATCTATAAAGCTCAGAATTATCAAATTGTTTCAAATAAATAAAATGATTTTTGTGAATTCATTGTGCTCCTCAGTGTACATGACTAACTGGATTCCTTCACCTGCCTTGCCTTGCCTTGCCTTCACCAGAGCAGAACAACAGAGTGCTGTATACAGTATTTGGCTGAAAATGACAAACATTTTGATTGATTTTCCTCTAGTTTCTCTCAGCAACAGGTTCCCTGGACAATTCCTATTATGATTCTGTGGTGCATGTAAGTGAAAGACAGATAGATAGATAGTGAAAGAGAGAGAGAGAGAGAATGAATGGAAGAAAGACATAAGGAAGCATGGTCAATTTCATCATCGCGGAGGACGGAAACCAAGGTCAGCACAACACATGAATATTTATGCAGAGATGGTTGCCACTCCTATAGATTTACATTCAGCTCCCAGCCTGCAGTGCACTGACAAAGCTTCGACAGGTGACGGGGATTGCTTTTTAACGAGGCATCTGTTGCACATACTGATCTGGGGTGAAATGCCAAACAAATTACACCAACAACGACGACGACAACAACAACAATGACAAACCAAACAGCTTGTCAACAGCCTCCTATGCAACTTTGATAGTATTCAACTTAACATTAACATCTGAATGCAAAATGCAAATGACTGGCCTCAGAGGTCAGCATCATTAACTACCTGATAAAATGTCAGCACAAAGTGCACAAGATGCACAAAGTAATAGTGTTACACAAAACAATATAATGCACACTAGCAGAAGTTATAAGATATTGCCAACATTCAAGATTCAAGATTCATTTATTTGTGACATACAGAGTTATAACAGTGTGTAGCCAACACTGAAATGCAAACCTGGTATATATATATATATATATATATATATATATATATATATAGCCTATATAATTTAGTCTTAGTAGTTTTGCAGTTTAGCAGTTTTTCATAAAATCTTTTGCAGTTTGGGAGTTTCCTTGTCTTGTAACACTGAAAGCAATCTATCTATCTACTGATTGAAGACAGTGTAAATTATAAAGCTCCTGATTAACTAGGTGGGCTCTGCTAATCAAAGGTTTCTCTGATGACTTCGGTCATGAATGCTTGGCAGGGTAAGATGGATGGCGTGTAGTGAAGGCAAGTCCCTACAGTGAGTCTGGGGCACAGTTTCAGTTGGATAGACTATCCCTTTCACTGTAGTAATTTCATCATTATTGAGTGTTTATTCCTGTTCTGAATCTGTGTTCTCCTGGTCTGTCTGTGTAATTTACGCCTACAGTACTGGTCGCAGTATCTATCAGGCATCGGGCTCTAATTCAGATGGTGGGCAAAATAAATCATGCATAATTAAACATTACCTCGATTTAGGCTACTTGGGTATGGCTTAAGGCTTGACTACACGGTGGTAACGAAAATCGAAATCGAAATTTGCTGTCTACATTATTGTCAGTGTTGGGGGTAACGCAACTACGCAAATCAAAACAGTGTCTTGTGTGATAATTGAGCCAGTAGAGAAATAACTGTTCAGAATTAATCTGTAGCCTTGGGTAGGTCTGCAGAAAACAATGTTGTTGCCGATTTAATACTATCTGGCAACGTTTTTAACAGGCTACGCAATAGAGGCTTAGACAACTATGACCCACGTTTTGGTTTCGTAAATTAATTTGCCCTACTTCTTGACTGCAATGTAGTCAATTGACTGTTTGACATGTCATTTTTATTTTTCTGTACAATAAACAAATACATCTGCTTTATGCCGCAGAATTACATTCATATTTGGCTGACTTCTGCAGACGCGCAAAAAAACACTGCCAGGCCATCGTTAAAATATTTTCGTTTGCCGTTACCCGACCGACCCTGTCAATTTAGAACCGACCCAAATATTTATTTTTTTCCCCTTTAGACCGACTTGCCGGTTGTAAACTTCCGTTAAGACATACCGATTTTTTTCACTCTCAATAAATACAAATAAAATACAATTTATTTTAGTAGGCCTAAGTATTGTAAATATAAATTGCCTACATACAAATGTATGCTCTCTTAAATAAAACCCTGTGGCATCATTGGTTTACGCATGTCACACTATGGCCTATACGCTTCGTTTCATTCACACAAACATCTCGACAACGCTTAATACTTGGCACGAAGCTCTGGAAGAACTGTGCCCAGATCTTTTCCCATTTTTTCTCCCCTCTAGTCTAACGGTGACCGTGTTGAAGAATTGAAATTGGTTGTGGTCTATTCAGCATTTCTCAAAATATGGGCTTAACCCAGATTCGAACTCTTGGACAGGGGACTGATAACTGCAGGCAAAGGAGGGCCATGCAACTTTTGACTGAAGCACTCAAAATTCCTCCGGTGGCCCCTTCAATAAATAACGAACAGTCCCTAGATTGCTGCTGGGCTATACTGTATGTCCTGGTTCATGTCTGTTAACAACTCATTGCCGTCAAACGCGTATCTCGCGGTTGCATCCATTACAAACAAACATGCAATGTGAACGTCTGGGATTGGGGAGGGCACTAAATGCTCTACTGAATAAGCATGAAGTCAAACCTTTAAATGAAAAACACTCTTTAATAATCAAAAAAATTAAACCGCTAATGAAATAAACTTGTGACCATCAAAAATCGTTTATCGCCTGTAACTCCGTGATAACAGGACGTAACAGGAAGGCATTTGGCTGAGCAACGGAGGTTAATATGCTCTATATTTTGTCCATGATGTCTGTCTATCATCGTTGCACTCGGAGAAAACCAGAATGTTTAATTTGTCCTGCGTTTCTTCTATGGCTGCAAACGGGATTCACTCGCAGTTAACCAAATATTTCTTAGGGCAGGGCAGGCATATTTCTGGCTATTAAATGATTTTTAAACCAGTCTGCTAAAGTCTGTAGGCCTAGTTAAGTCTGTGTAGGGGTTTCCAGGCTCCATTTCTTTTTACGAGACACCCTGCTCACTTGAGACATCTGCCGGTTGTTTGGGTTGTTGCAGCGTCACTGGAAAAATACAAATTAAAGTTGCGTGATCCCGCGCGCGGACCGCGAGGGAAGCTGGCCAAGTCGAAGCACTGCCCACTGTATGTGTGACCGTGTATGTGAGTGTTTCCAATATGTGTAATGTTGTGCAAGCTATAGTTGTTTGTGCTCGCTCCTTGTAAGCTTCAGTTTGCGTGCAACTCTTCACTATGTGTACACAACATGTCTGTGTCATGATTTGCTACTCTGTGTGTGTGCGTGAGTGAGAGAGAGGGCGTGTTTTGTTTTGTTTTTCCGTGTATGCTTTTGTGTATGTGCAAATGTACTTATCACTAAGTGGAATTTATACTGTGTGTGATTGTGTGTGTGTCTCTCTCTCTCTCTCTCTGTGTGTGTGTGTGTGTGTGTGTGTATACAGCATATACATGTTTCCCAATATTTTGCAACCCAGTTCTTTGTGCTTGCTTTTGCTCATATCAGCCTCTGTTTGCGTGCAGGAAAGAGTGTTCTCTTCTCTATGTGTGCACGCCATGTCTAAGTGGATACACAAAGAAGCTCTCCCCTCTGCAGGCAGTTTCCCAAATGCCATTTAATTAGATACACATAGGGAACCTGACCCCCCCCCCCCCCCCTACATTGGGACCAGTGAGCTCCTGTGCTGGCTTCCTCAGAGGAAACTCCATTAGTGCCTGCTCCATTTATAAATACATTTTAAAAAAAAAACTTTTTTGGTGATACTTGGGCCAAAAGGAAAGAGAGAGAGAGAGAGAAATATGACTGGACACAACCCCCCCCCCCACCCCACCCCCCCCCACCCCACCCCACCCTCCTCAGCTCTGCTTGGCCAGCTCCTCACTCGTTTCCTCACTAAAGGGGTACAAGAAGAAAGGGGGTGGGTGGCCAGTGGGGTGAAGCACACTGGCATTGCTAGTGATTGGAACATTTTGTTTGTTTGTTTTCTTTGTTTTTGCCTTTTCCATGTGTGAAGCCAAGTGTGAACATTTCCCAAGGACATTGTCAGAAGCCAGTAAGTGTGTGTGTGTGTGTGTGTTCTTCATTTGCTCACGTTTCCGGTGTTTTCCTCTGTTCAATTTATTGTGTATTTCCATGGCCCACATTTCCTGTGTTTTCTTCTGTCCAATTAACCATAGGCCTGCAGAGGGTCGGGGAGTTAATCAATGGGCGTGAGTCACTGTCATTTAGTGATGCTTCCAGGAAATATCACTCATGTGCTATCGTATATTTGGAGAAGATGTATTCCATAAGGAAAAGATTGTATTCCATCAGCAAATGTACGCTTGCTTGCTTGATGCTGAGTGATATGCAGTTGGAGATTATTCAAGATCCCTGGTGGTCTGTGTGGTCTTGCCTCTGGCATTGTCACATCATTACCCCAAATGACTCATGACTCGGATCTGTAGTGGGTGGATTTTAATTACTTTCGAAATATTTTTTTAAAATATAATTTATTAAATAACACTGTGAGGTTCAGTGTCATCTTGTATTCAAGTAGTGTAGACATATTGTTAAAATTGAGGAAGGAATCACACATTGAATAGCTATTCCTGAATAATGTAACAATGTGCGTGCCAGTTGTTATGCAACAGGAAATCCTATCTACTAATGCACTAATCATCACTATAAAAACTGAACTGAATTTAACTGAAGAATGTTTTCTGAAGCTCAAAACTCAGACTTTTGACAGACTTTCAAATTTGAATTGAATTTGGGTCCCTGGCTTTATCCATCCGCATGTAATGGCTGTTTTTGTTATTTATGATGCCCATTACCTTAATGGTATCAGTGTTCAGCGTGAGTAACAGGCTAGGGGGGGGGCAAAATGCATAATGGCAAGGGAGGCTGTGAAAAATGAGAATCTATTATCTGGCATCTCTGCCTGACGTGAGTGAGCGAGCGCCTAACCCTCTTCTCTGTCTTGGAGGCGGATGGAGTGGTGGAAAGGCTGTGGGTGGCAGGTGATATGTGTGTGTGTGTGTGTGTGTGTGTGTGGGGGGGGTCTTCAGAGCATCCCAGCCAGGGTGCCATCTGATGATAGTTGTAAGGGGGTGTGTGTGTTAATGATGGGCTAACCCCTGCTCACCCAGAACACCCCCCCCCCCCACCACACACACACACACACATACCACCACCACCACCGCTACACACACACCATCCCTACCACCTCTTCACACTAACCCATTTCCCCAAGGACCATTTATCATTGCCTAAAGACATCACCCCACTGCTGAATGAGCTGCTTGGGAAATTATGGGGCTGATGGAAGTGATGAGGATGATGGAGTTGCTGATGCTGATGATGCTGTTGGCATGGTGATGCCACTATGACCTCCTCCTCTCCATGTCGTGTCAGCTGTTTCTTTGGGCTGTCAAAGATTGTGAAGTGGTGGTGGAAATGGCTCCATCAAATACTACAAGCAGGACATCACATTGTGGTCTAAGTTTAGAGGAAAGAAAAAATGAAAGAAACACAGAATACCTGTATATTATGGGATGTAGTATTACTCATATCTGGGACTTGCTTTTGCAAAGACTGAAAGAGCAATTGTTTGGTCAAAACAACAAATTGCATTGTTTGACCAATCATAGCCAATAGGCAGCTCCTACTACTGCATAAACCCCTAGCCGCTGCAGACAGTTTTTTGCCATCCAGCTGTTTTTGACCTCAGGAAATATGGCCGATGCCATAGCAACTGAAAGCAAACAATGGCCCTCCATTACTAAAAAAAATAAATGGCAGGAGACGAAGCACCACTCTGCGGGATTGCTGGTGCACCATTTACTCTAAATGCATTGGCTGGATAATACACGTTTCGCTGGGGGAATATCATGTTCCCTCTGGCTGTCGCCATTCTCTTGTATGACATTCTCTTTTCAAATAAATTGGATTCCTGTTGCTTGGTTTGTGTATCCAGGAAAAGGTATTAGCCACCATGAAAAAAAGATTAGTGAAATAATCATTCTTCTAGGCTTCACACACACACACATGGATGCACGCATGTACACACACACACACACAGTGTCCCTCTAAGAAACATCCATCTTACCACACTCTATGGCCCTCTGCTGGTGACAAACTGACAGGTCAAGTAACTGTTTCATGAGTTGTTTGATGATGATACATTTTAAATATTCACATTCCTTAATCACAACCTCACGCTATGGTAATTCTGTATGTGCAAGATGGAATAGCATTGTAATCAACAGGACATTAAAGGGTCTC
The DNA here is from genome assembly GCF_046254945.1 of Alosa pseudoharengus. Classification (NCBI taxonomy): domain Eukaryota; kingdom Metazoa; phylum Chordata; class Actinopteri; order Clupeiformes; family Clupeidae; genus Alosa; species Alosa pseudoharengus. The sequence goes on from NW_027468859.1 coordinate 9,365,774, forward strand.
ACTGGACTACAGTATTTCTGATCACCACTGCCCTAGAGTAACTACTGCCAACTCATTTTTTTCATTGGCACCGTCAGCCTGACATAGACTACTGTGAAACAGTGTGGAGTATTAATAAAAAAAAAATTATGCTGACCAGTCAGAACGTATCATTAGGAAGATTAAGAAAGTGATAAGTATGATTTCAAAATTCTTTAATTTATTTTGCAATTCTATAAGGTCATACATTCTGATTTGGGGCAGAAGTCAGCCAACTATTCATAGTTCATTTGAGAGAGACATCTCATCAAGGTTGGACAAGTCATCGTTGAAAGGCCAAATTAATTGTTCACTGTGCAACTGAGCTATAACTGTTCACTGATGCTATGTATGATTTGAGGAAGAATTTCTATTTAGTCTTGCTATGCCTAGCGTTCTCTTTTGTTAAAAAGTTCAATTGTAATCATCACCTAAATGAAGACATTCTATGATGACATACTATGATTTAGGAGCCAATCTTAATTATCTTAATCCTTTCTTCTGAATACACTGAGGTACTTATTTGTATTATGTGTGTGTGTGTGTGTGTGTGTGTGTGTGTGTGTGTGTGTGTGTGTGTGTGTACGTGCGTATGTGCGTGTATGTACGTGCATGTGATTTATTTGTTTGATTGATTGCAAGTTTGATTTATTTGCACCTCACAATGCACAATATAGTGTATCCACTATTGTATGTCAACATTCACATACATTCATATCCAATTACACTGTAGTATGTCAACATTCATATACAGTACATTCATATCCAAATACACTATAGCAGTGTTTCTCAAACTTTTTCATACCAAGGACCACTTAACGAGTCAAAAATAACCTCACGGACCACCTAGTTAAAAAAAAAAAACATACAGTAGTAGACCTACTTTAACAGTGTATTAGGGACCGTTCGTTATTTATAAACGGGGTCACCGGAGGAAAATAGGGGAGGGTCATGTCTTTTTATTCTTTGTTGAGGGGAGGGTCACCTAACTTTTTTTTGTCTAGGAGGGAGGGTCACCCATCTTTTGTATGAAAACAGCAAAAAATCAAAGTGGCTTGTTTGATTGTTGATTTCTGTCGCCATATAACGTTCTCTTTCGTTCCATAGCTCTGTCAACATTGAACAATGAAAATAAGGGAGATTTCCCGGGTTTCTCACGCAAAATACGGAAAATTACGGAAAACATTCGTCCCCATTAACGTTGGAAGGGTTGGAGCAACAAAGTAGCCTACTTTATTCACGCCTAACAGCCTATATCCATTTGGTCAACTTTATCCAGCCCTAAAAAAGCTAAATTTAACTTTGGTTTACTTGTAGTTTGCCGTGTAGCCTAACTTTAAACAGTGTGCATGCTTAACACAAAGCATATTTGTGCTTCATTCATCCACACATCCAGCTCCTAACGTTTTGACAAGCATTTCTACCAATTGACCTTGTTCCTGCCCATCTCTAGCTTTGCTGTCTCCATCCTTTCTGTTTTTGTTGTTTGCAAACATTTATTGATAACCAGCAACAAGTGCAATTTGTTAATCGCTGTCATCCTCTCTCCTGCCAACAAAAATGTGTTAGGCCTACGTTCCAAGTAGCAGTGCGTAATTCTGCTTCATAAAGTTGAACAAATACATTTGGTCATATAAATAGCCAGTTTATGGTCTAAAGTGTAGTTGGTAAGTTATGGTAGGCCAACTTGGAGTGAATATACAGGGAGAATTCTTTGTCTAGCTGAGTAGCTGCTGGCAGGTGCGCACGTAGACAGCCTACGGCCGAACACCGCAAGCGCTAATGAATCTTGCTCTCACGACAACCACGTCGTTAACTTAAATAGGCCTAGGTTAACATCACTCTGAGTTCGCATTCAAGCAAGCAAAACGATGATTTGAATACATCTGTTTCACTGGAAGGGCAAGGGGTAACAACAGGACAACACAGAGACAGGCCAGAATGCAGGACTAATGTTATGAGTATTACAGTAATATGGGATATTCTACGGGAAAATATTAAAACGGCAAGACAGCAGGGAAACGTTAAAATGATAAACCCAGAAAAAGTTGGCATGTTAGGTATTTTTCGGTCCCTGTGATTATTTGTGAAATTGTGCAAACGGCCTTTTCAAGTCATTTGAGAAGGAAGGAGTGTAGCAAGCTCCCAAATTGACGCTCGTCTGAGAAATTAAGTTTTGGATAATGTTCAGCTTCGGCAGCTTTACAATGACTGAGGAAGCCTAGAGACGAGTCCATAGCAACAAGTTCATGTGTTGAATTAGTTATTACCCAGTGTGCTTTGTTGAATGGTCTCAATGCGTTATTGTTTTATTTCATGTGAATACTTACTAGAGGAGTAACTTTTCAAGTAGGCTAATGCAGTTGCAGGAAGTGTGCATTTAGTTTCCATGCTTATTGTGTTTCCACAACAATGTTAGGGAGTAAATCTACTGAAATGGCCACCATCTTGGTGAAGTGTGATGTGTAAGATCAGAAAGCAGAGTTTGATTTTAGGACGATATGTTGATGTGTTATCATAACATAGCGCAGCATAGCGTTCAAGAGCATGGGCGGAACACGGTCATGTCATTTTTGAAAATGAAAATGCTGCTGGAGGGTTGTTGAAAATTATATTGCAGGCAGGGGAGGGTCATGCAACTTTAGATCGAAGCACTCAAAATCCCTCCGGTGATCCCATTTATAAATAACGAACGGTCCCTTACACAATAGACCTCACTGAACAACCTTGCTTATTGTCTTTGCACCTTGCTTATTGTGTCAGAGATATGATTTAAACTGGCGTAGCTTACATAGGCAGTGTTGCAGAACTGTTTGAATTTACATACAAATTGGTTCAATATTGCAAACAACTCATCTATATTATATTTTACCACGTCTGCTCGTGGACCACTTGGGGTAGCTTGCGGACCACCAGTGGTCCCCGGACCACACTTTGAGAAACACTGCACTATAGTATGTCAACATTCATATACATTCATATTCAATTACACTATAGTATGTCAACATTCATATACATTCATATCCAATTACACTATGTCAACATCCACATATACATTTGTATCAAATGACACTATGGTATGTCAACATCCACATATACATTTGTAGATAGATAGATAGATAGATACTTTATTGATCCCCAAGGGGAAATTCAGGAAATTCAGGATCAAATTACACTATGGTATGTCCACATTCACATATACATTCCTATCCAATTATCACACTGCTGTTTCAGTGGTTTCTTATAATATCCAACTGACCACAGTTGGATATTATATTATATAATTATATTATATAATTATATTATATTATATACAGTTGTATGCATTGTGTATTGTTTAGCAGATAAGCATGTCATAAGGGGCTTGTCATATGGACAGTTCTCTCTAAGCACAAGATCAAGTCACTTTAATTTATATACTGCATTTAAAAACAACAGGAGCTACAAAGTGCTTCCAATTGAGGTAAATAAATTGATAATAAAACATACAAATAGATAGATAGATAGATAGATAGATAGATAGATAGATAGATAGATACTTTATTGATCCCCAAGGGGAAATTCAAGGTCTCAGTAGCATGTAGTAACCTGTAGTTCTGTGTGCATGGTGAGGTGCTCAAGAGAGTGAGTGTCATGGTGAAGGTGCAAAAAGTAGTCCAACAGTAGTCCTGTAGTTCTGTAATAGGGTTACAGCCATTCAGTATTGTAGCAGAAGCCATTGGTCATGTGTGCTAATATAGCATGAAAAACAGTGTAGCAGTAAAACAGTAGTAAAAACATTAGGCTGTGGACAGTAGTAAAACAGTAGTGGGCAGTCAGTACTCAAACATGGAGAGGGTGGAGAGACAGACAGACTAAGCAGAGAAGTCTATCTCTCCTCTTCCCTTTAGTGAAGCATTGAATAGTTCAATGGCCCTGGGGACAGATGACTTCCTCAGCCTTTCAGTTGTGCATGGCAGTGAGCAAAGTCTCCAGCTGATCAAGCTCTTTTGCTTTTTAATAGTGCTGTAGAGTGGATGACATTAATTGTCTAAGATGTTGATCAGTTTGCTCAGGGACCTTTTATCTGATATTGAAGTGATGCACTCCAGTTCGGCTCCCATGACAGAGCCAGCTTTCCTTACTAGCCTATCTAGTCGCCCAGCATCCTTCTTCTTTGTGCTTCCTCCCCAGCATACTACAGCATAGAAGAGGACGCTGGCAACAACAGACTGGTAAAACATCCTGAGGAGCTTACTGCAGACATTGAAGGACCGCAGCCTCCTCAGGGAGTACAGCCTGCTCTGCCCTTTCTTGTAGAGTGCTTCGGTATTTGCTGACCAGTCCAGTTTATTGTCCAGTTGTAAGCCCAGATACTTGTACTGTAGGTATTTACCACCTCCACATTGACCCCATCAATGGAGACTGGTAGCAAAGCGGGCTTAGACCTGCGGAAATCCACCACCATCTCCTTGGTCTTCGAGGTGTTGAGTTGGAGGTGGTTGAGTTTGCACCACTGCACAAAGTTCTTCACCAGGCTTCTGTATTCATCCTCCTGCCCATCCCTGACACACCCCACAATTGCAGTATCATCTGAAAACTTCTGCATGTGGCATGACTCAGTATTGTAGCAGAAGTCATATGTGTACAGGGTGAACAGGACTGGAGAGAGCACAGTTCCCTGTGGAGCTCCGGTGCTGCTGATCACAGTGTCTGAGAGACAGTTCTTCAATCTAACAAACTGTGGCCGCTCGGTCAGGTAATCTGTAATCCAGGATACCAGGTGAGCGTCCACACTCATCTGCAAGAGCTTGTCTCCCAGCCTGAGGGGTTGGATGGTGTTAAAAGCACTTCAAATCAAAAAACATGATTCTCACAGCACTTTTCCCCTTGTCTAGGTGAGAATGTGTCCTGTGTAGGAGATAAGTGATGGCATCGTCAACGCCCACTTTCTCCTGGTACGCAAACTGTAGCGGGTCGAGTGCATGGCGTACCTGGGTATCTGGGTATCTGAGTATGCACAAGACCAGTCGCTCCAATGTCTTCATCACATGTGATATTAGAGCGACAGGCCTGTAGGCATTAAACTCTCTTGGGTGTGGCTTCTTAGGGACGGGGGTAAAACATGATGTCTTCCACAGTGTTGGGACTCATCCGAGACGGAGACTCAGGCTGAAGATGTGCTTCAGTGGCTCCCCCAGTTCAGCAGCACAGGCCCTGAGCAGCCTTGGACACAGTCTGTCAGGCCCGGCTGCCTTCCGAGGGTGAAGTTTTTTTAAATGATAACTTAGGCCTAGTCCACACGTACCAAACTGATCTTTTTTTCCTCCGTCTTCCCTAGAACCGTATCAAGAATATTTGCGTCCAAACGGATCCATCTCAACACGACTCAACACGTTACTTCATACCCCAGGCCTATAGGTGGCACTGTTTCTTTACAGAAATTGACCAAAACTTGCGCTTTACAAACAGACAGAATAGGCTACGACGAAATGGCTAGTGCAAGGAAACCAGAATTGTTTGTGTGGACTGATGGTGAATTGTCAACTGTAGTCAACTGTAAAACTAATAAACTTTATTTTACGGTTTGTGAAGGGTGCAGTCCCGTCCTTTATTTGGCTAACGCAGGTAGGCCTACTAATCACCTTTACTTTCTTTGGTTGTAGGATAGCCCGTGATTCACATTAGTTTTGGCTATCACCGCAATTAGGCTACTAAACGCAAGGCTTACCCAAATTCTAGGCTATTCTGTCGCCACATTTATAATATTGTCGTGTTGTGACTTCTTGAATGAGCAATGCACCGCTCGTCTGACGTGGGTTAAATGACTTCACACGACAAAGAATCCTCCTTTTGTGGAATTTACTGAACTTCGGCAGGTGAGTACAATACATACACATCAGTGGCCGTGGCTAAACTAGGCTATGATCTCTAGCTCGGGCACAGAACAGTTATGTTACTACTGTCCATGCGGTGAGCTGTGAGCCTATCAACCTAGAAACTGAAACTGACATGGTATCTCCACTACGCTCACTATACGTGATTATGTCACGCTCATGGCCAGTCAACGTAAGCATCCCACAACATAAACATGAAAGGATAAAGGACAATATATGTGAATGGCCTTACACTACCCCCCTCCAGGAGTACTGAGTCCCTTCAGTACAAGTGACTCCAAAACACATCTAACACAATCAAATGCAGTAGAACACATTTTTTTTTTCTCTGTATCACTCTTAAATTCACATATTCTCTTTTAACACTAAACTTGGACTTCGATGAACTAGAGAAATCTGAAAATTAACTAAACAGTCTCTCTTCTAAACTACTAGTTCTTGAATCGTTCTGGCTTATGAACAATACGCCCTCTAGAAGTCTTCATAATCTTATCTGGGGTAGATTGGGCTCCTGGTCCTCTCTCCTCCTGACGTCTTGAAGCTTTAAGGTGTGATGCTTCGTCTTCCTCGTGTGACTCCTGAGAAGCACTTCCCTCGGCTGGCTCATCACTAATGCTTAGTAGTGGTAGCTCTGGTACCAACGGGAGATCCTCTTCAGGCAGTGGTGTTGCCAGGTCCTGATGCTGCTGTAGCACTTGGTTTCTCCGACGCCCAATCCAAATAGGAACCACATCACTGTCATAGGGTTTTAGCCGGTCATGATGAAGTATCTTGCTGCGCTTAAAGCCTTGGATTTCATAGAGGACATGGCCACGACGGGCAGAAACAATGAAGGGGCCGTTCCATGGTGACTTGAGCTTGGGGCTTAGTCCCTTCTTCTTAGTGTCATCCTTCACATACACCAAATCTCCAACACTGTATGAATGCTCTTGAGCTCGCACATCATATATCTTCTTCTGGCGCTCTTGTGCGGTGCGGAGATGTTTTCTTGCTATGCTTTGAGATTCCTCAAGTCCTTCTCTTAGATTGCAAAGGAACTCCACTACACCCATTCTATCTGACTTGAGTTCTGCGGCCCCAGATTGAACATCATGCGGTTGGTGAACTTCTCTGCCAAGCATGAGCTGGTTAGGTGTAAACCCTGTAACTGCATGCCGGGAACTGCGATAGGCTGAGGTAAGTAATGGCAAGTGCTCGTCCCAGTTCTTCTGATTTTGGTCCACATAGCACCGAATCATTTGGAGCAAGGTCCTATTGAACCGTTCCACTTGTCCATTAGAGGCTGGGTGATATGGGGTAGTCCTAGTTTTTGTTATCTGCAGAAGCTTGCATACGTTCTGAAAGAGTAAACTTTCAAAATTGCGGCCCTGGTCGGTATGCAACTCAAGGGGGGCACCAAATCGAGCAATGAAGTCATACACAAGCTTCTTGGCTGTTATTTCTGCCCCTTGGTCAGGAACAGCGAAAGCTTCCACCCATCTAGTAAACTGGTCAATTATGACAAGAATGTACTTGTTTCCTGAGCTGGATTCTGGGAACGGTCCAAGGATGTCCAGGTGGAGACGGTCCAAAGGAGCACCAGCTTGATAGTTTTGCAGCTTGGCCCTTTTTGTTGGTCCTGCAGCTTTGGATGCATTGCAGTGTTTACATTTCTTTACAAACAGATGGACATCTGTGCCCATTCCATACCAATGGTAGCTTTGGCGCAGGCGCTCTAAGGTTTTTACCTCCCCAAGGTGACCAGAATTGGGAGGGTTGTGGCTAGCCTGCAGGATTTCTTGTTGCATGGAAACTGGCACTAACAGCAGCAATGTTGGATGTTGCCCTCTGACTCTCTCCCAGGAATAGTATAGAACTCCTTGTCTCAATACCACCTGAGGCCAACAGAGCCAGAACTTCCTCACTGCAGGGCTCTCAAGCATCACCTGATCTTTAGTTGGAAGTGTCCCAGATTCTTTCCACAGGTGAAGGATGGAGAGAACAGAATCAACTTTCTGGAGTTGGGCAAGCTCATCAGAGCTGATGGACTCTATCCAATTAACTACTGGAGTCTCCAGCTGGGTTGTTGATAGTTGGCCTGATTCCATCGACTGTATGGGATCACCACTGGGCTCACTGGCAGGTTCAATGCACCTCACCGCCAATGGCATAACGTCATCAACATCTTCCTCAAAACGTGTCCACTGTTCATGAAGCCTTTGGCAGTACTTGCAACCTTGACATGGGAGGTCAGACAAGTATTTCCCTGCTTGATAGCAGTCACATTTGTCTGCATATTCCATGCTTCGTCTCGACAGGGCGTCAGCATTTGAGTGTTTGTGGCCTGCACGATGTTCTATTTGGAAGTCATACTGGCTCAACTCCTCTAACCACCGTGCCAGCTGGCCTTCGGGATATTTGAACCTGAAGAGCCAGGTGAGACTGCCATGATCCGTTCGCAGCAAAAACTTCCTTCCCAGCAGGTAGTGGCGGAACAGGCGGGTGAAGCGCACAACAGCAAGTAACTCGCGCCTTGTGACGCAATACCTCTGTTGAGCTGGTGTAAGGTGACTGCTGGCATATGTCAGTACTCGCTCCTCTCCCCACTGGAGTTGTGACAGGACTGCTCCAATACTATGATTTGATGCATCAGTGTCGAGAATGTATTTGCCTTCTGCAATCGGGTATCCCAACACTGGGGTAGTTGTTAGTCTTTCTTTTAGCTGTGTAAAGGCCTCCTGATGTTCTTCTGTCCATTGAAACATGGCTCCCTTCTTTAGAAGATTGTGGAGAGGACTTGCAAGCTCTGCAAAAGCTGGTACAAATTTGCGGTAATAGTTACATAGTCCAAGAAAGGCTTGAAGCTCCTTAACGTTGCTGGGAGATCCCCAGAGCTGTACATCCCTGACCAGAGCTGGGTATGGCCGAATACCTTCTCCACTCACAATGTGGCCTAGGAAGAGAACCTCCTCTTGGAGCAGGTGACATTTTGATGGCTTTAACTTCAGTCCATAGCTGTGGAGGCAATCGAAGACTTGTGAAAGACGATCCAGGCTCTCATCCCCATCTCTACCTAGGACAATGACGTCGTCCAGATAAATGAGCAACGTCTCCCATTGGAGTCCCCTGAGGACAAGCTCCATAGCCCTTTGAAAAGTGCTGGGGGCGTTGCACAAACCAAAAGGCATACGGGTGTACTCGTAGAGGCCCCATCTGGTGATGAACGCCGTCTTCTCACGGTCTTTGTCATCCACTGCTATCTGCCAATATCCAGATTGCAAGTCGAGTGTCGAGAACATAGTAGCTCCCCCGAGAACATCAAGACATTCCTCTATTTTGGGTAAAGGATACGCATCTTTGACTGTCACACTATTTAGGCTGCGGTAATCTACACACCATCGTACTCCTCCATCCTTCTTGCGTACCAAAACCACTGGAGAGGCCCACTCTGATGATGATGGTGTGATGACACCTGTTCTCAGCATGTCTTGAAGATGGGCTTCTTCCTCACCTATGAAGCCAAGAGGTGTTCTTCTCACTGGCTGACGCACAGGTCTAGCTGACCCAGTGTCAATCTTGTGTGTTACAGCAGAGAGGTAACCCAGATCAGAGTCAGTTCTGGCAAAAATGGATTGGTAAGTTATTAGTAGCTGAAGAAAACGCTGCTGCTGTTCCTCAGTGAGTGTTTTGCTTGTGGTAGCAACCAGGTCATGGAGATGCTGAGGTAGGTCAGAAATAGTTGCTACTCTTCCAACCACCAATGGTCGCACACTCACTGACTCGCTCTCTAATTTGGTTGCTGCACCTTGTTGGCATGGACTTGTTGGTTCGTCAGGATAAGCTTCAACTAAAAGCCCAAGGCATGCTCCTTTTGACAATGCTGCTTTACTGGTGGAAAAGTTGCATAGTCTGACTGGCACCTGCTTCTCCATGGTGGTAACAACACTTCCGGAAGCTACAGCTTCAGTGATGTTCAAAGGCTCGAGCACGGCTGGGACACCTGGTCTTGGATTTTCTACCTCCCCCCACACCACACATTCCGATGTGGGTGGTATAGTGGTAGTCTCTCTCAGAATCACATTGGCAACACAATAGTCAGATCCATCCCCTCTCACTATTTTGGACGGTACAAGTTCATATCCAATGAAAACTTTGCCACGGGTGTGGATGACGACGTCATGGGCCTTCATCAAATCCAATCCTAGGAGAACAGAGTCACGGATGGGGGCTATATGCACATCCCAGTCAATGGTCTTAGATGCTATTTTGAAGGTGACGGTCAGCCCACGCTTTGCCTTCATGCCATCTCCAACACCTGCATTCAGGAGGTAAGTCTTGTGCAGGTTTGTCGGCTCACATCCTGAGAAACTCTGATACAGCTCCTCAGAGATCACTGTTGTTTGGGCTCCAGTGTCTACCACAGCTTGAGTTGAAACACCATTTGCAGTTACAGGAATCTGTAGACTCTCGCCTTTGTTTTTGGTGCAGCTAATTTGTAAGTCCTGTGGCTGGTGACTTGAATTTATGGTGCCTTCAGGTGGTGTCTGACGGCCTGTGTTCTTTTCACCATGGTTTCGGGTTCCTGTTGGACTTGATGACCTCATGCAGTCTCTCCTGAAATGCCCTTGTTCTCCACAAGTGAAACACGTACCAGGTGTGCCACGGTTCGGGCTTGAGGACAGGGAGCGTGTTCGACCAGGGTGCACTTGTTGGGGACTTTGCCTCCTCTCTTGGGGTCGTGCTGATGCTCTTGTTGGCTGGTTTTCTGCATGATTAGACTTGAGATGATCCATCTGCAATTGCAAGTTCCCCACTGTACTAACAAGGGCCTTGATTTGGTCAGTCAGTACAGAAAACTGATCAGCAGTGACATATTGAGGAGCCTGCACTCTACGAGAAGTAGCAGTAAAGTCATCGCTGATGTCTCCCTCATCAGCCCAAGATATGCGTCTCGCTCTGGTCTTTATTTCAGTTTCACGCCCCACAGTGGCTTTGAAATTATGTTCGTGGGCCTCTACACACTTCTGAGCCTCTGCAAGAGAACATGGGTCACGGTTCATAACTTCATAGGCCACCTTTTGATTTCTCAAACCCTTCAAGAAGGCATCAGTTGCCAGCTGGTCTTGTAGCCGAAGATCGACTCCTGGATATGCAAAAGTGACGAGACGTCGTACCTCTTCTGCAAATTCAGCTGTCATCTCCTTGCCTTGGCGAAGTTCTCCTAGCTTTCTTCGTACGGTAGTAGGAGGGTCTTTTTGCCCAAAACGCTGAGTGAGCTGCTCTACTAAAAGGACATAGTCCTCTCTTGTGCGCTATGGTAGTGAACAGACGTATCGAATAGCTGCTCCTCTTAAACATTCAAGCAGTCTGTCTACTCTCTCAGGAGCACTCCATCCATATTTCCTGGCCAGGCGCTCAAACGGTAACAAAAAGGCATCCCAGTCTTCTTTACCATCGTATGTGGCAAGCTTAGGCCTACGTACTTCCTGCACAGACGGCTGACTATTATTAAGCCTCTGCCCATCTTGGTTGGGGAATAGACGTTGTGTTTCACGTTCCGGATCTCTGCTATCTCTCCGTCTAATGTCAAGTTCAGGATTAATGCTCCGCCTAGTCGGACCTGAGTTGCGAGCATGCTGGCTGATAACATCCAGCTCAGCTGCAAAGGGCCCACTGACATGTTCTCTTGGCCTTACAGACATGTCCAACATAGCTGGAGGCATAACATTAGGCTCAAATGTATGCCTGTCCCCTGTTGAGCGTAGTCCCATCTCTTCCCCACCACCAGTAGGAGCAGGTAGATGTGGTGTGAGGGTCTGTACTGCCGCCTTTTCACTTATGTGCGTAAGAACGGGGGCAAGCATCATTTGCAGTTGTTTTGCCTGTTGATTTTGGCTATCTAGTAAAGCCTGCAGCCATTTTGGAGCTTGTTCCGACTCGTTTAAGGCTGCTGTAGCTCCTTGTAATTCGTCGGTCATTTTTTTGTTATTCTTTCTTCAAGAAGGTGATTAACAGCCCAAGAATTTTTTTTTTTTTTTTTTTTTTTACTGCCAATATCAGCTGACAAAAATCCCTTAAAATGCTCCTCTAGGACTTGCACAGCAAATTTTGTGAGTTTAAAAAGCTGTTTCTTTTTATAATGTTTCTTTGACTTGTATAGTAAAACTCATGAAACGTTGCCAGCAAGAAGGTCTTCCTTTAGCTTTTCTTGGGCTTTTATTTTGACAGGTGAATGATTGCCACTGCTAGTCCACTAGCTAGCCGATTAGCATTAATCAACGAACATAAACACTCCTCCGTTTTGCAATGTTGCTGAACTGCTAGCGTCGTTCAGCTGATTAGCTTGCACTTATCTCTTGGGTCCTTACTTCATCCGTTGGATTTACTCACGGTTTGGAAAGTTGGATCCCGCTTCTGACACCAGTTGTCGTGTTGTGACTTCTTGAATGAGCAATGCACCGCTCGTCTGACGTGGGTTAAATGACTTCACACGACAAAGAATCCTCCTTTTGTGGAATTTACTGAACTTCGGCAGGTGAGTACAATACATACACATCAGTGGCCGTGGCTAAACTAGGCTATGATCTCTAGCTCGGGCACAGAACAGTTATGTTACTACTGTCCATGCGGTGAGCTGTGAGCCTATCAACCTAGAAACTGAAACTGACATGGTATCTCCACTACGCTCACTATACGTGATTATGTCACGCTCATGGCCAGTCAACGTAAGCATCCCACAACATAAACATGAAAGGATAAAGGACAATATATGTGAATGGCCTTACAATATTGCTATAAAACCTTCGTTAGTAACAGTCAATACTTTTGCCTGCATCAATTCGCGCATTTGCATTCAGTGTGCTACCATCGGCTTAACGTGAGTTCTAAGCGTCTTTGTATGCTTATATCTGATTTCACTCGACTGTGAATGCATGTATATATGATGTAAGACATGTAAAATAAATGAATGACACTGGCACTACACACAAATTATTGTAGCCTAAACTTACACCGCACTTTCCTAATAACTTAAGTTCTCTCGCGTCACTGACAGTAGCTAGAATGCATAAAAAAACACCGGGAAAAACAGTGTTCAGTCCACCAAGTCATAAGCTATCGGCGCTGCGCAGCACCAGTTGTGATATTTATCTTACGGAGTGTAATCGTAGGTAATGTCATGTATGAAAACTAGTATTGTTAGGCAATACTATAAGTGCAAGTCCAGGGCAGCTGAGGTGTGACAATGACATCATCGATACGCAAGCAGGATGTGCGGTTTCGCTGTCTAAACGAATTCAAACGGGCTACGGTTTCAGATTTTTCCACTCTGGGACCAGGTTTCAAAAAAGTGCGGTTTCGGGCAGTGCGTTTACAGGATTCGTTTGGACGCTCGGCCAAGACGAAGCAAAACCTCTGCGTTTAACCTAAAAAGCGTCTCCGTGTGGACAGGCCCTTACTTGATCAGCCGTGATGATGAGGGGGATGAGGGGAGAGGAGGGGGAGGAGGAGGAGGGGTGCTTCTGAGAGGGTTGTCGTGTGGCTAGAGACTGAAGCCATTGTTGCCGCACTGCTCGTGGTTACCATGTGGGGGAGGGGTGCAATTGCCTGATCTGCAGTGATGATGGAGGGGGGGAGGGGAGGGGGAGTAAAAAAGACTACGAACTACAAAGAAAAACCTATAAAAGTATGTAAAAGGATACCAATATCTGCCCCCTTTATTTGTCATGTTGTAATAAAAAATATGAACGAGATCATAAACAAGCACACAAACAAGACCAGCAAGCCTAACAGCCAATGCAAACATGACTCTGTCTCTCTCAACCTCATTTAATCACAAACATAATCGTGTAAATGTGTTGTTTGACAGACTGAGATTAAGTGGCGTCATTAATAAACGAATCAGAGGAGAGCACTTAGGGTAACAATCTATTAGCGGCGTGACACACAGGCTGTGATAATTCAGAGCCAAATTATGATCGCTTTCTACTTTATCAGAGTCTGTGCAGGTGAGATGGCTAGCAGCAACCAGTTCAGTGAAATTGTGGGAACGATATGTTATTGTTGTTGCTGTCTATGATGCATGCTTACAGTATGTGTGTCAAACACAAATATGCATTTTAGGCTTTCTGCTGTTCTGTCTCCATCACGAAAAATGCACACATTCACTCATGATCTATCAGAATAAGTTTCAAGGGCTGGATGGGAGAGCTTCCACACAAGCTGTCTTATCTGATCTTGTCAGCTGAACAACTGAAGCATAGTCGTACTCCTGACAGGGAGTATTTCCCCGCTACACTGTATCTCTTTCCTCTTCATATTTGCCTTTTTGGAGCAGAAGCTAAGTCAGATTTTCTGATCATTCCACCTCTGGCTTGGAAATTAAGACATTCTCTGACACCTTTAACATGCTCAACTCAAACCCCTAAAATAAAAATTAAAACAAAACCTCATAATTTGTTATTTGTCAAAGACACTTTTGTTCTTTTGCGATGTTGCATTACCACTTTCCCCCTGTTTTTACACATTGCTGGTGTGAGATGAAGAACAGACCAGTGGAGTGGAAAGGCAGTCCTGAACTCTGCTGCCCTCTACTGGTCATGACCTCAGGGAGTGAATCAGCACACTTCAGGTGTAACATGTGACTGAACATGTGACTGATAGCCATTATATTGATGCTTTTTGTTTTTTACAGTGTTAATTAAGTAACTCCTAGTGTGTTTAGTGTGTGAAGCTGTTCCTCAACAGCAATAGTGATTCTTCTTACAAAGTGAAATGTTGATTATGTGATAGCAATACCAGCAGTAACTATTTCATACTCCTTGTTTAGTCACATATGTAACATGCAGCAAATATTATTTTTGTTTCTTTGAATGCTCCTAGAACATTTCAGATGAAGACTACTAAATGTAAATGTAAATCAGGTTTCTAGGCCAAGTACTCTATACTTGTGTATACAAGGAATTTGGTCTCTGCATTTATCCCATCTGCGAATTAGTGAACACACAGAGCACACAGTGAACACACAGTGAGGTGAAGCACACACTAACTGGGAGCAGTGAGCTGCCTTGCTACAACGGCGCTTGGGGAGCAGCGAGGGGTTAGGTGCTTTCCTACTGGTCAGGGATCAAACCCTTCGGTTCCAAGCCAGAAGCCCTAACCAGTAGGCCAAGAATGCCCCTACTATCTTTGAGTCCACTAGCACTTAGATGTGACTGGTTCTGGGGCAGGAGCTGTGGCTGGTGTCCTTAACCACTTTTGGCCTTAGTGACCCACAGTCATTTCCTGATCCGATTTCACATCTCTCTCTCTCTCTCCCACCCACTTCCTCCTCTGCTGCAAAAAGGCTGGGAAAGCCCCCACCTCGCCCATAGTAAAAAAAATAAAAAAACGTACAAAAATCTGTGATTCTAGTGGCTCAGACTAGAGGACATATACTGTATCTGCATCTTCCTATTTTAATTTCATGATCCAGCTCTATGACCCGTTGCTCACTGCGGTCCTCTGATGAGCGCTTGCTATGCCGACCTTCCAGAAGCACTAAGATGTCACAGTCAAGACTTTTTCACTCTGTGATTCCTCATTGATTGAATAATTTAATGCACTTCATTCTAGTGATAGATTTGGGATCTTCAAAAAACTTAGAAAGACTTATCGGTTTAAATTGTTTTTTAACGTATTAAATTTTACTTGCAGAGCTGTGATTTGTATGTTTCTGGTTATGGTTACTGTTATTATATTCAGTGTATTGATAATAGTGGTATTTTTCAGGCTATTTGATTTCACTATAAACTATCATTTCTAATGTGTATGTATTGTTTATTAGTGTCATTGTAACTCACTTGGGACAAAAGCGTCATAACCATAAACATAAACAAAAGCATAGAACTAAAGGTTACTACCCTGTGTACGAAGCTGAACTCCTAGCTGAACACATGTTGAAACCATAGGAATACATAACCACTGGTCAACATTAATAGCTGACCTTTAATAGGATCCTTCTGTGTGAAATCACCCACATTCTAATGTTTCCAGATGGCCATCTCCGAACGTTCTGATCTCTACAATACAGCAGAAGTGTGATGAATACAAGCCAAGTTTCCCTCTCTACTTTTGATTTGACTTAATATATGGCTGTGTCTCAAACCGCCTACTTGAACACTTCAAATACTTAGTTAAAGTATAAGCTTATAATGCAGATATTGGGACAATACTAACCATCGAAAAGTGGGCACAATGCAAGTAAGCGCTCAGTGCACACTAGCAGTGTACTGACGGATGTATGCCGTTTGAGACACAGCATATGATTTCAGCATATCAGGCAAGCACATTACTCTAGATCTGAATCAATGTGACATGATGTGACCAAGAGAAAATACAAGGTCGTCACTTTTCTTATGCCTCTGGTCAGCGAGTCAGATGCACCTCATTACCGGTAAAAAGAATAAAGTTCTTAACTCTAGCATCTCTTGATCACACACATTAAGTGCTGACCTTAAAAGACTAAAGAAAAGTTACAGGGCAGCAGAAATAACAATTCTCATTTCACTGGAATATCTTGCCCCACATAGAATGCATGGTGCAATGTGTGGTCTCAAAGTGGATTCCCTGCAATAATGTTGTCTAATTGGGTCACACTTTTCTATTCATGTATTCTCACAGATAAGCATTTCCCCTCAGATGCACTGGAGCCTCTTGGAGATCACAACACAGGGAATCAGAGCTACATACAGTATAATCAGGGGCCTTGTCATATGGACAGCGTTTGCTGACCACATGCATTTATGTCCCTCCGTCATGGATAAAAATATCAAAAGGATAAAAGTAGATTATGAGTAAATTACATGCACAAGACCATAGCAAACCTCCCGTTTTGTCTGTTTATTACGTGTTCATTTGTGTGCTGTTTGGGCTCTTTGTTGACCGACTGAGATAACAACACGAGGTGGAACATCAGCACAAACCGAGCCAATTCGTCACTATACCCTGATTTCAGAGAATAGATGGCAATATAGATCAGACCATGACATACTGTAAGTTGGAGTTAGCCAATAGCAACTAATTCTCAAACAGATCTGACCCTGTCAGGTAAACCACTGGTCCAGCAGATCTGAGCCCAACCCAACTCAGAAGGGGGGAAGGCCTAGTTGAGGGGTAGAAAAGAAGAGACAGGGGGGGTAGGAAGGAAGAGAGCAGAAACAGAGAAAATCAAAAGGCAAGCAGATGATTCGCCCACATTTCAAATGAGGAGTGTGCATATCATCGTAAATGACGCATACAGTTAAGCCCATAATTACTCATAGGAAAGGTTTGATATTATTATTTGACCAAGAAAACAGACATTTTGTATTTATTTATACAGCTCTGGAAAAAAATGACAAGACCAATGCACATTTTTCAGATGTCATCCTAGAGTGTCAACCCATTAAAATGTCAGTCAGCAATCGTAGGATGACATCCAAAAAATGTGCAGTGGTCTCTTCATTTTTTCACAGAGCTGCACTGGTATATATACAGTGCATATGGAAAGTATTCATGGCACTTTTTTTATGTTTCAATTATGTACAATTTTTTTATGTTTCAGACTCATCTTAAAATCTACACACAATACTCCACAAAAAGTGTTTGGAGTGTTTTGTAAATGTATTAAAAAAAAGACTAAATAAAATATGCCATTTACAGACCCTTTGTTCTGACACTTGTAATTGAGCTCTGGTGCATCCTACTTCTATCAATGGTCCTTGAGACGCTTCTACAACTTGTGTCACACCGGCCCTGCTCTCCCTCGGCCACGCCCCCTCATGCCACTCCAGCACCTGACTCTCCTACTGCCACACCCCCGCTTTCCCCAGTCACATGGAATCTCTCACACTCACCTGCCTATTAGCTCTCCTCACCTGCAAGCAATCACCGCATCATTAACTCTCCTACAAAGGTTTCCCGCATTCTCCAGTCTGTGTCTGGCCTCGTTGATCTTGGACTCATGCTGTGCTCCTCTGTTTCCTGCCGCTTCAGTTTCATATTTCCTTGGATCCTCTGTTTTTCCCTTTTTTGGACTATCTTCTGAGCTTTTGAAAGACTGAATCTTTTGAGTGTTTAATCCTTCTGTATTCGGCTGAATTATCCTCTGAACCAATAAAGGAACCTGTTTATCTAAGGATCTGTTTTTACCAGTCTGAGTCTGTGACAACTTGATTGGAGTCCACCTGTGCCTAAATTAATTCACTGGACATTATTAGGAAAGGCACACATCTCTTTATATAAGGTCTCACAGTTGCAGAGGTGGAAAAAGTATGAAAATATTGTACTCAAGTAAAAGTACTAATACTTAGATGAAATATTACTCAAGTACAAGTTAAAATACTGATCTGAAAATGTACTCAAGTAAAAGTAAAAAGTAGTTCATTTAAAATGTACTTTAAGTAAAAGTTACTTAGTTACTTTTTTTTTGGGGGGGAGGGGGGGCGTTACCAGAACAACCAGTTTTACCAGAGACTAAATGAGGAGATCTAATGAGGAGATACAGCACTCAAAAAATCCTCCATAGTATATAAGTAAGTATAAGTAGCCTATATATACACTTTTGATCCCGTGAGGGAAATTTGGTCTCTGCATTTATCCCAATCTGTGAATTAGTGAAACAGACACAGCACACAGTGTACACACAGTGAGGTGAAGCACACACTAATCCCAGCGCAGTGAGCTGCCTGCAACAACAGCGGCGCTCGGGGAGCAGTGAGGGGTTAGGTGCCTTGCCCGGCAACCCTCCGGTTAGGGACCGTTCGTTATTTATAAACGGGGTCACCGGAGGAAAATAGGGGAGGGTCATGTCTTTTTATTCTTTGATGAGGGGAGGGTCACCTAACTTTTTTTTGTCTAGGAGGGAGGGTCACCCATCTTTTGTATTAATGAAAACAGAAAAAAATCAAAGTGGCTTGATTGATTGTTGATTTCTGTCGCCAAATAACGTTCTCTTTCGTTCCATAGCTCTGTCAGCATTGAACAATGAAAATAGGCCTAAGGGAGATTTCCCGGGTTTCTCACGCAAAATACTGAAAATGTCAACATTCGTCCCCATTAACGTTGGAAGGGTTGGAGCAACAAAGTAGCCTACTTTATTCACGCAGCCTATATCCATTTGGTCAACTTTATCCAGCCCTAAAAAAGCTAAATTTAACTTTGGTTTACTTGTAGTTTACCGAGTAGCCTAACTTTAAACAGTGTGCATGCTTAACATAAATACTTGTGCTTCATTCATCCACACATCCAGCTCCTAACGTTTTGACAAGCATTTCTACCAATTGACCTTGTTCCTGCCCATCTCTAGCTTTACTGTCTCCATCCTTTCTGTTTTTGTTGTTTGCAAAAGCAACAAGTGCAATTTGTTAATCGCTGTCATTCTCTCTCCTGCCAACAAAAATAGGCCTACGTTCCAAGTAGCAGTGCGTAATTCTGCTTCATAAAGTTGAACAAATACATTTGGTCATATAAATAGCCAGTTTATGGTCTACAGTGTAGTTGGTAAATTATGGTAGGCCAACTTGGAGTGAATATAGGGGTGAATTCTTTGTCTAGCTGAGTAGCCTGGCAGGTGCGCACGTAGGCATAGCCTACGGCCGAACACTGCAAGCAGGGGCGTAGCCAGGATTATTTTATAGGGGGGCCAGCTGGGTCCAGACTTTTTATTGGGGTGGCACTTGGGAATCAAAACTACTATTTGAAAACTACTCAAAAAGTTTTGAAGATTAGGATAGCCTATTTTAATAATGGCAATAAATTGTGTAAAGCCAACACTGATACACAGGTCAGTTTGTTGTCCACTCCAAATCGTTTTCCATAAATAGGCCAATGCTATAAAAAAGTACATTATGATAATGCACCTTACTTAATCAGTCTTATTATGTGTGTACACTCATGATGATTCTAAAACAACTTTACTGTCATGAACAAAGTGAAGGCAAAAAGGTGTTTCTTTGTCGAATAAATTGAGATGCAATGTGTGTCTCGAATTGGATGCCATGCAGGAATTTGCTGGGATCTCAAAACCGTATGAACTTTGCCATAGAGAAACACATGATAGCGTTGGATTATGTACATGCCTTGCCACCACAACACACAAAAACGTGGGGTAAGTCGAGCTATATGAAGTTATTATTTTGATGTCATTTCGTCTGTTTTATAACCCAGAAGGATGTACAGTACTTGGTATCAAATGGTAGCTCTCTATCTCCTCTTTCATCTGACATGCGTGGCATATCCGATCACGGGTTTGTGAGTAGCCTAATTCAAACGAGAGTTGGTTTTTGTACATGATGTTATTTTGCAGTCACGTTGTCTGTTTTTATAGCCCAGAAGCATCGATATACTTGGTACCAATAGATAGCCCTGTGTCTCCTCTTTCTTCTGATATGCTTGCTCATGTCTATATATCGCGATCACGGGTTCGCGAGTAATTCAAACGAGAGTATTGGGTGCGCAGGTAAACTATAAATGTATTTATTTATTTTCATAGCCTACTTGATCGCACAGGCAAGAGTTTAGTCTCGTTGGAAAGCTCCACTTCTGCCCTGTCACGCAATTAAGGTTTCATCTCGCTGCGATGAACAGTTCTGGAGTAATGTAACAAAGAACTCAGGCAAAGCAGCCTGCCTCTGCCTGACCAGCTGCTATGGCAACTGCTACCACACGCAGTCAGCAAATTATGTTTTTTATAAAGTAGACTAGACTAGGCCCTATTAGCCTACTTTTATTGGAGCCATCCAGAGATATGTGCCTAATATGCTTGCATTTCACCCGAATTTTATCGAAATATTTTTGTAAAGCGTTACCGCGGGCATCCGATTATTTCTGATCAGCCCCACACGTCAATGTCAGAGCCTACCTAAGGACAGCCCAACGCAGCTCACTTGGCTATCGTGACACATTCTAACATCTATTAGCATTAATGTTCCAACTCATTATCAACTCACCTGTTGTTACTGAGGTTAAGTAATAGGCTAGTCTACTAAGTGTTTTTAACAGATGACTTGAATTGTCCTACTGCTGCACTAGCCTACTTACGATTTGATCACAACCGTGGGCTAGATAGAGTGCAGTAATTGGTTCAGTCCCTGCTTTGCAAAGTGTTGGCAAAGTGCCGTCGAAAACGGCAGCAATTTTTTTTTTACTTTTCACTGAACGGAGCTGGGGGGGCCAGCAGGGTGGCCAAGCTTTGACCAGTGGTGGCCGTGGCCCCCCCTGGCCACCACGTAGCTCCGCCCCTGACTGCAAGCGCTAATGAATCGTGTTCTCACGACAACCACGTCGTTAACTAAATAGGCCTAGGTTAACATCACTCTGAGTTCGCATTCAAGCAAGCAAAACGATGATTTGAATACACTGGAAGGGCAAGGGGTAACAACAGGACAACACAGAGAGAGCCAGAATGCAGGACTGATGTTATGATAGTATTACAGTAATATGGATATTCTACGGGAAAATATTAAAACGGCAAGACAGCGGGGAAACGTTAAAATGATAAACCCGGAAAAAGTTGGCATGTTAGGTATTTTTCGGTCCCTGTGATTATTTGTGAAATTGTGCAAACGGCCTTTTCAAGTCATTTGAGAGGAAGGAGTGTAGCAAGCTCCCAAATTGACGCTCGTCTGAGAAATTGAGTTTTGGATAATGTTCAGCTTCGGCAGCTTTACAATGACTGAGGAAGCCTAGAGACGAGTCCATAGCAACAAGTTCATGTGTTGAATTTGTTATTACCCAGTGTGCTTTGTTGAATGGTCTCAATGCTTTATTGTTTTACTTCATGTGAATACTTAGCCTACTAGAGGAGTAACTTTTCAAGTAGGCTAATGCATTTGCAGGAAGTGTGCATTTAGTTTCCATGCTTATTGTGTTTCCACAACAATGTTAGTGAGTAAATCTACTGAAATGGCCACCATCTTGGTGAAGTGTGATGTGTAAGATCAGAAAGCAGAGGTTGGTTTTAAGGCGCGTACAGCGTGGGCGGAAGACATCGACAATTGGCCGGGGAGGGTCATATAATTTTTGAAAATGCTGCTGGAGGGTCGTTGAAAATTATATAGCAGGCAGGGGAGGGTCATGCAACTTTTGACCGAGGCACTCAAAATCCCTCCGGTGATACCGTTTATAAATAACTAACGGTCCCTTACTGGAGATGCTGAGTCCATATCTGACATTATCAAGATTGCAAACGATGGGTACAATGGAGTGAGCAGGAAGAGTGAGAAGAGAAAGAAATAGCCCTTTTACAGACAAAAAAACAGTCTACATGTGGGGATATTGTCATGTCAGGCCTGGATACGTCATTCCAGAATATATTTTTCCCGGTGCCTTGGACTAGGACATTGCATGTGATGTAGACAGAATTTTGAGAGAGACGACCCGATGTAGACTGATTTGTTTTGTCTCAGTGAAATGCTATTTTGTGTTTTGACTTGGAAAAACACACTTGTGTTTGTTTTGATGTGTGTAAATAAACACTACTGTAATACTTGAAGTTTGGATCCCTGTATGTTTACAGAACTATGACAAAAGTATGACCTCAAACTGACATAGTCTACCTTGTGCACAGAGAAAGCAAAAGCCAGATGTGTTTTTTATTCATACCATCAGTGTGTTGTTGGCACATTGTGTGCTTACTATTGTGATGGCTTGTGTTTACTGTTAGATACGAAAACACCATTTTTACGAATGTGTGAAGAGTTAAGCAAGGTGTGTTAGCTTTTGCAAGAGAACTATAATGTTTTGCTGATTGGGTGAGAGGTTTTGCCATTTGTGTGTAGAGTTTTGCAAAAAAAGCCATAGTTACAAAAAATGTGCTTAAGCAATCAGAAAAAACTGTAAGCAATCAGAAAAAAAACTGTAAGTGTTTATGACATTTTTAATGTTGTGAGTCATTTTGCTGGAGATTTGAGGCATTTTGCATTTTGTGTGAGC
This sequence comes from Alosa pseudoharengus, assembly GCF_046254945.1. NCBI lineage: Eukaryota > Metazoa > Chordata > Actinopteri > Clupeiformes > Clupeidae > Alosa > Alosa pseudoharengus. The sequence goes on from NW_027468859.1 coordinate 9,388,597, forward strand.
AATTGTGGGTTTTGTGTGTGAAGTTTTGAAAAATAGACACAGAGTTTTGAACACGTGTGTAAACAGAGGTAATGATTGGATGGTGTTCAGTAAAGTAATGAGTGTTTACACATGTGAAAAGAGAGAGTGAAGCACTGGTGATTTAGTGTGGCATTTTGATGGGTTGTGTTTGAAAAACAAAATGTTGAAGAATTGTGAGTGGTGTTTTGCAAAATGTGTTTTTAGTAAATTGAAATCTGAGTCACACACTGATAATTAGTGTATGGTTTTGCAGATTTGGTGTGGGGTTATGATGTTTGGAAGACATGTTTAGAAAATTGTGTGACAAGCAAAGATTTACTGTACTGTGTAAGCAGTTGATAAAAACTGTAATTCAGAATTCAGAGTCGTAGAAATCCACAGGATGAGGTTTTAACCTGCCAATTAAGCTATTACAGTTTTTTCTGATTGCTTAAGCACATTTTTTGTAACTATGGCTTTTTTTGCAAAACTCTACACACAAATGGCAAAACCTCTCACCCAATCAGCAAAACATTGTAGTTCTCTTGCAAAAGCTAACACACCTTGCTTAACTCTTCACACCTTCGTAAAAATGGTGTTTTCGTATCTAACAGTAAACACAAGCTATCACAATAGTAAGCACACAATGTGCCAACAACACACTGATGGTATGAATAAAAAACACATCTGGCTTTTGCTTTCTCTGTGCACAAGGTAGACTATGTCAGTTTGAGGTCATACTTTTGTCATAGTTCTGTAAACATACAGGGATCCAAACTTCAAGTATTAGTGTTTATTTACACACATCAAAACAAACACAAGTGTGTTTTTCCAAGTAAAAACACAAAATAGCTTTTCACTGAGACAAAACAAATCAGTCTACATCGGGTCGTCTCTCTCAAAATTCTGTCTACATCATATGCAATGTCCTAGTCCAAGGCACCGGGAAAAATATATTCTGGAATGACGTATCCAGGCCTGACATGACAATATCCCCACATGTAGACTGTTTTTTTGTCTGTAAAAGGGCTATTTCTTTCTCTTCTCACTCTTCCTGCGCACTCCATTGTACCCATTGTACATTACCTGTGGCTCATTTATAGTGCTTAGGCTGATTGCAAAGTGAACTAATTATCTAAAACAGTTTTCACATGAGAAAGTGTGCCAGAGAGTTGGCAAAATAGTGTAAATAATAGCCATTGTGCCTACAGTTGTGCAAAGTGTGTGTTACAAAATTGCAAACTGAGTGCAAAGCAGTGTTTGTGCTTTTAGTTTTGCGAACTCAGTGAGTGGTTTTGCCATTTGTGTGTAGAGTTTTGCAAAAAAAGCCATAGTTACAAAAAATGTGTTTAAGCATTCAGAAAAAACTGTAAGCTTTTGAATTGTTTGGCCTCCCATTACAGGTGGATTTTGTCGTTCGTTCTCATGACACAGTTCGCGTCGTTCAGTTCGCCAAGATGATTCGTTCTGAATCGTTCGTTCTTTCGTTCAGTCGCATTTCCGGTAGCCTACAACGTAGTTCAGCGGTGAATCATGGAATGCAGGTTCTCAGCTCCTCATTTGTGAAAACGGTTAACACAACACTGTAATTGTAGCGGCAAATATAGCTGCAACTAAATGATTATGTGTACTTTTAGACAAAACAGCAGTAGCTAATGTGTTCATTCATCTTGACATTAAATTGACATATTGAAGTAGACTACGGCTAGATCAGCTAATTTCTTTTTTAAAAATGTGTTCATTCATAAAGGAACAAAGACCCAGTAGGCTATGCCGACAAACATGTTTAAAGGCTTGGCAGAAAGATTATATTGATGAAAAGGTTTCAAGTCCCCATTTTGCCCAGGCTACAGAGCCAATCACTCTGCTTCTTCTGCTTCACTCTGCCAAGAACGAGTGACTGACTTAACGAGAACGACAGACCGAAGTGAAACAGGTCTTGGCGTGAGAACGAACGAACGAGACAGATTGAAGAGACATTTATTAACCTGACATGACACAGAAAATACAAAGACAGCATGCATTTACCATTAGACAGATATTTAAATGTAAATGCCATTGAAATGCAAAATGGAATTGTTAATGTACATTATCGTTATTTTTTATCGTATGCTCTCTAGTCTCACTAGCCCATTTGTTTTTTTTCATGGAAACGGTTGCTATGCTTTCATGCCCCTCATTGGCTAATTCGATGAGAACGTTTTAGAAACAATACAGACAACAGCATACGATTGGTTTGGCTCTCGCCTTAGGAAGCTGGGCCAGAGGCATTCACAGCAGCACTAGGTCAGTGTGATTCAGCGACGAACGAAAGAACGAACAAGAACTGGAAAGGCGAACTAGTTCAGGTCGTTCATTTTAAAGACCCGTTCGAAGGAACTAGTTCGTTCGCGACCGACCCACCTCTACCTCCCATACAAAGCCGCCCGGCGGGGGCAGGGGCTCCAGGTCTTCTCTCTGTGAAGTCAGCGTCCAGGCCAGCGTCACTACCTTATTTTCCAAGGCCGCTCTCCCAGTCGCGTGAAGTCCTTCTCCGCCGTGGCCACTGCATCAAAATCCTCTTCAGGCAAGCATTTCTCCCGTATGGCTGGTCTCCTCCTGCGGCTTCTACTGAAGGCCTCTGTAAGCTTTTTAGTACCCCTTACAAGGGTTCTCTTCGGATCCTTTTGCTTTCTAGCGGTGAGCATGGACGGATTATGAACTTTCGGGCCCCTGGGCCCAGATGTATTAAGGGCCCCCCATTAATTGTCGCATATGTGGAAGGGGGGTTTGGGGGTCCTCCCTCAGAAATGTTTTCATTTGTTTGATGTGATTTCCTGTATTCTGGTGCATTTTGGGGATGGCCAATACTAAATTCAATCAGATTCATAGCCTACATCCTGATGTGTTGATATTGAGGCAATGATTTCATGCAAAGGCTTGGGCTTCAGGGCCCCCTGACCCCTTGGGCCCCTGGGCCGGGCCCGGTAGGCCCGTGCAGTAATTCATCCCTGGTGGTGAGATCTCCCACTCCCGGCTCCTCCAGCACTGAAGACACTGTCTCCTACAGAACGCAACTTGCTCCTCCATGTAAAAAAGTGCCCATCTACAGGTGCTGCTTTGGAAAGCAGCAGACCGTCCTGATCCACCGGCTGTGGATATCACCGCGTTTAGAGGGAGTTAGAAGACAGGTATGAAGAAAGGAGAAGAACTTGCCCACCCTCGATTCAAGTCCTGTTGCTCCTCCTGATTTGTTAGATGTTATCAGCTGTAACTGCAAAGCTGGTTAAAACTGTGTCATGTATCTGGAAAGTGCAGCTGTGCAGCTGCAGGCCTGGCCTGTACTAATTATTGTTTCTGCAAAGGCAGTGATGTTACATGTGGCAATATATTTACACAGCAAAAAGAGCAGGACAGGGATGAAGAGTCTGGAGAAGATGGCGACAGGACAACGGATGAGGACAGTGAGGAGTAGTAGAGGCTAGTTCTTTCCTTTGTTACTCAATTGTGAGTCACAGCAGAGGGCCAGTGAATAGCTATTTCCCAAATTATTGTGGAATTCAGAAAAACATTTTTATCCTTCAAAAATCCGTCTAAATCGCCCCCCAAAACTCAGCAAAATCAGCTTAATGAGAGTAAAAACGTGACCAAACCAAGTTTAAATAGTGATTTTGAATCTTGAAAATGTCAGATATGGACTCAGCATCTCCAGTAACCCCTAAAAACATACTAACATTGTCCATTTTGGCCAAGCAGCTCTTATAATATGATCAATATAGGTAATTATGCTAATTTATGCTAATGAGCTCAATTACACAAATTGCCCAACATCATAAAACTTTGGTGTACTCAACATTTCCGGGTTCACCTTTCTGTCCACTGGACTAATAAGGGTAAATCGCGCTGATTTGAAGTTACCTACCATGAGCCGCAGTCTCCTGCGCAGCATGGCGCAGCGCTTCAGCTTCACTTCACTACAAGGCATATGAAATGCGTCCAAATTCACCCATTCTTCTCTGTTGAACTCCTGGAGAAGTAGGCTACTCATCACACGTCACACGATAGAGCCTTTTCTCAGCTTTTAAACGGTGCTAGCTAGCCACTATTTTCTGTGATAAACAGTTCGCGAGAAAAATAACTTCAAGAGATTTAATAATTATTCTCTGCACCCATCTCCACATCCATGTGTCTCGGTGGAATATCGTAGGACCTACACACTCTTCACGGAACACATGACAAACCATATATCAGAATAAATAGCAGACCTTAGACCTACTGAACACAAAGGTGTAATGCCCATGTAGGCTATTAGACGTTCCAGAGTAATCCGGTTTTGAAATAAATTGTAGCAAAATTCAACATGGTCTTTCGGCTTTAAGCATTTCTTAAAACTGAGCTGTGCTTACATCGCCTAGATGTCTGTAATTATTAGAATCAGAGAATATACAGGCAGCTCACGGTTAAGAGTTTGTGAATGTAGCCTTAATGATTTCTTTTCACAAAAAGTTAAGCATGCATACACGTTTCTTAAAACTGAGCTGTGCTTAAATGGGTCAATGCATGATTTCATAACAGACCAAATAGAAAATAAATGTTAAATGTTAAATATAGCCTACATATCTGTACATATTAAAATCAGATTATGTAGGCTACACAGTATAGATCAAGTTGGAAAGTAACACATTTTAATCATGGATAGTAGTTGGCCAGTAGCACATTTTAATCATTTTATATATCTATAGTGGCTGGTGAAAGAGTTGAGTGGCTTTTTTTCGGGGGCGGGTGGGGGTAGTGGGTAGTGTCCCCACCAAAGCTCAGACCAAACCTACGCCCTTGTCCATCACTCAACTTATGCAAACGTTAACATTATTTTACCTATGGATATAACATTAAGCTGGTGAAAGATTAGTAGGCTAGCCTACCTGCAGTAAAAACCAAGCATGTTTGATAAACATTGACTTCGGTTCATCGGTTTATTTCGACTTCAAGAAGAAATAGGAATCGCATTTCACTTGAAAATCATCCTACCATGAATACACAAGTCACAATGCTGTGAAACCGTAAGCTATCTATTGTGGTTTTCGGAAGTCAAGTGGAGTAATGAATGTGTCTTGCAGCAGAGCCATATACAGCTCTGTCATTGCTGCGCCATCTGGTGGACAAACTATGTAACGCCAATACTGGAAATAAAATGTGAGTGTGTGTACATGTGTACATGTGTGTGTGTGTATGCGTGCATGTGTGTGTGCACATGTGTGTTTATGTGTGTGTTTGTGTGGGAGAGTGTGTGTAAGACAGTTCTTGTAGCTTCTCTCATAATCCTCTACCAGCAACCCTTCGCTCAACACCACCATCTTCAGGCCGATGAGTGTACAGTCACTAAATGTACACATAAGTTCATAGATAGATAGATAGATAGATAGATACTTTATTGATCCCCATGGGGAAATTCAAGGGTCTCAGTAGCAATTCATTTAGCCGTCACTTTGACATCAAATAATGTTACATCTGAAGTGTTTTAAGCCTTTCTATGAACTTTTTCTATTTTCGGAGAAATACAACATTGTGTGTAGAGCATCATAACTCACTTTACGGCTGAGTAATAAATGTTTTTTTTTTTCGAAAACAATGCTAAAATTATGTATTGAGCATGCGACTGCACATCAATTTTCTAAGCACGGCTACCAGAAGACTTACTGTGTTTCAGTCCATTGCTTAACATAAGATGTTTCTCACTCACCTGGACTGAAGATGCGCAAAACCGTCGACCAACAGGAAAAGGAGTTCAAATTGACTCACTTGACTCTATCGAAGTCTATGGGGTGGCTCTGTCCATTTCTTTTACGGTCCATGGGCATTTTAGGCAGCTGAAAAATGTCGTTGGTGCGGTAGATGATTACTCTCCCTAGTGGATACTTTGGGTTTTGTAACTTTGCAGACTGTTTTCATATACAAAAAGCAGTAATACTTTCCTTCATCCCTTAATGGGCGGCCGTGGTCTACTTGTAACCGAACTTCGGACTTGTAATACTTACTTACTTAAGATCTCATGAATCATCAGGAATTGACATGAGTTCATAGTCTCTTATTTGTGACCTCATGCATAAACAATAAATCAACTAAAGCATTAGTTGAATTATGATTTATTAAGCATGATCATGATGATTTACTTTCCTGCCAAACATTGTTTGAGTTGAGGTTTTCTCCGTCTTATCTTATCGTTTTTACTGTATTTTTACTTTTTTTGGTTGTTTTTGATCATTTCTCATAAAGAGCCTGCACACACATGACTTGGCACTACTTCCTTTTTTACACTAGAAGTGTTAAGTCTAGTCTGACACCTTTGGTCTCACAGTCTACTGCCCCATACAGTTGACCCGCTGTTTTGCAAAACCAGACATTAATATGCAAACTGTAGACCATTTTTTGCAAGGAGTCTGCACACCAGTGTTGTGAGTAACGCGTTATGAAAGTAATTACTGTAATGTATTGAATTTTGCTGTAACACAGTAATGTAAGGCATTACAAAAAACAATTGGGTAATATTTTACTCTGTACAAATTTAAGTAACATGCATTTTAACCCGAAATTAAGTGGTGTTTTGTTTTTATACAATTTCGCCAACAACACTGCGAGATTAGCAGAGAAAAAAACTGTGTAAATTGAACGTTATCTCCTGTTACTGGTTGAAGATGACTGTGGCTACAGCAGACTCGAAGTTGGAGTGAGATGGTACATATTACACATTTTAAGATCTTAAATATTAAAATATATTTTTATTTAACAAATAACATGTGGTGATATGTATTAGAAATAGTTATTTGCCATTATAGTTAAAAACATAAAATATATATATATTTGCACCAACTGAAGTAAAAGAAACTGACTGGGGACATGGCATTTTAGAGTGCTTGCACCACAGTCAGAGTAATTATGACCGCCGCTTCTGACTAATATAGGTTTAGTCAGATTTTTTTTTTTTTTTTTCGCATGGCCAACTTTCCGTCAAGGATTCCCAGGACTCTGAAGACCGGGGTGCACGAAACTTGGTGGGCATGTAGCCCCACAAGGATAGCATAGAACCATTGTTTTTCGTTTTGATCTGTAGCCCCCCTGCTGGACTGGACGAAAGAGGGTAGGGCGGACACAGTTTTCTGTTAATATCTTGAGAACTGTAGGATTTAGGAGGACCACCTTTTTTTTGTATGATGATCTTAAGGGGCCATGTCAACCCATCCTATTACCACTCAATTCATGTATAGCGCCACCTAGTTAAAAATTAAAAAGCAAAAAATTAGTTGTAGGTATTCATATAATTAGGTAATCACAATATCTCTGGCTGACATGGTCAAAACTGCATTAAATAAAAGTGTAGGATCATTATGACACCCTCTGAATGCCAAGTTTCCTGGACTTTCGTTCATGGGGGGCCATACAATAAATTAATTTATGTGTACATTTAGTGACCGTACACCAACAGAGTTTTCTGTGAATATCTTGAGAACCATAGGGCCTAGGAGGACCAATTTTGTGCATATGTTTGCCTCCAGGGGTCATGTTAACCCATTCCATATGCACACATGTGCATAAACAGATATTCACACATACACATACATTCACAGAAATAATGCGTATGACACATAAACACAGAGTAGACATATGTATTCATGCATGCACATGCACATGCACACACACAAACACACACACACACACAAACATAAACACATACACGCACACACACATGCACACAATTCAAGAATTTCTCAGAATTATGAAAAGGCAAGATGGGGGTGGGGTTGTATAAAATGTATTTTACATGTGAAATCTATGAACTAATCATGTTTTGGTACTTGTTGTCTAGCAGATACCAGTGAGAATTGAGTGTGCATAATGCAATTCAGTGAGACGGTTAGAATCATACAGTATATGCCTTTCACCTTTTGTTTTTAGCCAGCAGCCAGACCAGCAGACACCCTGACTTTGCTGAATTACTGAAGCTAAGCAATCTTAGTTAGTACTTGGATAAGAAACCTCCTTGGAAGAGTAGGTTCCTGCTGGAAGCGGTGTAGGTGGCTGGCCTGGAGGTGACACTCTTCCCTGTGGCCAAAAGCCACCAAACAAATATCAATCCCAATGTCCTATTGCAGTGACAGGGACAGGAGACAGACTGCAGGAGATGTTTTCCTTTGCATGAATGTTAAATTGAGGTCCTGACTCACCATGGTTGTTAAAGATCCCATGGCACTTATCGCAAAGAGTAGGTGGTTCCCTGATTTGCTTTATTTATGTACACATACCTAAAGACATGCACACACACACACACACACACACACACACATAAAAACACACACACACAAAGACACGTAAACACACACACACTACATATGCACACACACATACAGGCACACGCACACAAACACATAAACACACATACACACCCTCACACACATGCACCCACATATACAAACACACCTACATACACAAACACACAAAAAAACACACACAAAACACATATACACAAAAACAACCACACACTCTGCACACGCTCAATTACAAACACACAAAAAAGGAACAAAGTAGGAAATGAACACAATTTGACAAGCGTGACTTATTTTTGTGGAAAAAATGTGCTGGACTGGGCAGTGGTCATATTTTGTACCGTGGTACTGTGGTACATCTAGTTTAGATTTAGATTTAGATTCAACTTTATTGTCATTGTGCAGAGTACAAGTACAGAGACAACGAAATGCAGTTTGTGTCTAACCAGAAGTGCAAAAAAGCAGAAAAGTGCAATGTGATGTACAAAGTAGGTAGTGCATAGACATGACAAAGATATAGTGCAGTGTAGACAGTAGTATACAGTTGTTTTCAGAAGGTGGTTTAGAGTAGTATAAATTAAATATAAGTATGTGCAGTGTATTATCAGTAACCTTATAAGAGCAGAATAAATATGGCTATGTAACATGAACAATGTATGAACAACATGTACAGATACTGTATGTGCAATGTAGTGGCATTATAGTAGTAGTAAGAACAATATAGATATGCAGTGTATTAACAGAATATATTACAGAAAAACAGAATAAATATGGATATTTAGTATGAACCATATAAACAGATATGTACAGCTATGTGCAGTGTGGTAACAGTGTGGCTAATCTGAAAAGGGGCATCAAAAAGGCCAAGCACAACCACAAGCTAAAGATTGGGGATAATTTCAAGAACAACTCTGACCCCCGACGCATGTGGCAAGGCATCCAGGCTAGAGTTCTCAACGGACCTGAAAATTACGACCCGACTTTTAAAGCCCGGACCCGATGTAACCCGACACATCAACATGAATTATCTGCCCAAACCCAGCCCGCGGCCCGACGTAAAATATATGTTTTGACTGTTAAATCCTGACGTTATTTAGGTGAGGATTTAAGACATTAGCATGACAATTTACTTAAAACGGTGATTTTTTCCTCTTCTGCGTATCGTGACGAAAGAACCATGTCAACATAGTGGCTGCCAACAGGCATACTCAAACATGTCCTAAAATAACCCTTAACGTTCGTTTTCCAAACTGTGCAACTCACCGAGTGGTTAGTGGTGTTCGTTGATTATTAAAATCAAATATATCGGCGCAATGTATGATTTCCAGCCGTCTTATTTGCTATTGTGGAACTATTTTTTCAGACACCTCACAACCGCGTATAAACTTCTGTTCAATATTTGAACCTGAAGCATAGATGGTGGCGCAGTAATATCAACGTGCAATGAGTCTTCCAACAGAAATCAATAGGATTTTACAAAATGGCAAATAAAACACGACAAGGCCGTAGTCATGATGTCAACATTGGGGGGGACCAAATCTGTGGTGGGGTCTGAGGGACCCCCAAACAGAATTTCAATACATTTCCTACCATGCAAAAATATTATTAAAAATCACAAACAACTCGTTAGGTCAGTCAATTAGGTTATTCCAAACTTTTGACGGACATAGGCATGGCATGGATGGATTATGAACCCCTGGACACAGATGCCCCCCCCCCCCCCCTCCTTCTGGTGAGTTTTGTGAAAAGAGACGGGTGGAGAAGAAGCAACTTCACTGGTTCATCCCTAGACCCGTGACTCCATTTGTGTTCAAAATGTATACTTTAAAAGAAATTACAAACTAAAGTATTGTAACAAACTACAATGTCGTCTCAGAATGGTTTTTATTGGTTACGCACCAAAAAACACGAATGTCATTCAACAGGCAACACAAGGGAGGTCAATTAAACAAGCACGATACACAAACAGGGTAGTCACATACAATACACGGGGTAAACACATGAGGTACAACGTAAAGAAAGACTATACCAGCTAACACATACATGACAAGGTAAACACCATTACTCATACTAAAACCAACTTCAACATTACACACACACACATACACTGCACAGCATTATGGGAGTTCAGTCATGAACCAGCTATGCTCAGTTCACTACAGTATCTTGTGATAACCTCTATATTACACAGAATGTGGTTCTTTGACTTATTACTTACACCTGAAGATTTTTTTAAACTAAGGCTTAGACTTAGGTTTGGAGCCTAATAAGATTTTGTCTTTTAATTTAGATTTTATTATGCTGGCAGCTAATCACACAATTTTAACATAGTTTGAAAGGGACAGGATTCAGGAATAGGCTACTAAGACAGGCCCCTCTTCTGTTTGACCCACCTCATGTTACCCCTGTATGCATTATAGACTGGCTTCTGACAGAAATCACGTTTTGTGCCAACATGTAGAAACACTAGGCCTACTACAGCCTTTAATTGGTGAATGGAGGTGCAAATTCCTTTCTTTGGTTATTGTCCGCGATTCACATTAACTGTAGGCTATCACGTAGGCATATTGTAAATGTCGCCACATTTGATCGTTTTGCCTGCATGGATGCGCGATTGAGTGCGCATCTAAATAATATGCAAGATGCAACAATCATTTCTAAGAGGCCTATAAACGGTAATTTCTGGCATTACTACTAGCATATGAATGCATTCTTTATGTTGAAAGACGTGAAAGAAATGACACAGGCTTGCACAAATTCATCATTTAAAATAAAACTTTTCACTTTCGCTATCATTGCGAGAATAGGCTACAATATGGAAAATGTTCCCATTCAGTCTGATCGGCTCCAAACATGTATGGAATGTGCTACACCTTTTCAAGAAGTTTTGTGAAAATTGTACCAGTAGGCTAGCTTTTGCGATATTGTTAACAGCCCTACCTCACCGCAGTAGGGTGCAGTAAATGGAAGCTTTTGATAGCGCACTCCATTAACGAAAAACGTAAAATCACCAGGACAAACCACTCAGGGGTGTAGGCTACTCTGGAACCATAGGTCACTAATTTGTGCGTTATTTACGTTTGATTACATTTCAGATACAGTCAAGGGCGTAGGTTTGGTCTCAGCTTTGGTGGGGACTGGGGACACATCCCCAACTCCTGTTGTCACAATACCAACATTATTGTTTCAATACCAATACTAAGGGAAGAATCTCAATTTCGATACTTTTGCGATTTTTTAAAACTTCATTTGGTTTGTGTGATTTGTGAGATCATTCACATCAGTGGCAGTCATAGAATTTGATTGACCCTCCACACACACACACACACAAACACAGACATACATAGAAAGTGATGGTTGTCATCAGTGTTGGGCAAGTTACTTCAAAATCGTAATGTATTATGTATTACTCATTACTGTCATTTTAAAGTAATTTGTTACATTATAATATCTGAATTGTAAGGCATTACACTACTATTGTATTACTTTTGAGTTACTTTCACCAAAATATCTAGAAATATGAATTTGGAATTCTAAATGCAGTTTATTATGCTCAATGCAGCTCATTGCACTTCTAATGGAGGGCGCTGTGGTATAACATAATGACTGAGCTAGGCTTAAGGCTAACAATAGTAGAATGCAATAGGCACAGTGATGGCTCATGATGCAATACAAGGAACAATCATAGCCAGAATTTTGTTAAAAGCAGACCAAAGGTCAAAGTCTGGTCAATTGTGATAGAAATGCTGTAACTTTAGGCTTAGGCCTACTCATTAAAATTAACAGAGAGCCCACTACCTGTATATTGCAACCCAAAACTTAGACATGTCAAGATTTCTGAAACATGTAATATGTATTTCAAATACAAAATAGTATTTTGTCATTTTTATTTTATTGGGTTGAAGAAAATGGCTCTGTATTTTGTATCAAAATACTTTATTGGTGTGTATTTTTGTATTTTAAAAATACTGCAAAATACTATATGTGAAAAACACTAAAAAAAAGTAGATACTACACACAGGTGTAATGAATAATTGGTAATTAGGCAACAATGGTTAATGTTTATCGCAATCAGCTAATGTTAGAACAGCTGTGTTCAACGACATTCACAGCTTTTTAGTGACGGCCTTTGCTGAAGCATCAGCTCTGGTCTGAAGTATAAGTATAAGTATAAATACTCTTTTGATCCCGTGAGGGAAATTTGGTCTCTGCATTTATCCCAATCTGTAAATTACTGATCGGGGTTCGAACCGGCAACCCTCCGGTCACAAGTCCAAAGCGCTAACCAGTAGGCCACGGCTGCCCTGAAGCACTGGTGTGAAGTCATACGCAAGTAAAGATGAGCAAGGTTACCTGTGCAAGTTCACATAAGGACACCGACAAAGGCAACAATGTCGTTTTGTATCCAAGCCAATAAACAGAAAAAATGTCAGATATATCAATGAACCACAATGACATCAATAGATGGTAAGGTGTTGAGTGTGTTTGAATTCCCTTCCTTGTAGCATCCTTTTCTGCATTCCACAGTGGGGAGAAGTTCACCTTGTTTAATTAAATAACAATTCTATTTCCTTATCTGCATACTTGAGATTGGAGATATTAAGGCAAGTCAAGTTTCTCACATACTGGAAGTTCAAGATATACAGACTTATGATTTTCTTATTCAGTTCTACACTGGACTTGAATTACGAAATTCGGCACAGATACACAATTATGATTTTGGCCTATTGATTATAATGTGGTTAATTGTAAGTATAAGTATATTTTAATCTCTGCATTTAAGAAAATATAATCTCTGCATTTATCACAATCCGTGAATTAGTGAAACACTCAGCACACAGTGAGGTGAAGCACACACTAATCCCGGCGCAGTGAGCTGCCTGCAACAACAGTGGCGCTCGGGTAGCAATGAGGGGTCGGGGTTCGAATCGGCAACCCTCCGTTTACAAGCCCGAAGCGATAACCAGTAGGCCACGGCTGCCGAATTGAAAGCTTTGTCAGTCGTTTTGGATAAGCATCAGCTAGATGACTAAATGGAAATGTAAATTCTTGAATTATTCTTTATTCTGATCACACTACATGAACTTGCATACGGTATATCCAAAATGGCATGACAGGGGCCAAATTGTATTGTTTTTTTACTGTATAGTTTATAGGCTCAATGTTTGGGATAAAAAAAAAAACTTTTTTACAGTGCTTTCATACTTCCTTGAAAAAAGTATTTTGAGTATTTTCTAAATACAGTATTTTATTTCGATACATTAAAAATGAGGGAAGGCCTATTAGGTATTTTATTTTGAAATACATTCTGATGTATTTTTGCTCATCCCTGCTATGTTCCCAGCATTAGCACAACACTTTGCGATGGTTAGCTTGTCACCTGTGACGATATATGCTAGGCCTAAGTGACTGACCTATATGGGTGCGTTTGGAGATGAAATCAGACGTTGTTGCCACACACCTTGCATGTAGCTGTTCGCTTATTTCCTCTGTGCACGAAGTTATTATAACCGAAAGTAATGATAAAAGGCACAACTCCGGGAGGACTTCTTGTCGCCATTATTAGGGGGGCCTATGTGTCTAATTTGGGGGCCTGTGGGATTCGCATGTTAATTTTTGGAGAGTATTATATCTTTGTTCTAGGGGTTCTTAAGAGTAAAAAAAAACATGTCTCCATTTTTTTTGAAGGTTTTGAAGGACCCAAATCAAAGGTCAAATTCAGAAAAGGTCAAATATGGTGTTTTGTCCATAAACCTCACATTGCTGGTATTATAGCATAGGGTTTGGTGCCTACAAGGTGTGCAAAAGTGGGCCACATAAACAATACAACATAATAAAACATTTTTAGGCTGATGATTGATCTCTTTAACAAGAAATTGTGCCTAAAATTCTCGAAATTGTCCGCTAAAAAATAATACCGGTACTTCAATATCAATACAATCAATTCATGCCTATTAGTGTGCTTGAGTGTAGGCCTAGCCTGCTCTGTCAGTTCTTGTCTACACCCATTCAGAGCACAAAGTGCAGAGATCTCTGTTAAATCAAGTGTAATAGACTTAATAGACTTTTACATAGTACCAGCTGAAGTCTGTGCCTTCCGTAGCTTATGTAAGTGTGATGAAAAGAAAGGCTAAAGGATCAGATAGACAAACAGACAGTTGTGTGTGTGTGTGTGTAACAGAGAGAAAGAGAAAGAGAGACACTACCAGCATGGATGGATTATGAACTTTCAGGCCCCTGGGCCCAGGTGTATTAAGGGCCACCCACTAATTGTTTTGCGGGGGACATTTTTAAAAATGTATTTGATGTGATTTCCTATATTCTGGTACATTTTGGGGATGGCCAATACTTTAATTCAATCAGATTCATAGCCTATATGTTGATATGATGTGTTGATATTGAGGCAATGATTCCATGCAATGGCTTGGGCCCCCTGACTCCTTGTCTCCCCTGGGCTTGGGCCCGGTAGGCCCATGCAGTAATCCATCCCTGACTACCATTGACAGTTGGCTGATGATAGCTGGCAGTGATAGAATTTAGAATATCGAATAACCTGAAGCACATAGTGCTCTGTTCTTCATGGTTGGTGATATTAGTGACCTTCTAGCCTTCTACATTTGAGCAAGCACATTTTCATAGTCCATGGTGGCACAGTCTAGTTAGGTTATATTCTGAGGTGTGTCTTTCTCTTAGTCAGGTGATGGCACACATATTCTAAAAGAAACAAATTTTGAGCTATGTATCCAGTGGCAGATATGTGTGGACTGGTGAATGAACCATCACTAGAGACATATGCCAAATGTCTTGTTTTTGTCCATGAGAGAGTATAGAGATGGGGATCACAGATCAGCCAACGATTACATTGTTACAGTGCAGTTATCTTACAAGAGAACAAAGCAGTTTGGCACAGGAACTGCTACAAATCCACCTGTAACAGTGAGCATCTGCAGCATGCTAAGATTCGCTACTAGAAATCATGTGAAGCAGGCAGGACTCAGTGTCTTCAGAAAAGACGTGGTAGACCATCTTCTAAACCTGCAGCAACACCTGCAACTGCATCAAGTCCATCTAGAGGGACTTTGTACACTTGTTCAGCAGCAGCTGCTGCCAGCATAGATAAGTGCTTCTTCTGTCAGAAGCAGACAAAAGAGCGTCTTCATGAGGTGTCCTCTTTCAATGCAGGCAACCAACCAAGAACTATAAGTAATATTTTGAAGTCAATTACTTTTAACAGATAGCCAGTGTAAAGATGCTAGGATGGGGAAAATATGTTCATATTTTTTGTGTGTGTGAGCAGCTGCATTTTGAATAAACTGTTAGCTCTTTAGACAGGTATTATTACAGCCAGCATAATAGCATTGCAATAGTCTATCCTTGAGATGACAAAACATTAATTTCTTGGCATCTGGTAAGGAGAAGGACTTCCTTATCTTTGAAATGTTCCTTAAATGGTAAAATTAAGTTTTGGTGATCTGTTTTATGTGATTACTTAGTGCTAGGTCCTGGTCAATTATAACTCCCAGGTTTTTAACACTTGTGGATGAGGTCAGTGGAAGATCACTATATGTAGCCTGTAATGTGGATAGGACATCCCTCATCTTTTTGAACCTAAAACCATGACTTCTGTTTTATCTGAGTTCAAAAGCAGGAAATTATTTGTCATCCATGTCTTTATAGCTCTTATACATGAGTCAAGTTTGGCTAACGGGGTTAATTCATCAGGTTTTATGGAGAGGTATAGTTATGTATCATCTGCTAAACAACAGGGGCCCCAGTACTGAGCCTTGAGGTACTCCATATTTTACCATAATCTTGGTAGATGGTTTATTATGGACCTGTACAAATTGTTGACGGTTAGGAAGGTATGATCTAAACCAAGCGAGTGCTGAGTCTTTGATGCCTATCAAATTTTCAAGCCTAAGTAGTATCTATGCTGTCAAAGGCAGCGCTGAGGTCCAGGAGGACCAGTATAGATACAAGGCTTGGTTTTTTTTTGTGGGAGAGCTTAATAACAGATGTCTTAAACGACTGCGGTACATGCTCTGACAGAATTATTTATAATCTAGAGCAAAACATTATCCAGGAAGGGGAGACCAGTCTTAAGAAGGTGAGTACAAATAGGGTTTAGTAGACTAGTTGTAGATTTTGATGAGGACATTGTGGAGGTGAGATCTAATATGTTGTGTATATGTAAATGAATTAAATGTTGTTTGAGGTCTCATCTGTGATTCAGTGATTTTGCTATCTTTCAGCAATGGAGTATGTGTATTTGGTGAAACTGATTGGTTATTGATCTTATCTCTAATTGTTTGACATACAATCATAATACTGACATACAATCATACTGTTGAAAATAATAAAATAAATGTTTTATGAACTTTATTCAACATAGCCAGTGATTTAGGCAATATTTATGGTGTTAATTATAGTGAAATGTACAATTTAACAAAAATAGGGTTAAAACAGGTTTAAAAAAATGGAGACATCATTTTTCTCCATGTTCAATGACCTCTAAAGACAGTCCAACCACTCTCCAAAAATTAACATTTCAATCCCACAGAAACCACATAGGCCCCCTGACTACATGGTCAATGCATTTTTTATCTGTGAGTGTGCACACATGCGTTACGTTGCACATTATGGCAAAGGGGCCATGCCGCTCGTTATAGGCTACGTTTTCCAAAGTATTCTGTATGTTGCAATAAAATAGAAATACATGAATACATTTAGATTAAAAAAGCAATAATTGCACGAAATACAGCTTGTTCAGGAGTCTCGAAGCGTCCGAGTCTGAAGTCTTTTGAGTGGAGTCGCAAGTGCGACCTCATTGTTTTAGGCTAGTGAAAAATAGTTTTCGCAAGTGCAAGGATATGTGGATTCAATTAATCATGTTTGCTATGTCATTAGATTAAATACATGTTCAAAAAACTAACAAGTCAAAGAAAAGCTTTATGGGATGAGATCATAGAAGAAATATCTGGTGTCTCGCAATGTTTTTTTAATTTCTATGGAAATGCACTTAGTTTATCTTTTATTTCTTTGCATTGTGCAGCCTACATTCACAAATATACTGCAAGATTGCCAGCCTAGTGGCTTCTTTTCTGTGCTATAGGCCTAGCCTATGCGACGCTCCGTACGGCACACCCATATTCAACATGACTCCTAACTTTGGTTGAAAGATTGCAGAAGCTAGGTTTAGCTGTGACAATATCCTGGGTAATCCTAACAGCTAATGTTATTTTACACAGTAGGCTAAAATCCGAATTTGAAAGCCTGGTCACTAGTCGCCAGTTATGGCTAGTTTGCCTACTCTGCATAATGAAAAAGCTTTGTATGTCCCCTTTCTTCTTCTTGGGTGGCATAGCTGATCTACAAACCACAAAAAGGGGCAAACATGTACATGCTGAAGGGCAAAGGGAATATCAAAATGTTTTACTTTGGCCTTTTATGGGGTATGTATTGGCAGACAACCCTGGTAACTTACGTTGTCGTTGACACACCTGCTCGCTTGACTGCCACAGGCTACTTTTGACTGCAAAGTAGCCTGTGCATTGGCATTCTCTGTGTAGCCTGCGTGTCAGATAACCCTGAAGTTTCTTGTATTGTTGTGCTGGCTGTCGGAATGATCAGCAGTACAAATAAGTTCGCTAAAGTATTGGTGGGGACAATTTTGTCATCGTAAAATTTTGATTAGGACTAGTCCTTAGCGTCCCACCCTAAGGGCTAGTCCACACGTACGAAAC
Organism: Alosa pseudoharengus; assembly: GCF_046254945.1. Taxonomy (NCBI): domain Eukaryota; kingdom Metazoa; phylum Chordata; class Actinopteri; order Clupeiformes; family Clupeidae; genus Alosa; species Alosa pseudoharengus. Next base: position 9,406,637 of record NW_027468859.1, read on the forward strand.
CGATCTTTTTTCCCTCCGTCTTCCCTGAAACCGCATCAAGAATATTTGCGTCCAAACGGATCCATCTCAACACGACTCAACACGTTACTTCATACCCCAGGCCTATAGGTGGCACTGTTTCTTTACAGAAATTGACCAAAATTTGCGCTTTACAAACAGACAGAATAGGCTACGACCAAATGGCTAGTGCAAGGAAACCAGAATTGTTTGTGTGGACTGATGGTGAACTGTCAACTGTAGTCAACTGTAAAACTAATAAACTTTATTTTACGGTTTGTGAAGGGTGAAGTCCCGTCCTTTATTTGGCTAATGCTGGTAGGCCTACTAATCACCTTTACTTTCTTTGGTTGTAAGATAGTCCGTGATTCACATTAGTTTTGGCTATCACCGCAATTAGGCTACTAAACGCAAGGCTTACCCAAGTTCTAGGCTATTCTGTCGCCACATTTATACTATTGCTATAAAACCTTCGTTAGTAACAGTCAATACTTTTGCCTGCATCAAATCGCGCATTCGCATTCAGTGTGCTACCATCTGATTTCACTCGACTGTGAATGCATATGTTGTAAGACATGTAAAATAAATGAATGACACTGGCACTACGCACAAATTAATGTAGCCTAAACTTACACCGCACTTTCCTAATAACTTAAGTTCTCTCGTGTCACTGACAGTAGCTAGAATGCATTAAAAAAACACCGGGAAAAACAGTGTTCAGTCCACCAAGTCATAAGCTATCGGCGCTGCGCAGCACCAGTTGTGATATTTATCTTACGGAGTGTAATCGTAGGTAATGTCATGTATGAAAACTAGTATTGTTAGGCAATACTATAAGTGCAAGTCCAGGGCAGCTGAGGTGTGCCAATGACATCATCGATACGCAAGCAGGATGTGCGGTTTCGCTGTCTAAACGAATTCAAACGGGCTACGGTTTCAGATTTCTCCACTCTGGGACCAGGTTTCAGAAAGGTGCGGTTTCGGGCAGTGCGTTTACAGGATTCGTTTGGACGCTCGGCCAAGACGAAGCAAAACATCTGCGTTTAACCTAAAAGGTGTCTCCGTGTGGACGGGCCCTAAATCTACGCCCATGGATACAGTACGTGTTGGTTTTTACTGTAGGCCTAGTATAGCGCTTTATTCTTTCTTTATTTTTCTATGTCCGAATATTGGGGGGGACATTTTGGTCATATTTGAATATTGGGGGGGACACGTCCCCCTCAATGTCTATGGTGACTACGGCCCTGAAACACGACAGAAACTGTATTTCGCTACGCTACTTGTTTTGGAACATCCACGAACACCACTAACCACTCGGTGAGTTGCACAGTTTTGAAAACGAACGTTAAGGGTTGTTTTAGGACATGTTTGAGTGTGCCTGTTGGCAGCCACTCTGAGTCAGTGTTGTAATGTAATGGAGTACAAATACTTTGTTACTGTACTTAAGTAGACATTTCACATATCTGTACTTTACTTCGCTATTTAAATGTATGTCAACTTTCACTTTTACTCCACTACATTTCCAAGATTAAAATGTATACTTTTACTCCGTTATATTTCCACTAAGCATCTTCGTTACTCCTTACTAAAACATAAAATTAGAAGAAATGTGTGCGACTGCAATAAGGGAGGTTTGGCGAATCACTGCTCCTAGATTGCATTATGCACGCTCCGCGCTCTATTTCAGCGCATGTTTGTTGCTAACGGCTCCCACACACAGCTGCGTGCATCGCGTTGCTGGAGACACATCCCATTCACTTTAAATGGGCTCACGTGATCCGTTGCCGAACTGAATTGTGGGTCCGTCGCGTCGCGTTTCGCATTCCGCTCGCGTTGAGGAGTTCAGCTGTTGCTGCACCGACAGACGGCACCGGCCAATCAAGCCAATCTACGGACGGCACCAACCAATCACATTACGGTTTTACTTCAAGTCATTTGCATAGCTACCGTCGGGAACACCCACTGGAATGCGTTGACGGAACGCAGCTGTGTGTGGGAGCCGTAGGAGGGAGGAGGACGCACAACTGAACCGCCATGCAGGGACGGAGTGGCAATCGGGACGATCGGGAGTTTTCCCGGTGGGCCGGCCGATGAATCTGCGTGGTGCGGGCCGGCCCATAGAGCTATTCTGCCCTACAAAGCCAAAAGGCAGTAACTGCATTTTTGGTCGAAAAGGAGTTAATGTCATTTTTGGGATAATAAAGACTTCCTTTATCATATGGATAAATATCTATACTCAATTTGACTGTTTTTTAAAAAAAATAGAGGGTTGTGTTCACCGTAACTCCCAAAACCATAGAAGCAACCATGGCAGAGAGCCACAACTGCAGTTACTGTTCTTTGGCTTTGTTCTTCGACGTGCAAGTACAGTTACCATACTCTGCCTTTGGTAGCAAATATTGATTATATGTCAGTTACTGCCTTTTGCCTTTGCACGACTCCTTATTTTTAGTACATAATACAAAGGCAGAGTACAGTATCTGACAAATAAGGGTCAAAGGTCAACTTTGAGCACAAGTTTTTTTTATATACACACATTTCTTCATCAGGGCAACAATTCACCAGATTTTCATTGCTCTACCTATAATACATTTGTGTAGACAAAACAAAAAACTTTAAAGTCATTTTTCTCAGGTTGACACTCAGTCAGTTACTGCCTTTTGCCTTTGTAGGGCAGTATTATAGCGGCAGTGAGTCGTCCGCGGCCATCGACCTTGCATTTGCACTAAGAATTTTTCGCGAAAATCTCCGAGATTCACACTTTAATGTTAAGGAAGTCCAACCAATATTTATACCACTTGCTCACGGACTATATGTCATTCATGGTTACCCTGCACACTCATCTCTCCCATGCTGAATTTTGTGTAGGCTAGCCTTAGTTTTTTATCTTAGTTAATTTTTGTCTTATTCAGGCGTTACTGAACTTTCATCACAAATAAAAAATGACAATGTAATTTGTTTGTTTGTACTTAAATTAGCGTAAGCCTAAGCTAGAATGGAGCAAAGCCTCCTGGGAATGGGGAATGTGTTTCTGGTTTACACAATGAACCGATTGCAGGTCAAGTCTATTTAAAGAAATGTAGGGGGATAAATGAGCGGCCCCTCGTCTAATGGCATGACCCTACAAATGATCAAGTTCGAGGAAAGCTACAAGAGTTTTGACAGTCGACGGATTTGCGTGGTTGCTTGCTGTTTTACATATGGATGGAAGGCAGAGAGAAAGGTTAGCGAAGCTGAAGCATTGACGTTATTGAAACTAGCACAAGCTAGTCTTATGTTGACATGTAGCCTAGGCCTAGCCTAATGACTAATTAGTGGGCCACTCAGGCTGATAAATGGTTTGTGGAACTCGTTGGAACTGTCTATATGTAAGCCTATATAGGCTTACTTTAATAATTCTCGTACAAACCCAAACCTATACCTTTAATTACCTATGTTATTAGGTTGGCATTGTCTGTAGGCTAGGCCTTTTTTAAATTTATACAGGCAACTATTGGAGTGTTATGATACCCAGATATGTCCTTGCATGATGCTTGAAATTTCTATCCACCCACAAAGCTGTTTTTATACTGCACTGTTGCATATATAGTTCCTTACACATTTATTGAAAGTGCCTGGTTTGTGGTTGATTGGCTTGTTGTATTGCATTAGCACTATATATTTTGTTTGTGCTATTAGGGGTTTGCACGGCGTGTCATCAGATCTGGACATCGCCATATTGGATATACTCGCCTCATTAGAAAGCATTAGGCACTGAAGTAAATCCCTAACATCGTCAAGGAAAATGGTTAATTATTGCCGTGTTTTAGGTTGTACCAATAGGTCAGACTGAGAAAAACATCTGGTGTAGGTATCGACTTCCAAACGTTATTAAAAAACCAGGGAGAAGGGACAATAATGCCAGAAGTTATCAGAGGAAGGGGGGCGCTTGTGGTTGAACTTGGTACTTCGTCTCCCTCACCCAAGTCATATGGATCTGCGCTGCCAATAATCCGTAATTTCTCGAAATATCGCGCCTTTTCTTGTGGTCCAAGTCCTGCCCTATATGCCTTTGCATCTTAGACGCATTTTGATGAGCTTTTCTGTTGTTTAGACACGCTACAATCACGTAAGATATCCAAAGTGCATAATACTCCATTGTACTTCATTCACCGAGTACCGCCAATATGGCCGCGCGTGCTGGGTTACCATAGTTACCGGCCAGAACGTGACGTCGGTGCAAACCCCTAATCGATGTGTGTGCATGTTGGGGGGGGGGGTGGCCACCATGGAAATACGAGCATCTACTGGAGGACCTCCCGTTATCATAGACGACCACCCCGACGATAGTGGTGAACTCGGTGAACAGGGTAGTGGTGAAGAGAACGTCATACACCCGTGGCCGTATTTGCAAGAAATGTTTCGGTACATTGGCAGCTTTCTGTGTAGCTGAACACTCCGCTACCTGCCTCAGCGGCCTGTGAAAGGCTATTTAGCATCGCAGGACTTGTCTTCAGTCCAGGAAGAGTAAGACTGAATCAGGCCCGGGGTGGGTAATCGGGAGAATTCCCGGTGGGCCGCTTCACTTTTGGGTCAAAATATTGACATTTGTCACATTAGTCTATCTTTTCTTAAAGTAGGACTCGTTCCGCATTCTGTGCATGACATCAATGCCTCTGCATGGGTTGTAGCCTACGTGAGGGAGTTCTCCCCTCCCAAAAAGAGTTGGTTGGGTCCATATAGCCCGTCTTTTCAAAAAAGTTTTCTCAGATAGCTGAGCCGGCCCTACAGTAGGCTAGACACAAACGTCGGGAAGAATGGATGGTAGAAAGTGGCCAGGAGAGACTGGCACGAACATCAACCAGTCGACCACTGAAAATGATGAGCCCGAAATTAGTGATGAGAAGGCCATGACTACAGGGACAAGTAGAGAGGATAAATTAAAGTTATTTAATGTAAGAAAGAGCAATTACCCTACATGATAAACCTATATGCCTTGTTTGCTCAGAAGAGGGTGTAGTAAAGGAGTAGGCTAAATCACCAAACAACAATATAGCCTACCCATGCAAAAAACATGTAGCCTAAACATTAGTTCAATATGCCTCTTTGTGGAAGCGTGGGATAGGCTACATTTCAAAGGCTTTCTTTCTTTCTTTCTTTCTTTCTTTCTGTTTTTGTTAACTTGTGGAATAGTGGAATATTTTTTTGTTAACTTCTCAGTTGAAGTGAATTATTATATAACCTTTACACATTTGTTGAACCATGGTACTAATAAAAGCTACAGGATAGTAATAGCTGAAATGTTGCTTTATTTATCCAATTTCCACCACTATGGAAAACGTGGGCCGGTCTTGGGCCTGAAACTCCCGGGCACTGAATTCTGGCAACTTTGAAAACCAGCTTCTTTTGAAGATGAACAGACACCTTTTCAGTTTCAACTAATGACTGGCATATTAGTAGCTGCTGGACATAGGTGGCCTGTGTGTGAGAGTGAGATGGTGACCTGGGGAGTAAGCCCTAGAAATGCTCATACCACATGACCAAAATGTTCTCCCTACAAGCAGGTCATTTTAAAAAAAAAAGAAATAAGTTATTTATTTTTCATTTTTACCTGAAGTTCATACAAAAGTAAAATTTCTTGATGTTCCTAACCTGGGAACCCTGAATATGCTTTATGCTTTACTATAAAAAAAAAAAGCCAAAATAAAGTTCACAATAAAAGTTCAAAATAAAACCGCTTGCTTTTTACTTTTTACTTTTACTTCAAATACTTAAGTACATTAAATATCAGAAAATTACTTTTGATACTTAAGTACAGTATATATCAGATACTTTAAGACTTTTACTTAAGTAATATTCTAAAAGGTAACTTTCACTTCTATAGAGTCTTTTTCTAGTACGATACTTGTACTTTTACTCAAGTATTGCTTTCTAGTACTTTATACAACACTGCTCTGAGTAGTCAAAGGCAATTCAAAACGAGTCAGAAAAGTCGAGACAGGACCAATAGTAAAAATGTCAGTGTCCATCACTCTAGTTCATCCAAAACAAACCAGAAAAGGGACTCTAAGTGCTAAATACCGGAATTTTCCTTTAACTGCAAGGTAGTTGACTAGCACTCCATCTTGTCAATATTGAGACCATTGAGTTGGCCTTTGGCATGTTGAAGAGTTGCTGGAGATGCCTGCTGTTCAAGGCTCTGGAGGTGGAACACATAGGGCTGTATTTTGGGCCACCAGCGCATGGCGTAATACTCGTTATTAACCCGCGGAAAGTTGAATTCGGTATTTTGCACGTTTATTTTTTAAGCATTGCGCCCAGGGGTGTGGCAATTAACAACCTAGGGAGGGGCCTAGCGCGTTGTCTAAAAATCGCTATCATACACCACCTAAACCTGGTCAGAAGTCAATGGCGAGTTGTTCATATGCTATTTTAAGAGCGCATGTCAACAGTCATATTGGCAGGTGCACGCACCATCCTTCTATCATTCATGAACGCACACCAGCGCACGTCCATGCAAAGCATTACAAATTGCACGATTACAATGGGAAACATAATTAGAATAAAGATATTACGAAATACTGTACATCTCATGATGAGTAGTTATTCACCATCATTTGCAAATTGGTAATGACGGTTAAAAGTGATTAGGGGAGAGGCGAGAGACACGTATGGAGCACAGCTGAAGACGCACTGTCACGAGATATAAGCAACTCCTCTGCAGGATAAATGTTGTTTTATTCAGTCATTTGAGCAACATTAGGGTAAGTGTTGCTTTTTCCAGCCTATGTTTTCGATGGTAACCCATTGTCAGTCAATAGTGAAAGTAACTGCATATAACTGTCTTGTCGTTGACTGACTCCTTGGTGAAGTTAGTTTCACTTTGCCAATGAGTTCAAATAATACACGAGTGCAAATGCGTGAAGGCTATGCTAGGTTTTAGTAAAGCATGATTTAAGAATGACTATTCCATACGGTCTCGCAAGCAGCCTCCTTCAAATGCGCCGTTGAATGACAAAATACCGATGCATTTATTTGACATATCGCCGTTAAAGGGAATGACAGATGTCATTCTCATTGGTTTAAAATGATGTTACGCCCCAAACACACCCATATGACTGATTAAAAGACCTAGGAACACCTTGTTACGCCATGCGCTCCACTTTTGAGAACGAAACCCAATGTGAACTGGACATCCTACTAAATTTGAATAGACTTTTGACGAGTGACGATGCACTTTAGAATGTCATGATAGGGCCCATAGACATAATATACATAGATGCCGCATTGGCTGCTGGAAACAAGAAATGCGGCCGCCATCTTGGACCGGTCATACTCCTCGTTGCGTTGCAGCAGAAAACACAAGATGACAGCACTGTGCAGCAATCGGCGGACCATACTCGGGGGATTTACTTTTCACAAGTAAGATTTAACATTACCGTACTATTGGTTGTATTTGGTATTTTCGAACAATGTGGCCTGTATCATAGCTACATGTATGACCTTTGCAGCAAAAAAAAAACCTGTGAAAATCTGTTCGGTATTCAGTGAGGTATGATTGATTTAATGCGCTGACAGCTCATTGCACCAGCCAAAGAGATTACACTGAGTGGAGTGGATGACCGATCCAAGATGGCAGCCCCACGTCTCGTCAGCGCTAGTAGGGAGTAGCGGTCGATGCGGCGTCTATGTATATTATGTCTATGGTGAAACACACCTTCACTCCAACAGTCATCACAGCCTGTGTTGTCCTCCACAACATCTGACTTACGGAGGGACATTGTGGACGGCAGAGAAGCCAATGATGACATAGGTGTGCCTCCATCTGGTCCAGTGAGGGGCGCACGAAGCGGACATGGAATCAGTTCAGGAGTGGGGCGTGGTCAACAACAGCTCATTTGCATTTAAGGCAACAGGCCCCAGAAACAACATATTCTGAAAGGGACTGAAACTGGCAAGAATAAAGCTGCTGATAATGTGTCATCTGAGAGGAATTTTGCGCAAACAGGTTCAGGGACATGTTTTGTGCAACCCATAGGCCTAGGTCTATTTTCACTTGTTGAAAATAAATATAATATGGGACCTTTAAGAATGCTGCTGTTCACTGGGTGTTTGATTAAGGATCAGTGATTTACAACTTTTGCATCTTGAAGTATTTCAGGCTACCATTTCAACAAGCTCTTACTTGCCGATATTGAAGTGTGCAGATTTTCATTACATTATTATGTTTTCACTATTGCCCTTTTGTTCTTGTACGTGTGTAGCCTAATAGCCTACCCTTTGCTTTTGTTTGAAGTGAAGCACATTGCATGACCCCTAGGCTACATAAATACACTTTACTTGAATAAACATTCCACATAGTCCAGACCAAGGTTGTAAGTTAATGTTAACAAAGTGTTAATAAGTGAATGAAAATTACAATGGGGGAATTACTTTTGCATTTTTGCACCTATCTACAGTACATACAAAAAATGACAATATAGCCTAATGCAAAGTAGAACGTCCCCCATGAACGAAATTCAACAAAACTTGACATGCATTCAGAGTGTCATAATGCTCCTACACTTCAAATTTCATGCAGTTTTGAACCAGCAGCTGAGTCTGGGGTTGGACCGGTTCAGCTCTGTCAGATACCAGCAGCACCATACCCTAATATCAGATAATTCTGGACACATCTAGATGTGATCCACTAGCACATTACAGTATACATTTTGATCAGTTCATGTCCAGATGGCGCACTTAAATGCAGTAGTGTTTGTGAACAGAGATTGTATAAAGAAATGCTTGTAGGTGTCAATGGTCAACGTTAGATATTATTTCAACAGAGGCACAGCCATTTTCCCCAGAAAGTAATTTTGACAGCTGTGGTACAAAATTGTGCATTGGCCAGGAGCACTGACTAAAGCAGTTATGCCACTGGCTAGATGCCAACAACCCATGGTGGCTTTGTTAACGGAAATAGGTAAAAAAACAAAAAAAAACAACGAATTTTTTTTTTGTATGTGTGCCTAATACCCTCTTTTCAAACTCGTCATTTTCTCTGACTTTCTGAGGAAACTCTATATCATGCACCGCCCATTGAGAGGAATCTGGCCTCCCTCTGTCAACGTGAGGTCACTGCATGCATTCCTGTAAGCCCTCCTTTGATGCTACCACCTTCTCTGCTTCCTGAGTAGGCAACAGAGACACCAGAGAGAAGCTGAAGAATGTGTGTCAGCTTAAACGGACGCCCGTCGGCGGCATGCATGGAATGCTGACTCACCCACTTCCTGTTTCCTCTGAATGGGGGGCCCTCAGAGATAGGCATGCGACTCCGGCCCAAACCCAGCCCAGATCTCAGGCGGAGCTGGAGCATATCTAGCGGAAGCGGGCAGGCGGCGGGCCACGTCCGGCCCAGCATCGGAGACTATCTGGCGGGAAGAGCGCCAGTGGCACAGGAAACCTCTGCATCAGCTCATGGGGTGTTGGTGCCACTTAGACGTCCTTATCTTAAAGTCATGTGCCAACCCCAAATTACTGTAGGGGAGACAGCAGAGGCTGGGGGGGAGGGGGGGGGGCTGGGTGGTAAACAGTTTTTTGTCTTTCTTTCTTTCTCTCCCATGAGCCTAAACTGAAAAAAGTGAATGACACAGTCTGGCCTTTGACGAAGGGTTAGAACTTCATGAGACTGGAAAAAAGCTCCCTTTTGGGCCTTTTCTGCAGACAATGCTCTGTTTACCAGTCGAGAGAAAAAAACACCTTCAGTATGAAGAGCTGATTCAGTTTTAAAGATTTTATTATAGGTTGGTCGTTGGGGTGATGATTTTGTGCACAAGACTAACTAAATAACATTGAATCCAGTTCCAAATAGGTGTTTAAATAGCAAGCTAATTTGTAGTAGGGTGATTACAATGTCAGTAAGTGACAGCAACTGTAATGATCAGTAAGTTGTGAGCAGCCCCAAGCTTGATAATAGGGAACATATTGTATCTACTGAACATCAAACTGAAACTAGCTAACAGGAAACTTTCCTCTTAACGGATACATTTTGGAAGGACTTCTAATCACATAGGGTTGCGGTTTTTACCTCAAGATAAAAGCCTTTTCTGATGTTCCAGTGAAGACTGTCAGGACATCTTGATAAAGCCTCTGATGCCTCAGATGGTATCATCTCTTACTAACATTGTCCTAACTCACAGCTGATACTTACTTATACTTAACTTTTATTCTGGCAAAATCCTTCCTATTTTCACAGAGGTAAGTAAAAAAATAATCCAGTTTTGAATATATACCAGTATATTAATGATGGGGACAAGACCGTGTCTTTGAAGGGTCGAGACCGAGTCGAAACCGAGTCTGTTGGTTTTCAAATACAGTCGAGTCCGAGTCAAGACAGAGTCTTTGAGGAAGCAAGTCCGAGTCGAGACCAAGACCATAAAAACATGTCAGTTTTTATATTCCTGATTTAATATCACCCCAGTTAATGATCAACAGTTAGGCCTACAGACAGTATCTTTGTATTGCACCATGGGATGTCATTTTCAAATAATGCCCATCAACATTGCATTTTATTATTGTTGTTGTTATGTGTTGTGTGTTTTTTTTATATGAACATACAAAAATGCGTTGGTCTCGAGGACTCGGTCTGAAATTACGAGTTCTTCTCCTCCCACTGTGGTCCGAGACCGAGTCAAGACCGAGTCTTTGAAGGAACAAGTCAGAGACGAGTCCAAGAAAGCAGAAATCGGTCTCAAGACTGGCCTCGAGTACTACATCACTACAGCATATACTATATATAATATTCACACAGCTCCATGCAGCTTTTCTAATCATGACTGTCTAAAGTTTGAATGTCACATGCAGAAGCCTGCTGAGTCCAACTCAAATGTGAGCTTTTGAAGTTTTTCGCAAGTTAACCATGCAAAGGTGTCAGCCATATCCCTACACCAACCCACAGCTACCTTATTTATTTAACACTTCCTGTCAAGTTGAGGCAACGTTTAGCCTTCCACATTCCTATTTTCTGTGGGCTATTTTAACCACCTTTATCTACTTTGTAATGTGTTAATTTCATTTCATTGGATTGGTTCAAGTTCATTGGGTAAACAGTCATATTTTTATACTTTTATGCAGAAACTCTGAAGTTAATATGAAATAACGATTTATCGTGCACATCCATGATACATCACATACACATACAGATACTTAAATATTCATGATTTATATTTACAATAATAACTTTAAGCAAAAGGCACATCTGTATACTATTGCAGTAACATTACTCCATACCAGACATGTTTTGGCACAGTTTTGGCACATTGTGTCATCTGTCCCCTGTCTGAACACTGGTGTCTGTTTTGAGAGTCTTTGTGCAAACAGTGCATCTGGGGCAACATGGTACCTCTACGCCAGCACCAGAGTTGTGCGCACCAATCAAATCGTCTGGACGGGCTTTATAAGATGATGGACAGACGAGCAACGGCCCCTAGTCATTCACGTCACCTGAGTGTGCTTTTGGCTGATTTTGTTGCCCTTGGCTTTAAATTGAATTCTCACTTGAGGAACAAATCTGCCCTGTTATAAAATATCCAGATGACACAAGTATAGAGCATCTTTTGTGGTTAAGGTTAACACTGTGGTTAAAGATGCAGCCAACAGTCCATCCTTTCTCTGTATTCCATTTTTACTGATAGCCAGTGTTCTCCCCTAGCATCCCCTACATCCAATATTCCATACAGTCATTTCTACAAAGTCTAGTATGTTCTCTCCATAGAATTCTCCAACAGACTTCTGTGTGGAATTTTTCCAGAGTCTCATGGCAGAACCTGTTCATTACTAGCCTGAAAAGCCAGCCCGAACTTAGCCACGGCCACAAAATTTGAGGTCAGGAATATCGGTCTGGAATTGTTCCATTGACAAGCCTCTTTGAATACTTGAGAATCGTGCGGACCAATCAAATCGCCCGTGCGGCATTAGGGTAAGCTTTACACAATGATGGACTAAGGGTGTCACGATTTTGATTTTATTTCGAAATCGATCGAAATTACATCTCAATCTCGAACTTCGAACTTAAAAGTAGAATCGACGATGCAGCCACACCCCCAATGTCACGTCCAGCATGTATGCCAAGACGCACAAACACACATGCACATGCTGAACTGCAGCGTCAACACTCCTCTAATTTTAAGCTGCAGCCAGTAAAAATATAGGCCTACACATCAACCTACCGAAATCAAAGCCCCTCTTGCTACTTTGAAATCACCGGTGTGGAAGTATTCGTTCATTCACGTCAATTAAAACTAACTTAGCCTACTCAACTTAGCAAGTGAAAAGATGGTCTAATTACAGTCCAAAGTTACTTTAAGGCTTAAAATGCACATTTATAAGTACATATTCCATGAACACTAACCTTGGGTCTCTTCGGAGTGTGCTGAAACAATGAAATTAACATTCTGTGTTGTTTCATTTTACCATGTTCACGTCTTTGTTTTAGCCTAATGTTAGTTCTGTTTACATTACAACCTCGCGGTTGGAACGGTTTCAAAGCGGTTTCAAAATAAAAGCCCCCCGAAAAAGAAAAGGCCAAAAAGAGTAAATAACATATAAGGAATGCATTAATAGTAATATTTTAAAAAGATCGAAAATCGAATGGAATCGTGACTTTAAAATCGAAAATTACATCGAATCGAGGATTTGGAGAATCGTGACACCCCTATGATGGACAGATGATGAGCAACGGTGCGTATTCATTACCGCGACCTTAGCGTGCTTCGGTTGAATTTGTTTACAGCAAAAAGCTTGTCACTAGAGAAGCTACATGTTTATGACACTATCGTGTCGCTTGTACAAGATATTAACGGCGCAATAACTTCAGAAAACAAACAGAAAACAGTGATTAAGACATTTGTCAGAAGAAGGATGTTCTGACTGTTCTCTGCAGGATTTCACGATAGGCTATTTCGTTGCTCTGATTGGTGAGGTCTATCTAATTGTGTGCAGAGGCTTTTTTCCCCTCTATCGGTTGGTATATGACCCATAATCACGTCCCAATGCTTCGGGTCCAGACTCAAATTCTGAATAGAATTTTGAGTATGGCTACGTCAGGCTAGTTCATTACAGTATCAAGCATCTTTAAACAGAGTAAATCCAGTACAGTGATTCGTTCTGCATAGTCTGTCCCAACAAAGACTGTCCAGCTTGGGCTTTCTCAGAAGAGTCTCACAGCAGAGTCTGTCCCTAAGACAGTTTCTCAGTTCACAGACTCCATCTCATCAAAGCCTCAAGCCTCATCATGGTGGGTGCCAATGGTCATGTTGAACACTATTTCATCTTTCGGCAGATTCTCTGAGACTCTGTGGTGTTTCTCTGTAGGATCAGAGACATTAGGTCGTGCCTTAGTCTCCACCGGGTCTCTACTTTGCCTCGCCCAGATCTTTCTTTGTCTCTGTTTGGGCCCACATATGTCCCTGTTCAGTCTCTTCTTTGTCTATTTCAAGTGTTGATGTGCCTGGAAGCTCTATCCATTGTCTCTGTCAAGGCCTCTGCTTTGTCTTCTCCTCTGTCTCTCTCTCCTCTGACAACCTTCAGGTTAGGGTTGCATCTCGTACTGTCCCTCGGTGGCGATGAAGAAGTCGCTGAGCAGGTCCTGCAGGTGCTCGAACGTGGGCCGGTCCTCCGGCCTCTCCGTCCAGCATTTCTGCATCACCTCGTACAGCTCCTGCGGGCAGCCCTCTGGACACGGCATCCGGTAGCTCTTATCCAGGTTGCGGATCACTTCTGGATTCGTCATGCCTGGACATAAATGCACAAGTCAAATGGTCAAGTCACCTGATGGGGAATTTTGGCCATTTGATATTGGTGACCCGAGTATTCAGACATGATAACAAACATTCTCAATGTATGACAGAAAAGACTGAAGTTTAAACCTTTCAACTCCTGAAATCGACACTAATACTGACATTGATATTGGTGCAGTCGATGAAAGTGCTGATTTTTAATCATAATGTTAATATATGTCAGACAGCAAATACAAATGGATTCTATACAAGGATGCCATCTGCAAAATGGATAACGCTGCAGGCTTGTGTTGCAGACTGTGTCTTCATATACAATATGTTGCTTAAAGGAGCATGCCAACTTTTTGGGAAAGAAACTTATTTGCCCTCTACCTCACAGGAAGTGGCTTAGACCAGTTAGCCTATAGTTAAAATGGAGCTATAGGCTAACTGGTCTAACCCACTTTCAGTTCATTATTATGCTAAGCTGGTTATTGCACACATCATTGTCTTAGCTTGGAGATGAATGTTGGCGCTACCTGGGTAGGGGATCCTCCCATACGTGACTATCTCTGTCAGGAGAATACCAAAGGACCAGACATCTGACTTGATGCTGAATGTCCCAAAGTTTATTGCTTCAGGGGCAGTCCATTTAATGGGAAACTTTGCTCCTGTGAATTGGGAGAAAGAAAGAAGGAGAGTGATCATAATGAGAGGCATGTGAGAACAGTTCTCTTCACAGCTTGGATGAAATTATAAAAACTTAGTTGACATGACAGCAACAGGAAACAAATGTGATAGACCAGGCCTCTATGATCAGATTTCTGCCTAATCATCCCTTCACGTAGCTCAAATTACATGATTTTACCGATACAAACTCCAGATGGTTGTGTGTACTGTGTCGAGCTCCCTACAGGATTACCCGTTCAGTTGTTGAATTTCGAACATCCCATCAATAGAATGCTATGTCAGCAATGGCAGATTTTAAAATTCTTAAACAATGTGACACGAGTGGGAGTGGGGTTTTTAAAGGATATCCCCACCACAGCTGTAATTTGGCCGTATTACGAGGCCGAAGGCCACTACAGCCTTGGGGATATCCTTTACCAACTCTACGACCACGAGTGTCATATTGCTTCCACGAGTGTCATATTGCTTTTGTACAACAGTTCAGTTTTAAGATACAAAATTGTTATCTATCATTTATTTAAATTTTTGTTCGTTCATCCTCTACCCACAAAAATAGTTCTAATCTTTAGCCTTTTTGTTAACCGTTGCCAAGCAACATGACACCATTCAAGAGATGTTTGTTGCTTGAATGTGACCTCGAAAAAAATTATCCAACATGGTGGATCTAACTCTAAAATGGTAGTATTTCTGTATTAACAAATACATTCAGGGTTTGTGCCCTTATATTTTGTAAAAGTTAGCGAGAAACAAGCACTACTAAATCTAAAAATACAGGTTTTGTAACCAAGAAATACATCTGAGCTCATTTACGACCTATCTGACAGCCACCTACTTTGCGTTTTTCTCTTTTAAAGGTGACATTATGAAATAGCTGCTTTCTCTCTATGAATCAATGGAATGTTTGTGTTGGATAATTCAATGCAATATGTGGAGTGATTACTAACAGTAAAAAAAGTGGGGTTGTGCTGGGATACCCCTACACATGATGACTCATGGAATGCCTCTCGATCCAATTGAAATTAATAAATAGTTTGACCGGATCTAACTGTGGTATAATATGTAATATCCAATGGGCCCAGATGTTCTTTAGATCATTCAGCATTTCTACTGAAAGCATTCTAAACACACCGGTAGGACAGTTAGAAGCAATCTCAGTGCAGATTATAACCATGTCTGCAAAACACTATTTGCATACACTATTGCATACTCTACCTTCTTTGGCTGTGTACTCTGTTTCGATGATTCTCGCTAAGCCAAAGTCAGCAATCTTGCAAAGTAACGTCTCAGACACCAGAATGTTGGCAGCCCGCAGATCTCTGTGAATGTAGTTTTTTCTTTCTATGTAGGCCATCCCCTCTGCAATCTGTTCCCACAAAGAACAAGATGAGAGATAGTCAGAGAATGAGAGAGAGAGAGATAGAGTGAAAGGG
The DNA here is from genome assembly GCF_046254945.1 of Alosa pseudoharengus. Classification (NCBI taxonomy): domain Eukaryota; kingdom Metazoa; phylum Chordata; class Actinopteri; order Clupeiformes; family Clupeidae; genus Alosa; species Alosa pseudoharengus. The sequence continues at coordinate 9,422,487 of NW_027468859.1, forward strand.
CAACCATTTTTTTTTTAAGAGATTAGTGTTGCAATTTCTTTTTTCAAATTCCTTATGAAACAAAATGAAGAAAAAATTACAGCTGTAGCAATCAGTAGATTCCCAGATATACGTAAATGACTCTTAAATATCTTTTGTAATGATAAATAGAGTTTTTAAATAGAAATGTTTTCTGAGGTTATATGTCTTCTGTCGAAGCAAAAAAAAATAAATTGACATTCATGACATTACTGTAACAGTTTATAATCTAAATTTAACAACACCACTTCTAAAAGCTGTGATAACGACACATTCATATCGACATATTGACACATTCATAGTATTTACGGTAGCCTAACAAAATTAGGTTAAGTTCATGAAATTGAAAACAATGGAGCATTTTGCAATGTCACTTCTCACAACTAGACAATGGACAGTAGCAGATAACAGTGTCATCAGCAGGGAAGACATGGACAACAGATTGGGGTAAGAAAGCCCAAACTGTGAAATCTACGGACATACACAGCAATGTAGTAATCAAGGTGTCGCGACCACCACGCGCGAATATAAATGGTTACGGCGCTTCTGTGACGTCACATTGTCGCGCTACAGGTTGGGTGCGTCGAGTATGTGGGACGTTTAAGTCCCTCCTTCACCTTGTCCTTCTCAAACCTGCTAATCAATCGACTTGGGTTCTCACTACAGCTGTGTGAGAAGATACTGTAAGCGTGTCACAAGAGGAATGATTACTGATTCAGACAGTTTTTGCTATCAACTTCATTCTCACATCGGTATTGTTAATTTACCACTGGAAAGCTGGGTTTCCCCTTGTGTGAGCATGGAGGGTTAAACTCTAAACAACTGAATTATGTTAACTTTAACCGTTTGTTTAGGTTGACTGTGAGCATTACTAGCGTGACACACTCATGGTGTGGATATAAGATGTGAAAGCACAACTAAGAAACATTTCCCAAATTATATTGGTATTTTAGTGTGAATAGCACTGCCAAAAACATAAAAACATATTGAAAACACTAAAACAGTTGAGCTACTCTTTAAAGTATTTATTTTTGAGTTAAAAATAATACTTATTAGCTACTTTTTTCAAGTTAGTTTGACTGTTCAGTTTAACAGTAGCACACAGCACATGTAAATGGGGCCTGTTTAAAAATAAATTTTACATTTCTGTTTTGATAGAGGATTAAACAGGATGCGGATGGTGTCGGGGAGTGGGGGGGGTCTATGATGGAAAAAACTATGTCACGTCCTGTCCGGATGTTAATGATCAACAGTGGAGTGAGGTTTGAAGAAGCAGAAGTGCACAGCGCGACCACAAAACCACTAAAGGCAGGGCTGACATTTTCCACACGATGCAAGGCTTTTCACACACCACGGCGGTCTTAAAACAGTGATATGGACGGATGCCTATAAATAGAACTGTAATTTGTTTCTGAACTACTTAACATTTCAAAATTAGTCTTTTATGTGGAGCTGGAGAAATATTGTGAATGAATTAATCATTTTGATGAATGAGGCGAATTTGGTGCTGCATTTAAAGGACAAATATAGATGGAGTGACAATAATATATATATTTCTAAATTGCACAAAGGTCAAAAAGAACACTAGCAGCCAAGATTGTAATGGATACCTTTCTAGGTTCTATACAATTACATTAGATTTTAGTTCATGTGTATGCATCATATTTCATGCATGTATTTTAAACAGAGGAGGTAAAAACATCTCAACAGATACAAATACTTTGTGTCCTGGACTATATTGAGACAAAAAACGACGTCTAGACGTCTGAAGAAGGGTGATTTCCCGAAACGTCACGGAAAAATAAAAACAAGCGGGAGCAGAAAACCCTGGTTAAAGCGGACTTTTTCTCTTTTTTGTCTGGTCGTTTGTTTGTCCTGCTCCCAGGTCAGACATTTGGATGTGCGGACTTTAAAACTTACTCTCTGGACTATATTGAGAACAGTGTGATAATATAATAGTGGTTCTGGTGACATACACATTCATAACTCACTCTGAATATCAAAGGCCTAATGAATTCCAATACTAAATGACTTCACATAGGCCCTGAAGTAAAGCTAAATCAACATTGAGATTTATTCAAAAAGCGACATGCTGAGGCTTTCTCAATAACAAATCCTCATCAGGGATTTGGCTCTGCAGATGAGTACTTTGTGTCTTACCTGTGCTGACATGTCAATCAGTTTGGGCAGTTTCAGTTGTTTCCCATCTTCTGTTTTTAGGAAGTCTAACAGACTTCCTGCAAGTGACAGAGAAAGAATATTAAACGATTGAGGGAGAAGGAAGTAACCAAACAAATTGATACGTTTCAGATACATATTTTTGAGGGAGAAGGAAGTAACCAAACAAATTGATACGTTTCAGATATATTTTGATTTTGATCATACTCTTTCAATGTTTTGGGGAATTACTTGATTACTGTACACTACAGTACAACACTTCTATTCCCAAGAGACCAATGTATCAAAATGCATCTTTTGCTGTGGGCAAGGTAGCCTAAGATTACGGACTAAATTAAAACAAGTCTTTGCCCGCTTCATTCAACCATTCATGTAATGAGTATGCAGAAGAGCTTGGAATAAGAGGCATAGAAAACCAAATGACGACCTAAGGGTCAGAACATTTTTTGTCTCAGCCAAGTATGAAATAGTAATGAAGAAAAAACACTCAAAAAGAGAAGTGTGTGGATTCTTTTCTCAGAAAGTGCCTGAAGTAATATTAACTCTGGGAAGGCATATCTGACATCAGTGTGTTTACCGTATAAGTCCTACTCTTTGGGTATAGTTTCCAGTTAAGTGACAATAGACCTCTGAAGTTTGCCTACAAAAAGGACCCAAAAGCTGCCATCTTAGTTAATAGATGGAGATTTGGATCTTCTTATATTGGCAAAGATGGCAGTTTGGGGTCCATTTTGCAGGCGAACTTCAGAGGTCTATTTTGGTATTTTGATGCAGGTGCATTACATCATTGCTGAGAAAAATTATCTGCTACACCTTCGGGAATAATAATAGTAATTGTGGTAATCAGTCTGACTGACGAATCATGTCCATTTTCTCTAACTTTCTGATTTAAATGTATGCACCATGGTTTCCTCAGAGTGTGTGTGTGTCTGTATGTGTGTGTGGTGTGTATGTGTTTGTGTGTGTGTGTGTGTGTGCGCCGCTGGGGGGGGGGGGGTTAGGACAATATGAAGGGCCCAACACTATGTGTGTGTGTGTGTCTCACCGTTGGACATGAACTCTGTGACGATGAGGATGGGCTCCTGGGTGACAACAGCATGGAGGCGCACAAGCCGTTCATGCTGCAGCTGCTTCATCAGGTTTGCCTCCTGCAGGAATGCCTCAGGTTCCATACTGCCCTCCTTCAGCGTCTTGATGGCCACCTTCAGGTTGTTCTTGTAGTAGCCTTTATACACACACACAAACACACACACGCTCATGATCAGGACGGTGTCTATGCGAAATCTATCTCATTATTTCTTATGTATATTGTCCTAATCCTGATGGATTAAATAATTTGTTTGTAAATTTCATTGTGCCTTCCTAAGTCTTTCTGGTTGAAATGTTTAGCTCTTTCCAAAATTAGATGACCACACAAGAGCTACAGCACATATGTATATCACCTCATAGCATTTGTGTGTGTGTGTGTGTGTGTGTGTGTTTGTGTGTGCACGCGTGTGCGTTGAAGTGCAGTATTTTAAAATGTCTGAAATTTTGTTTCATTTTATTTGCTTCATGAAAGAAACAAGCCATTAATAGACAACAGAAAAAGAGTCCTCTTTCATGTCATCGCTGACCGATGCGATAAAAGCATCTATTATTGGATAAGCCAGTGGACTTGGCAAACAAACTCTCCCACTTCTCTTCAACTTGAACCATATCACTATTGAATATTTTGAGGCATCATTTGGGTGGGAGTCTGTAACCAAGAGAGAGATCATCCCACCCAGCCTCAAAGGCACTAAACATGCAGCCTGTCCGCATTGCCAAAGAGCCAAGCTAATTTCTATGGCAATGAGAGCGCATATTCAACCGTACTGACGGCACTCCACCACAGAGCCTCTTACCCATCCAGACTTCTCCAAACTGGCCGGCTCCCAACTTCTTCACCAACTTGAGTGTCTCCCGCGGGATCTCCCACTCGTCTTTACCCCAGGGCTGCTGAGGAACCGTTGCCTTGCAAGGGTTACCCAGGCGCTGACACAGCCCATCTGCACTTCCTGAACACGCACACACACACATTAAACTTCCTTACGAAGAAAAACAATAAGTGGAATATTGCACAATACCAAGACAAAGGATTTGTTGAGAGGTTTGTTTTGGAACTCGTATTCTTAATTATTGTGTACAATGTTGTTGTTTAAGTGTATGTTTATAAGATTATATATCTATATAATGGCATGTTTAGGACTGGGGTCAAAGAGTTGAAGCAATGTAAATGTCTATAATAAATATTGTGTTCTAAACGCACTTTAGTGCCCACTGATTAGAGTTTAGATTCTCTGCCCGAGCCCGAGTCCGAACTTGACCCGACCCGACCCGCGGGCCGGGTCGGGCCTATATTTCCAGCCACTATCCTCGGGCCGGGCCGGGCCGGGTCCTTGATCAAGCTTGTTTTTTTTTTCCTTCTAATCATTAGCCTACTTGGGTGGGGAGCTAAAGCTATGCCATAGTCAGACTCAGAAATATTTTATATTTATCAAAGTAGGCCTAAGTAACAAGTGTATACAAAGTTCTACAAGTTAGGCTCAGAGTTACAAAATGTCAATTGTAAAGTCATCTGCGCAACACGTGTCATGCGCAGCTTCTCCACTCACACACATCACACCGGGCCTGCTGTGCTGTATTGTGTAGCTTAAGTGCAACGTGAAGCTTGAAGATGTAAAGAAAAAAAAATGAAAACAGGAGAAATAACTTCGAGGAAGTTTGGAGAAAAGTCGGAGGTATGCATTTGTCAGGTATGCTTTGTTGCGTGCATTAAGTGCGCACGATGTTCACCTATGACAGCAAAAATACTTTAAGATGAACATGAAGCAGGCTTGCCATGGCAGAAATAATGATAGCCAGCCTTCAATGTCCTCTTTTGTCCTCTCAATGTCCTCTAAACGGATTTTTGTAGCTCAAACAGCTCGGAGTTGTAGTTGAGAACGTCAGTTATAATGGCCCACGTATTTAAAAAATGTCGGGTTTAAATCGGGCTCGGGCTCATAATTACAGTTAATGTGTCGGGCCGGGTCGGGCTCGGGCACAATGTGCACAGGCTCGGGTAGGGTCGGGCTTGATTTTTTGGGCCCGATCTAAGCTCTAGTCTACTGTACAGCGCATGTACTATATTTCCGGTGAGGGAAAACTACCTCATGCTTACTGCAAGGTGTTTGTTGGTATGACCCACAAACCTGATTATGCTGCCTTCAGCAGCCCCCCCTACTCCCCCTATACTCGACAGCCATGTTTGCTAGACTGTAACACACGCCCAGTGCTGCTGAGTGGCTGACCTGTTAGTCGTGCGGTGGAGCCTCGGAGACAGGGTGTCTCCTGTCACCACAGGAAGCTTGCTGTGTTCTGAAATGGTGGGTGGAGGGTCGTGCTCAACAGAAATAAAGTGAGGGTGAGGAAGATGTGTCGCTGACGCGACCTGTCTGTGCGCAAAACAACAACACCACTGACCGCACACATCTCTTACGTGTGACGTAAGATTGGTGGACTGACTCCTCTATGGGCACTAATTTCAGTGACCGGCAAAGTGCAAAGTCAACCAAAGAAAATTCCTGTGCCTTAAGTTATCAGATGTTTTTTTTCAAAATGTCATAGGCCTATAGGCATATTGACTATTTTCAAATCCTAAACAGTCTGGCCTACGCTTGAATTAGGCACAGTGCCTGAACACTTTAAGCCCTGAAAGTGTTTTGCGCTTGAGCTAATCAATGCGGTCAAGTGGCATGCACTGACCCATCCATACAGTATATAGCGCACAGGATCTTACTCATGGTAGTAATGTATCATATTGATTTAGCCAAGTTATTAAATCCCGACCATGCATATTTTTCCTTTTAAAACCTGTTTAATCACCAGTGCAAAGGCCCGTCTGGCTAGAAACATCTGTGGGGTTGAGTGAGTGAGTGCAGTTGAGAACTGTATTTAGATTTCCTGAAGGATTCAGCAGCCAGTCTAACTGAGATTGAGGTGATAAGCGTAACCATTTTTTTTTGCTTAGATAAACCCAGCAACCAAATGTATAAATTAAATTGTGAGCGTACTATTTGTTTCAATCATGTGAGCATGAATGCTGTAAACCCAACGATTACTTTTTTTTTACATCAGTCTGGACTCACTAGAATAATGCTTGATGAGTTCTGGCAGGGTAGGGAAGGTCAGAGAGGGGGAGATGTAGAAGCCTCCACTGTCCAGGCTTCGGATCTTGTAGTGCTTCACTACGTCCCCATGTTCTTGCGAAGAATCTCGGACGGAGAGTGAGAAGGCCCCTGGGGGGGACATTGTTGTATTAATAAAAATCATTGTTATATTGTAATCATCGATAATATTTTTTTATCATTATTATTATTATTAGTGGTAGTAGTCTTAGTAGTTGTTGAGGTAGTACTAGTAGTACTTTTTCAAGCAGTCGGTTAAATACAATTTATAAACAGCTACATTTACTAAATATATCACACAGTTCTTCCTGAATGACGAGAAAGCGCTTTGGTGTGCCATCTGCAGAGATGCTGCAGGTGGTTGCGAAGTTTTCAGCAATGATTTGCTATTTTTAATCTGACTGCCTGCCACACATGCATTCTCAAGCCTGCTGTGCAAGGGGAGTTGCTTTCAGTGGGTTATATGTTAGGGTCTGCAGAGATCTGCAGTGGGTTATATACATCAGGCTCTGCAGAGATTAAATAACTGTAGTGGTTATGATCTTCAGCCCACTGCCATCTCTCATAGTAGGGAGGGTGAATTGAAATGTGTGCACAGGTACTTATAATCTGATGAGGGCAATTGGTGGCAATAAGAGGTTAAGAGATCGGCTGCACATTGAAGAAACTTCAGACATTTAATTCTCTTTCGGTCTTGGAATCTTACTATGTTCTGACAAAATAAACTGATTTGAAAAGCAAAACAAATAAATGAGCACAAATAACAGACATTTGAATAATAATAACAGACAGTAAACTATTGAATAAAACATGGCATCGCTTATGTAGTACAGTATACTGGGGGATGTATTAGTATTATTCAACAGTGAGAGCAGGAACGCCTTATGCCACTGACCTTTAGTTGTCTCGCTCTCACGGACTAAAAAGGAGCCGACTTTATTTCCCGGCGCTAGAAGAAGACGTTCTGTGTCTCTGCGACTCAAGTCTTTAAAAAACCACCTGCAAGAAAGACACATTTGCCATCTTTAATTTATTATTTTACCTATAAGAGAATCACAGGATTAATCAACTATTAAGCTAGTATAGTAAGATACCCTAAGATATAAGTATTTGTACCTGAGATCTATTCTGTACATGTACATATTTATTTCAGTAATTTTCTAGAGAATAATTACACATAATTAGTGTTGAGGGCAATTCCGCTCAAAACTGTCACATCCATAACGCCAACACAATGCCATGGTATTTAGTTGGCGTTATGGATGTGACAGTTTTGCGTGGAATTGCAGTTGAACAACCAACTATGAAGATTATTGCTATTCATCTGAATTTAGGCCTTTCAAATGTATGAAAATTATATTTCTCTATGCATATACAAAAAATACATTCACTGTTATGTTAATGTCATGGTGTTGATGCGTACATACATTTTAACTACATATTCTGTGCCACTGCACTGTGCGTTAAAATTTTGTAACACACACCAACCCCTGGTCTATACTGTATGTATTCATGCACATATACATACGCACCTTTCCACCTCCAGGGTGTGCACTCTGGCCACATATGTGCTTGGGATATAGCCCTCTTCCCCAGTGACCAGAGACTTGGCCACCCACCAGTCACCTTTGCTGTAATGCAGTTCAAAACAGATTGTGAAATACAGACTGTACATTTAAATGTCAACATGAAGTGGTTAGCTGGGTGGACCTCTTTGGGGTGCCTGTACTGACACTTTTTTTGTAACACTACTGAACCTAAGACGGATTGTGAAATGTTTCCACTTAGATGTGGAATCGTTAACATGGAGAAGTTAACTTTACATTACTTTGGGGCTTCTGTACACATGTGTACGGTAAAATGCTGGCACTGTTTGTAAACAGGCAAATCTTAACTTGACGACTACATCCTTTCCGTGGAAAATAAATAGCACTGTAAAACAAGAGTAGTGTGCTCAACATAACCCAAAGACTTAAACATAAACTATTTATTCCCACAATCTAACATAATTTAATTGAAGCAGCAAGATCTGGGAACTGGATTCTGTTGAGTGTACTTACCTTTTTTTACAGTTACAAATACAGTATATATTCTATTTTGCTTTAAAAATGTCTTTTTCTGTACATCGAAGGACAGCAACACAGAATGTCATTATACTCACTCTTGAATAACCTTGAGTCGGTCACCCTTCTTAAATGACAGGTCAGTGTCATTTGTTGGTTTAAAGTCATATTGAGCAATAACTACATCAACATCTGCAATCAGAAGATGGCGGAAACAGACATTTCGTAAAATCAGTTCATTAGTGATGCGGAAGTAGAGAGATTAAAACAATACATTCAATTAGGTATTTTGCAAGATTGTGTTTGCAAGACAGCATCTCAATTTTGATCGGACAGTGCTACTTTATGCCTCTTTCTGTTTCTTCACACATACACACAACACCCACGCACACACACACAAACACACACACACACCTAAACACACGCACACACACACACACACACACACACACACACGCTCACACGCACAACCACACACACTCAAACACACAACTTTGTGAGTGTGTGATGAACGCCTAAGCACAGAAGAGATCACGCCGATAAGTCTGTGTGACTATAACAGAGGCACATAGGGAGGGATGCCTTACCAAACGTCTTATAGGGAGGGATGCCTTACCAAACGTCTTACCTGCATCTGCACTGTGCTTGTATCCACCAGTTTCCTGTTTTTGAAAAATTTGAATGCACATAATGTGAATTTTTTTCTTACATGAAAGACTTTGATGACATCTAAATGCAATGTGAGTTGTAATGTAAAGATGATAAATAACATAGACAGTGTAGCATATCTTACATGGGATCTGTTGCCTGCTGTTCCCTTTGGTCCCTTGTCCTCTTTCTGTTTTTTCTGACCACTGCATGCACAACCCATTCTCAAAAAAACCTTTTAAGAGATGGAAAGATAGGTAGATAAATGCAGAAGCTATAGACATTCATGTACCAGTTAAGGTAAAATCCTAAAACAAACCAAATTTCTTCGACTGATAACATCATAAGACTGTCTTTGCTATAAGCAGAACGAACCCAAATTGCTGTTTCATGTTGTATAAGGCAGTGATGGTGGTTTGGACAGACAGCTGTAAATGGACTTGGTGCTTACCTGCCACTTGGTTTGGTGCCCACTGAGATGTAAGGTGGGATCAGTGTCTGCTTCCCCGTCACAGAGGTCCTGGCCACTTCACATCGCCCTTTTGGGTTCTAACCATGGCTGTAAGAGAATGAAAGTAATCTGTATGAGTACGCCTGTGTGGTCATGTGTGTGTGTGTGTGTGTGTGTGTGTGTGTGTGTGTGTGTGTGTGTGTGTGTGTGTGTGTGTGTGTGTGTGTGTGTGTGTGTGTGTGTGTGTGTGTGTGTGTGTGTGTGTGTGAGTGTGTGTGTGTATGTGTACTGTATGTGTATTTGCATTTTCCATGACATCACAAACACACACTTGTGTGCTCAGTTCTTCGAAAAGGAATATGGAACCACCTCGATAACTGTGCACATAGTCAGCAAAACACACTGCTCTGAAACCAAAAAAAGGGAACTGCACCCATCCTATCACTTTTGGTGCATCACTGCTACAAACTGGTAGCCTTGCCTCATCCAGACCATCTCTGTTTACAGTCAATCTGTATGGGAAATGGCCAGTTTGCAATATGAGTGCACATGACGTGTTTTGTTTGTTGTTTAGACCGTGCCCAAAGTAAATTTGAACATGCATACTTTTTTTTTTTTTAGCAAATATAGCCTTTTGTCCACACTTAAATGCCGTTTTTTCAACACCAAAAAGAATATTTTTCGAAGTTGCTCTCTTTGGTGTATACATTTGAAAATGTCAGGTTTCGATTTCGGCTATTGGTTTCCCCATGCTACACTGTAAAATGTTGCCGTTGATTTACCCCCATATTTCAATATTATTTACCTGTTCTTTCAAAAAAACAGCACTTAAATGTAAATTATACATATTTTATTTATTGTTATTTAAGTATAAGAATATATACTCTTTTGATCCTGTGAGGGAAATTTGGTCTCTGCATTTATCCCAATCCGTGAATTAGTGAAACACACTCAGCACACACTAATCCCGGCACAGTGAGCTGCCTGCAACAACAGCAGCGCTTGGGGAGCAGTGAGGGGTTAGGTGCCTTGCTCAAGGGCACTTCAGCCGTTCCTACTGGTCGGGGTTCGAACCGGCAACCCTCCGGTTCCAAGTCCGAAGTGCTAACCAGTAGGCCACGGCTGCCCTATTTGACAAACCTATTAACCATTATTTCCTGTTAACCCAGTCCAATAACATGATCGTCCAGTATTTTTTGCATTCTGGGAAGGCATTTGAGCCCATCACACACCGTCACACGTTGCAGGTGGCAAATCCTCCCCATTTGAGCTGTGTTCTATTCAAGATATAATGTTGTACTGGAGTTTTTGCTTGCAACTATTGCTTATGTCGTGCTTGCTTTGTAGACTTAAAGGTGCAGTCAGCGATTGAGCAGGAAGTCGCGTTTGTTTATGTTTATATTTAACACTTTTGTCCAAAACAACATTCATTATATTTTAAACAAGGACCAAACAAAACACACTTTTCAGTATTGCCAGAGAAACTCCACACAGGGTGTCGTTTTTGTTTGGGGATAGGCTGCCCCCACTTTGTTTGTAAAGTAAAGTAAAGTAAAGTAAACCAGATGTTGTCTTTATCAACTGTCATGGAAATCACCTTGTATTCAAGAGTTATCATTCCAAGTGTATGGGAGTTCCCAGAAAGAGCTCTGTAAATATACCAAGAAGTTTTATCACTACTTGATATCCTTAATCAATCAACAACCAGCAATCAGTCTTCCTTTCGACTGTTGTTAATGACAAATATATGGTCTTTTGGACAACCACCAGCGCTGCCTGGAAGGCACTAGGGTTAGGGTTGGGATGGCAGCACTGCCTTGAAGTCGATGGTGGGGGCCCAAAAGACCATCAAGCTTAATAACACCACCAAAAAGCATCTGATAACCATCTAACTCTCTCTAGATTCAGTTGAATACTGCCCCCTGATTCTTTGGCAAAACGGTTTATCCAAACTTATTTTGAAGTAGACATTGAAACATATCTCTCATAACATTTCTCTCTTTTTAAGCACATTAATGCCCAGGAGTTGAGACTACGGCCCTACCTTATTCTCCTGCTATCGCATCAGGTCCTGTTTAATTAACCTTCCCGCTTTAATACGCTCCTACAATATTGAAAAGAATGACATTAAAAACCACAGTTGAATCTGAAAAATGAATTAAGGTCAGTATAATTTGAGGTCATTAATTGCAAAGCTTTTATGACCCGAAACACACGCCCATTTGATGTATGGAATGGAAAACTTAAAAAGAACCAGTCAAGAACGACTTTTTAGAGCAGAGAAGAGAGACACACAAATAGCACGTGTTTAAACACACCATACAAGGCAATAGAATTGCCAAACATTGAATAACAAAGCCTATGGTCTTGTAGGGTGTCATTATAATCACAGAAGTAGATTCCAATAGCTGTGGCATGAGGTCAAAGGGGTCAACCTTCAACAGAAGTAGCTTACAATAAGCACTCAAGTCAACTTTACAAACTAACATAGAAACAATCTTATACTTGTCACTCTTCACAGAATGAATTATGTGTCTGTGTCTTACTGTCTTTGCTAAATATATCATGTGTCTGTGGGTGGTGGTCAGTATTTTATCAGTTACATTTGTGGGTCAGTATTTCAACACAAAATACATTTGTGGGCAGCTAATGCTAATGAGAGAGATAGAAGCGACTGCATGTTTTGTATAGTCTATAAGTAATGTTACCTACCTAACTCCTTTACGTCTTCTTTGAATGACTTGACTTGAGTAATCCAGTGTTTGAAGAGCCTACACTCCCCTTTCATAGAGTCTCTTTCACTTCCTTGATCGTGCTCTCTCTATCTTTCTTTCTCTCCTTCCTCCCTCTCTTTATTTCTGTCTCTCTCTTCCTCTATCAACCCTCTCTCTCTTTCACCCTGTATCTTTCACTTTATCTTGCTCTCCTCCCTCTCCCCTGTCCTTATTTCTGTCTGTCTCTCCTCTCTGATTCTTTCATTCTTTCTCTCACTTCCTCCATCTTCCCTGTTTCTCTCTTCTTCGTTCTCTCTCTCTCTCTCTCTCTCTCTCTCTCTCTCTCTCTCTCTCTCTCTCTCTCTCTCTTTCTAACACACTAGGCTTAGGAGGGATGTCCTGGGAGACCACATTAGTGGATAGCAGATAAATAGACAGCGTTTGCTTCTGTTTATTTAGTGGAGCCCTGCCCTCTCTTTTCCCTTGCCATACTACAGTAGAGAACACCAAAGGCACCAGAGTGCTCATTCAAAACTAGACTTCAATACGTGGTGCCACAAACCCATGGGAAATAAAATATAACCAATATAATGGGGTTTTTTTGCATCTGAAAGGTTACTGCCTTGATGCACTGTATGTTTGTGAGAGTGTGTTAGTGTGTGAGTGTGTGTTTGTGTGTGTGAGTGTGTGTGGGAGGGTGCATGTTTGTGTGTGTGGTTCTATGTGCTTAAGGCTGTGTTCTCTGAATAGAAGACACTGAAAATATCATTATTGTCATGAAGTTAGAAAAGCTAGAACACTGAATTAGACAAAACGCAAATACACATTTGCACAGTCTGTGTGATGTAATGCTCGTGGGATTTAAACAGCTTTAGGCATTGCATTGGGTGTTATTTTTTGTGTTGTTATTTTCTTATCTACTTTGGTATAACAGGCCGAAGTGTTTCTTTTTACAGAGTCATAAACATGATACGTTTTTCAGCATGTCTCACAGTGGTGGAAAATGTTGAGCTTTCACATGCGAGGACACAAACGCAGGCGTCGCTTCACGCAATCTCTCTTGGAGTGGCACACCACTGTTTACTTGCCCAGGCTTTTGGGCTTCCTGTTTAGGGCCTTGTGGTCGACTCTAGCTGACTGATCTGATCAGTGAAAAAATGCACATAGACAGTGACCACTTATAAAGGTCAGTAAGAACATATCTTTTTGTAAATACTTATTATTTTTTACTTTCTTTTACTTACCATTTTTTACTTTTTACACACTAATTTTTATCTCATTGTTGCTGTATCATTGTGTTGTCGTTATTGTTTTACCCGTATATATATATATATATATATAGTTTACCCTACCGTGGGCCTGAGAGAAACACAATTTCAATCCTCTATATGTCTTATACATACAGCAGAACTGACAATAAAGTTCACTTTCACTTTTGACTTGGACTCTTATCTTGCATAATAATATTATGTCATATTGTGTCACATGTTTGAGCTCATGAGCATTTTCCGTAGTTCCTACGATGGTCATTCAGTAGATCATCAAATTCTAGTGCCCATTTAGATATGTTTCCTAAATTAGTTGTAAGATGAATTATGTTTTGTTTTGATCTAAGAAGGGATGTGTTAAAATGACAGATTGCTGTGTGTGCTCAGGGAAAACACATTTTTGTGTCAATTTCAACACAGCAATTGTGTGGCTGGGTGAAAGGTTAAAGACAAATTTCAGCTATTTCAGCTACAATTTTAACTTTTTAAACCACCCAGCCAGCCACACAATTCGGCAATCTCCACATAATTGCAGTGTTGAAATTGATACAAAATGTGTTGTCCCTGAGCACACACAGCAATGTGCCATTTTAACACATCACTTTTTAGATTGTGCAGAGCATCATTATCTTTCCCTTGCTGGTTTCAACAAGGCTTGGTTCTAGTAGGTCTATGAAAAACGAATATATAGTATATATTGTATAAGCCCTCTATAAGTAACTCTGGACCTTTGATATATTTGTATGCACAAACAAAGCATAGGAATAATCAGCATCAATGATTAGTATAATAGCCATGATAATTAAAGTTAAAGATTTTCATACTCTAAGAATTAATTATTCATTCTTCATTCCTATAAATGTCACAAAAAAATCCAAAGTTCCAAATTATCAAATAGATTGTTCCTTGTCATAACATTCTACGGGGGCAACCCACCGACTCTCACAAGTCAACCATTCATTCTGGCCGAAGGCACAGGAATGTTTGGTTTAGAGAGTGGCTGACCAGAAAAACCTCATTCTCTAATCATCATCTGCATGGACAAACTAGGCTACAAACGCAGTCACATATGTAGACTGTGTTGACTGTTTATGAAATCTCTGAAGGTCAGCATTGCTACTGTATGTAATTGAAGGTTTGTACCGCAACCTACTTTTAACCACGTGGTGAGACCACATGATGCCCCACTTTTAACATGAGTTTGTTCAGAATGACCCATCATTTGGGAGGGGTTATGTGCTTTAACAAAATTTCTCCAGTAGAGGGCAGCATAGAATAACGCTACAGTACAAGTTCTACTCAAGACTCACTCCACTCTTCACTCTCTCTCTCTTTCTCCATCTCTGCCTCTCACCATTAACCCTTAAAGGTGTAGGTTTTTGAACATTCTAAGTTCCGCAACAATTGAAGGTTCTAAAATTCTATGTTGAATTCAATGAACCTAGATATTCTTTAGAACGTTCATTTCTCAACATTCCCATCACACCGGTGTGACGGTACTCCTTTAAGGGTTAAACCCTCCCTCTAAGTCTGTATCCTTGCTCCCTCTCATTCCCTTCATATTGTGGAAATTGACATGCTTAATTGCGAGGTTTCCCACTGCTTACAAAGTCCACACTAGATAGTCATTTTTTAGAGCTTCAGGAGAGACTCTAGACTAGGGTGGGTACATTTTGAAATTGTATTAAAGCTGTAGGGACTTTATCTATGTCATCGAGGAATTTTGCAGTTTAGACGTTTACTTAAGGCACCAAAAGGATACCCAAAAGAGAGAGAATGAGAGAGAGAGAGCCAGAGAGGGAGAGAGAGAGACAGAGAGAGAGAGAGAGAGGGAGGGGGAGAGAGAGAAATATTTCATCTCTATGTGCCCCTTATGTTTTGGCTGTGTTTGACAACTTGTCCTAAATAAGTAATAATAAAAAAAAAAAACAATTCAGTTAAACAATCAAACAATGAGAGTAAGTCCTTGATGACTGTACGTGGCAAACTAATTCCATTTCATTTCCTTTTCCTTTGTCAGAGAAACAGAGGAATTATCAGGAAGACATCGATCATACGCATTATGAATACCAACAGCACAATATTTTTTTGTGACACTAATAAATCTCGCAGCAGGACAAGTTTGCTTCCTGTGTGTTTATTTCCTATGGGAAGTATTTCATAATTCCATATAAACCATACTCTCTCTCACTCTGTCTCTCAGACACGCACACACACACACACACACACACACACACACACACACACACACTGTTCTCAGGGTCTTTGTTTGAACCACCTGTGCCCCGTGTGTGTGTCAGGGGTGTGTGTGTGTGTGTGTGTGTGTGTGTGTGTGTGTGTGTGTGTGTGTGTGTGTGTGTGTGCGTGTGTATGTGTGTCTGTGTGTGTGGCTCCCAGACCAAGCAGGTGCATCGTGGGGCTTTGATGAGGTTATGTGTCCTGCTTACTGTATTTATCTTTTCCCTGTCGAGACTGTTCCATCAGATGCCGTTTTTCCCAGGACCTGCGGATACGGTGGCCCTCACAGACCAGGTCCCCAGACGAGGCATCCTGCGTCCACCAGCCCCACAGGATAACCTGAATAACGGTGGGAAAGAGGGGGAGTGAATGTGTTTAGGGGGAGGGAGAGAGGGGGGGGGGGGTAGAGGAAGGGTGCCCCTCCACATGTTCTGAGCTGCTGTCATTTCTATGCCAACGCAGCAAAATACCTTTATCTGCTCCATCTCATTGTGTGTGTGTGTGTGTGTGTGTGCGTGTGTGCGTGCGTGCGTGCGTGCGTGCGTGCGTGCGTGTGTGTGTGAGTGAGTGCGTGCAGTGCATTACAGGTGTCAAGGGAGAGAGAGGAAGAGCTATTGTACACTAACAGTGTGAAGAAGGTCACTCAAGCCACAAACACTTGTTACCACACAACTACCCCCCCTTCTCTCTCTTTCTCTCTCTGTCTATCTATCTATCTATCTATCTATCTAGCTATCTATCTATCTATCTATCTATCTATCTCCCTGTCTTTCCCTTCTTAATTTCCCTACCTGTCTGTCTCTCTCTGTGTCTATCTATCTGTGTCCCTCCATCTGTCTCTGTCTCTCTCTCTCTCGCTTTCTCTCTCCCTGTCTCCCCTCCATCACCTCTCTCTCTAAGAGGGAAAGCCCCCCCCCCCTCCCTGTCTGAGGTAGCGACGCTCAAGCGTTGCGTTCCCCTCTCATTGTGGCTGACGAGTGCCTCGGAGGGAGACCCCCCTCTCGTCCCTCTTCCTCTCGCTGTGTGGGAAAACTCTCTCGACCCTCTCACACACACGTGGAGTGGCCGGAGAGAGAGGGGGGAGGCAGGGGAGCGATCATTCATCCTCCTTTTATTAGACCACTCGACAGACAGATTGACTCGACACAATCGACCCAGCGGTGCGGTTTATAAGAGTGGCCAGTGCTTCGACGCCTGGGTGAGCGTGGACGAGGAGCCTCTCACGCTGTTTATCCTCCCGGGGAATAAGTCACTGTCAGCAGGCAGACGGCCCAAGGTGACAGACAACCCCCCCACACTCCCTCCTGGCATCCAGCTGCACCTTCAAACTCACTAACACACCAACACTAACACATCGTCAGCACTGTCTTATACACTTCAATCTCATAAGCACTGTACACACTTTATACTACTCAATCTACTCAATTATATTGGTGTGCTGCACCTCCAAACACACTAACACTAACACATATATTCTCTGCACAGTCCTATATGCTTGAACCTTATAAGTACTACACACTTCATATGAATGCCCAATCATATTGGTGATTTTTGCAGAAATAATTATTCATATGAATATCTCCAGCGGGTGCCTCATATGAATTTATCTCTGGGCTTTCTTTCATATTCTGGCAAAACGTTGCTGCATTTTATCACATGTAATGTGCTACTGTATGTCATTCTCAAAATAGGGTCCATACAATTGATCCCATTATTGCTCATAGAACTGAAGTGACTTCAGGGGATGTTGAATCATGTAGGTCTGTATAGGTTAATGTATGTGAGTGATTTAATTATTGGGTAAGTGAATGACTGAGTTGATGACAGATTTTGACAGACAAATGGAGAGTGTCTATTTATAAAAGACTGAGTCAGATAAAAGTGAGTGTGTAAGTGAATAACTCTGAGGCAAAGAAAGAGCGAGAGAGAGAATATGAGTATGTATGTGTGTGACACACGTGTGACTAAATGACTAAAAGTGAATAAGTATGTGTGTGTGTGTGATAAAGCGTGTGAGTTAAATGTGTATGCCTCATCCACCTGCACAAAGCATTTAATGAAAACCAGGAAACACTGAGACCAAGCTCTTAGCCCCCCCTCCCTATTTCCCTCACCCTCTCTCTCTCTCTCTCTCTCTCCCCCCCCCCCTCTCTCTGTCTTTCAGCCGGCAGCCTGGCACACTTGTTTGTTTAAAAACATCTGGAGCAACAGGCATGGGAGAGTTTAGTAGCAGGAGGTGGGGGGGGGGGGAGTGGAGGGGTCAGGTGGGCGGTCACAGCTGGGCACTGGCCACTGTGACACAGAGAGGTAAACAGCAGGCGAAGGGGAAAGCCCCCTGTTTTCAGCTCCGGAACATTCTTCCACGTCTCACACTGCTCGGGGTGGAAATGCACCCCCTCTCCACCCCCCCCACACATCCCTCCACACGCCCTGTAAACACACACACACACACACACACACACACATGCCACACACATATACACACATACACAAGCACACACACATACACACATACATACTGTACACACACACCCACACACACACTCACAACACACACACACACTCACAACCCACACACACACACACACACACACGCACACACACACACACACACACACACACACACACAATCATATTTACACCACCTCCAACCCTGTGGACTAGCAGGTGCTTCCTTCTTCTTTTCTCCTTATTTGTCTCTATGTGCAGATGAGTTGGCTAATGGTTGCTGGCAGAAGGGTGGTGGAGGTGGAGGGTGGGGGTCAGTAGGTTCGGGAGAGCACCATGGATACCAGTCCACGTCCTGTGCCCTAACAACCGGTTTGTGTTGCGTCTGTGTTGTGGTGCACGCACGGTTAGTCGTCGAGAGGGTCGTCAAGCACTGATGAGCCACGGACGAGGGCAACAGGAGCGCCATAAATTCTGAAAACAGGAATTATCCCTCAAAAATATCCACCCCCAGTCACACACACACACACACACACACACACACACACACACACACACACACACACACACCATGCATAGTTTTTCTTCACCATGTCTTTCCTTCCCCTGAAGACACTGTGCAAATAAGAAGGAGTGATTTATGAAGGGGGTTTGTTTTTGGGCTGATTAGATTATGTACAGGTCAAGTCATAAACGTGGCCTTCTCATCACACCCTGCTCTGCTGAGGGCTACGAGTCAATGCACAATAATTCATCAGATGCAAATACACACACACACACACACACACACACACACACACACACATATCACATTCACATACCCACACTTGCGCACACCCACATCCGCACACACACTCACACACACACACACACACACTCACATGCATACACACACACACACACAAACACACACACACACACACACACATGCATGCATGCATGCACATATACAATCACACACACACAAACACACACACAAACCCAATTAAGGTTGTTTTTCCCCCAGCCTATAGCACTGATATGTGTTTCTGACATGTAACTGATTTCGCCCGCCCAGCTCTCTCCACAACTTATTGAGGTCAGTTTGATTGAGTGCTTCTGCCGCTTGTACGCATGCTGATGTTGATGAATGTGCACGCGCCTCCATCCCAGGTATCCAGGTGAAGCCGGGTAAAATGGCACATGGGTGTGGCCACAGTAAAAACAGCAAAACTCCACAGTGTGTCTCACTTGACAGACATAAAGAGCTCAAGAATAAAAGTATTCAGTTTGAGTTGAGTTGAGATTACATTCAAATACCAAATACTTTGAAAACGATTACACTAGAGTATCATCAAACATCTCTTGCACAGCTTACAACAATAAAGCAGTACTTTATTTTGCACACTTTTTATGTCAAAGTACGGAGCCCGGGAGAGGTCACTTTGGCCTCCGTATCAAAGACCCTGCTAGGATGTACACAAACTGTTCGGTATGGCATAACATACCATGCAAATAATATTAACACACTGATCTCATATTTTACAGTAATGCATAATATTTCTGTTGAGGTGAGACTCAGGATTAGTATCAGGACTGTGTAAGCACAGTGTGTTTTTACACACTGATGAATATTGTGCTGCTCTTTACTTCATAGTATATTCTTCTTTTTCCTTTTTTTTAAAAAAATGTGTATAATTGAAATATACTGACTTAGATAGAGCCTGTGTGTGCACACAGCCTATTTACCTGTTACATCAGCGCTGGGCCCATGACCGTACAGGCCCAACGTCATTACAGTACCCTCTGCTGAAACTCAGAGGGGGATTGTGGGATGCTGGGGGACTTGGGGGGATGGGGGGGGGTGATAGGTGGCCCCTTGTTTTGTCAGCTGTTTCAGCTCCTCCTCTGTGTGCGACGCGCGGTCGATGAGAGTGACACCAATTATTTATGTCACCGCCCCACTGGACGCAGAGGAAAGAGAGCTCAGCGAGAGAAGACCATCCATCAGCCTGTGCCCAGTGGGGCCCCTGGTGAACGCCCGTGGCTCCGACCCGGCCCTGTGTGAAGGAAGGGCCCTCGCAATGAAGTCTCGATGGACAGGACAGCAAAGCAGACAAACGCCAAAGGCTCTCAGACCGGTCCTGCAGATCAGACACTGCTGATTGAAATGAATGAGAGCACTGTGTAGTCCAAGTCAATTAGAGGCAGCAGCAGCACTGCCATGCTGATAAGGCTGATAACAGACTTGGTAGCCATGAATTTCATTAAAGAGTGAACAGAGAGGTCATTTGGGGCTCCTAAACCTTGTATTTCTACTCTCAATCACATAGTTTCATCAAAGGATTCATGATGGACTCATGAACGAATGGAAGAATTGATTAATTAAAGGCATGATCAAAAAATGCATATTTCTAAGTGTTTCAAAACATGTTTACTCTGACTAAGGACCCTTCTCCCAGTGTTGTGGGCTGTGAGTAATTGTGGTTGTCAGGCTACTAGATCCTTGGGCCCTGATTCTACCCAATAAGCTGACCGCTTTTAAAACGACCAGTTTTCGGGAACAAAAACAAAACGCTGCTTCGGGTGTTGCAATGGCCAAGAACTGACTCTTTAACTAGAGGGATTGAGATTGATGGATGAGGTGGGGCATGTTATTAATAGTTTGGTGATTTTCACCTTCAATATTTTTGGTGGGCATTTTTTATTGTGTCATGGACGTCACAACATGATCTATTGAAGGTTCGGAAATAAAAGTCACTTCCTGTGAACTAATTACCATCTAGTTTAAAACTTGTGAAAGACACCGGCAGCATGAAGGGTGGAGAGAAACGTGTCATTTATTTACTTCTATCCTCACAGTCCCTCCCAAATCACAGCGGTGTAATAAATGTCCTTCTCCCCTAGAAACAATTCATCCAGCAGCACGGTAACATCGCTGGTCTGGTAAGAGTTCCAAGTAAAAAATTACTAGAAGAAGAAACAGTTCTCCCACTTGTATCCCACTTTGTTCCATACAAATATACTATCCTTATTGTGTTTATCACTGTACAGTTTACCTGTACTTACATTGTTCAATGTAGCTTTAATTAATTTAGTAATTAGAGCTTCAGTGCACCTTGTTACAAGCTACTTACCACAATCCTTAACAAACCAGACAAACTGTATGCATCCTGTAATTAGATTTACTAATCAGTTAGGTAATTATAGATTAAATACCAGCTACAAAGGGGAAATCTATGCAATTATATGTTTTAGTTGAATATGCTGTCATGCCAAAAAGTGCTTTGCATGGATTGGAATGGAATGGATTTTGGTCATTAGTATCACAAACCCTCCACCAAAAGGTTGGAGGAAGTCAAGTTGTAATTCATGATGACCTTTACTTTCAATACACAGATTAACTCTGCTTCTTTTAAACCATGGAAAGCTTTCCTTTGATAGACCCGACACCCTGCAGGACCTTATGGATGCCACGTCCATTTTACAATCAGCCCCGCTGTTTCAGTCTCATGGTTAGGAAGCTTGAAGATCTCATTAGAATAGACTTCTCTCCTTCTTTGCATGCTATAAATGTAAGACCCCAAAGAACATCTCTCCTGCAATGAGAAGTCGGCGCCTCTTTAGGCTGTTACATAACAGGCAATACCACTACGTTCAGACTTTAAAGCTAAAGATACCCGTGGTTCATACAAGTCCAGAAAGATTACGGCAGCAATGACAGATCCAAATAATGCTTAAGAATAGCAGAGGTAGTGGTAGCAGAGCTTTGACAAGAAAAGTAAACCGCTCAGAACTCAATGTGATAAAAAAAGACCTATAAGGTGGGATATTGCAATATGTACTTTACATAAAGATCTTGCATGAAGAAAAAAATCTTAAACACTGTGACAGCATGTATGGTTAAGATGTAAAAGCTCTTTTATAACTTTGTCTCTTTTCTAGTTATGCACATATGTACAATGTGTGCAAATGTAAACTTCATTGTTGAAGCCTAACATGTTGGATTTGTGGCTCTTAAAAACACTTATGCTGAAAGTTCCCTGCATTTATGGGACTGTGACATCCCCCAGGTTACAGTATCTTTCTATTCATGTGCCTCCCTGTGTCAAAGGAATGCAAATAAACTCACTCGTCAAATTAAATCCATTGTATAATCATGACGATATAGTTCAGACAAAAACATATCAGCTTTCTTCTATCTTTTCAGCAAATTCTCCTCTTAATTTAACACATATACTATATTTTATTTCTGTGATAATACAGTTCTCTCCACATTGTGAATTACAGTCATTCAGTGGTTTACACAGAGATGATCTATAACAACAACCCAAAAGCAATGGAGCAAAACTCATGCCTCCAAATATTTACATAAGATATACATGATGCATATAAACAGTTTAAGGATTGCAATAAAAATGCACCAACTTTTAAATTATGATGCATTATAGGATATAATTTACCTTTTGTCTGTTGTTTTACTGTATAGTGAAGTGTTCTAAATATTATCATGATTTGGTTTTCTTTCAAGATTGTATCTGTTATTGGTGGATTGTGTAGAAACAGATCCCATGTGGTGAAGCATCTAAGGCATGTCTTTCCAATAAGATAAAGGTGTCCTTTGTAGAAGATTAGGGGTCTCTCTTTATGCCTCACAGCTCATTAGAGCCTCATATTTTGATGCTTACAAGACAAAACATGAGTGCCTTGGATATATTAATACCATATAATAACATTATCAATGACATACAATACAAACAGAGGGAAATGAAAAAAGTGAAATTACCATTTTTTAATGAAATATCATATGAGGATAATTGATACAACTATAACATAAATATTCCATTATTATTACATTCATTTATGTGTTATATACACATCTTATACACACATATTTGCCTTCCCTAATAGTCAACGCATGCCTTTTCTCCTCCAGGAGAAATCAGACACAACTACAAGGAGGAATGGGTTATGTTCAGTCTTTGAGCCATTAAGAGTGCAAAGTGATGTTGGGCTGGCTTAGCACATGTGAACAAACACACATTGCCCCCACAAACACCCATACACCCCCCACACACACATACACACCCATGCACACACAGACAACATATAGACAACACACAGTGTATGCTTCCTGAGTTGCCCCGCATACAGTGGAAGAGGATGCTCTTGTCCACATTATATTTTCAAGTACTTGTAGCATTTGCATTGCATATTTGTCTTAGCGGGTCTGGGTCATCCCTTTCCATCATGATCACACTTATACATACATTCATATACATAAAAACTAGTGCAAGATAAATTACTCCCTGTTTGGTTTGCCGTTTTTCCCCCAAATAAATTCCAAACCACTACAACTGAGTACACTGCTGAATATTCTTTGGTTTAAATACATCTTTGTAAATGTTACTTAGTATTTGAAATTAACTTTGCTAGTATTTGCCTTCAATATAAGTATTTGCCTTCAAGAGTACAGAAAGAAATGTGCATGTTTATGTGCATTTTCAACTTCGGCCAGTTCCGTTTTAGAAATGATATGACTGTTCTACTGTATGTGAATAGATAGTCACTATTGCAGTACTGTGATATAAAGTGCATGATCTGGACAGTGTCGTCTGTTAAACAGAAGACCAGCAACTCTGTCAACATTCAAGATTTAATATGAGACAACATGCCTCATGGTTTTCTCCAGTAAAATGCCCTTATGGGGGCCTTGAAAAACATTCACGGTTTTAAGTTATAGGCTGTTTATTACAGTCCATCAAGATAGTTCTGTTTATGTTTTGTTTTACTCTTCATGAAATTACTTTTCAATCTGTCTCTGTGGTATCGTTTCACTTAATAGGACACTCTCACCCTCATAGGACTCTCACCCTCATTTTCTCCGTCTTCCACAGAGTTCACTTCTGTTACAGATTGTTTGAGGGAGCTCAGACTCTGGATGCTCCATCGGAACACTTTTTAGGTCTGACTCAGGGACGTCGCCTGCTCCTTGGACCGCTCCTCCTGGGGTTTGTCAGCACACTCCGAGTCGCAGCTTGCAGTCGCCGAGGTGCTGGTAAAGTCCGTCTCGGAGTCCTCCACATCTGCGTCGGCTCCGTCCTCCGACTCGATGCATGGTTTGGTTTGGACGACTGTTTCAAAAGATGCTGACGTATCCTGTGTGTCATAATCGGTCTTGTCCTCTGCTGAGGGAGTTGATCGCACTGGCTCCCCATCATCTGTGTCTACATCGGGCTCTGTTTCATCCTCAGCCTCATCGCCTCCATCAGCTGATAAGCCCAGATCGCTTGTGACAACTCTGTCGTCACTTTCAAGAATTTCACTCTCCTCGTTGGCTTTTTCGTCAGTGCTTGTTCCAACCTCCCTCAGGGACTTTTCATCTTCGGTCCCACCGTCTGCTTTTATTTCTGACACATCATCGGGTACTTCTTCTGTGTCGTCAGCATTGTTTTGCCCTGTCTCTGACTTTTCATCCTCTTGTGCAGCTTCATTTCCTGTTTCAGCTTCATCAGTCGTTCCAGCCTCTGCAGTGCCCTCGGCTGTCTCACCTGCTGTTTCTCCATCTTCAGTTGTCTGGGCCCCTGTTTCTCCATCTTCAGCTGTTTCTCCATCATCAGCAGTCTCACTTCTAGCTGTATCACCATCGCCTGTTTCTCCATCCTCATCCGTCTCACCCTCGGTTGTTTCACCGTCAGCTGTTTCTCCATCTTTTGCTCTCTCGCTTTTTGCCGTGTCACCCTCAGCTGTCTCTCCAACTTCAAATTCAGCTTTTTCATCTTCAGCTTCTTTCCCATCTTCTACTGACTCAACTTCAGCTTTTTCATCCTCAACTTTTTCGCCATTCTCTGTCTCAACTTCAGCTTTTTCTTCTTCAGCTATCTCATCTCCAGTCTCCCCATCTTCAGTTGTTTCACCTTCAGCTTTTGCGTCTTCGGTTGTTTCTGCTTCAGCTGTTTCCCCATCTTCTGCCGTTTCATTCCCTGTTTCTCCATCATCACCTTTCTCATCTTCAGCTGTCTCTCCATCTTCTACTGTCTCACTTGCTTTTTCTTCATCTTCAATCTTCTC
The DNA here is from genome assembly GCF_046254945.1 of Alosa pseudoharengus. NCBI lineage: Eukaryota > Metazoa > Chordata > Actinopteri > Clupeiformes > Clupeidae > Alosa > Alosa pseudoharengus. Next base: position 9,447,753 of record NW_027468859.1, read on the forward strand.
AGATCCCTCCTCATCTTCATCATCACCCTCCTGAGAACATTTGAGGTCATCTGGACCCTCTTCTGCAGTAAGTCTTAGAAAGTCTTCCTTTTCAGCCATGTCAGCTGTCTTACCATCTTCTGATTCAGCAGGCTCAGCTTGATCATCTTCAGTCGTCTCAGCTTCAGCGACTTTTTCATCTTCTGCCGTCTCTGCCTCAACTTCTTCTTCATCTTCAGTAGTGCCAGCTTCAGGTGTCTTTTCATCTGCCGTTTCTCCGTCATCAGCTGTCTCGCCTTCAGCTTTTTCATCTTCAGCTGTTTCTCCACCTCTGGCCGCCTCATCTTTAGACGTTTCTCCATCTTCTGCCTCTTCATCAGCCTCTTCATCTTCGGTTGCACCAGCTTCAGGCACTTTTTCATCTTCAACTGTCTCATTGTCATCTTTGTCATCTTCATCACTTTCACCCTTTGCAGATTCTCCATCTTCTGGCTTTTCAACCTCAACTTTTTCATCTTCAGCTGTCTCACCATCGTCAGCAGTATCTGCTTCTTCATTATCTGCTGTTTCTCCATCTTCAGCAGTCTCTGCTCTAGCCTTGTCTTCCTCCTCGACTGATTGCTCTTGTTTCAGTTCACCTTCATCAGCTTTTTCATCTTCAGTTGTCTCACCCTCATCTTCAGCTGTCTCACCTTCAGCTGTTTCACCATCATCAGCAGTATCTGCTCCAACCTTGTCTTCCTCCTCGACTGATTGCTCTTGTTTCAGTTCACCTTCATCAGCTTTTTCATCTTCAGCTGTTTCTCCACCTCTGGCCGCCTCATCTTTAGACGTTTCTCCATCTTCTGCCTCTTCATCAGCCTCTTCATCTTCGGTTGCACCAGCTTCAGGCACTTTTTCATCTTCAACTGTCTCATTGTCATCTTTGTCATCTTCATCACTTTCACCCTTTGCAGATTCTCCATCTTCTGGCTTCTCAACCTCAACTTTTTCATCTTCAGTTGTTTCACCTTCATCATCAGCTGTCTCACTTACAGCTGTTTCACCATCGTCAGCAGTATCTGCTTCATTATCATCTGCTGTTTCTCCATCTTCAGCAGTCTCTGCTCTAGTCTTGCCTTCCTCCTCGACTGAGTGCTTTTGTTTCAGTTCATCTTCATCAGCTTCAGACTCCTTTACTGATGGAGCTTTGGTACAGTCTTCTTCCTCTTCCTCTGCTCCTGTCTCTGGTTCTTTGTCTTCAGCTGCACTTTCACCCGGTGCTGTTTCATCATCAGCAGTTTCTCTTTCCTCAGGTATTTTAGCAAGGACGGTTTCCGCCTCGTCTGAAGTGCTTCCTTCTCCAGTTTCTCCATCCTCTGCTGATTCACCCTGAATTGAGACTTCATTTTCAGTTTCAGATGGAGCTGTATCTTCCTCATCAGCCGTTTGAGCATCTGTGGTCTCTTTTTCATCAGCTGTCTCAGCTTGTTCTGTGTCTTCATCAGCTGTTTCAGGAACTTCAGAATCTTTATTGGCCCTCTCTTCTTCATCGGGGTCAGTATCTTTTTCAGCTGCATACTCATCTGCAGTTCCTTCTTCCTCTGCTGGTTCAGGTTCGTCTTCTACAGACTGATGTTTAGCTTCAGCATCTTCTTCCTCATCGCTATGTGCATCTTTTGCTTCCTCTTCATCAATCCTCTCCTTGCCTTCTTCTTCCTCAGAGCTTTCGAGGTCACATGCACTTTCATCTGCTGTACGTCTGAGGAAAGTGGGAATGTCCATGAGCTTCTTCTTCACAGGTTTTGCTTCCCTTTTTGACTGAGGTGACTCAGTCTCATCTTCTTGATTTTCCATTTCTGCTGCTTCAGAACACACTTCAGCAGCTGCACCATGTTCACCATTTTCATCCTCCTCTTCTTCATCTCCTTCTTCATCTGCATCAGAGGTTTCAAGTTCACATGGGCTTTCTTCTGCTGTGAGTCTCAGAAAAGTTGGAATGTCCACGAGTTTAGTGACAGGTTTTCTTGGACTTTCTGCCTTCGATATACCATCATTATCTGTCTTTTCATTATTAGTTTCTGCTACTTCATCTGCCTCAATTTCAGCTTCAGCAGCCACTTCAGGTTCTTCATCTTCCCCAGATTCAGCTTCCACGTATTCCTTGTTCTCAATCTCTGTTCCCTCCTCGTCATCACCTTCTTGTGAACTTTTGAGATCATCTTGGCCTTCTTCTGCAGTGAGTCTGAGAAATGTTGGAATGTCCATAAGCTTTGTCTTTTGTCCTGTAGGCTTCTCTTCTTCATCTTCATTTGTAGTATCTGCTACCTCAGCAGTCTCAACTTCTTCATCCACTTCAGCCTCAACATCTTCCTCAGGTCCTTCCTCTGTATCTTTGATATCCTCTGCTTCAAATCCTTCCTCATCCTCCTGAGAACTTTTGAGATCATCTGCGCCTTCTTCTGCAGTGAGTCTGAGGAATGTTGGAATGTCCATCAGCTTTGTAGGCTTTGTCTTTTGCCCCTCAGGTTTCTCCTGTTGGTCTTTTCCCTCAGTTTCTGCTATGACAGCAGTCTCTGAAACAGGTTTATCAGCCTCTTTAGTCACTTTGGGCTCAAAAGCTTCCTCAAATCCTTCTTCTGCCTCCTCTATTTTCTCATCTTTAATCTCCATTCCCTTCTCATCCTCCTCTTCCTCCTGAGAACTTTTGAGATCATCTGCACCTTCATCTGCTGTTAGTCTGAGGAATGTTGGGATGTCCATTAGCTTTGTAGTCTTTTTCTTTTGTCCCCCAGATTGTTCATCATCTTTTTCAATCTCTGCTACTTCAGCCTCCTCTAATTCAGACGCAGTAGCTTTCTCAGCCTTCTCAATCACTTCAGCATCTAAGGCAGGCCCATGCTCTGCAGCTTGTTTGATCTTATCTTCTGCTTCTTTCTCTTTTTCAGCCTCTTCCTGATTGAATATGCGCTCTGCTTCTTCCTGCTCTTCCATGATCTGTTTGAATGTTGAAATATCCATGACATACATGCATATGTTTGCAAAACCTTGGTTTCCCTTTGAAGCCATAAATTCTGCACGGGGCACTAGCTTTGAACCATGTTTCTTCTTTAGATTTTTACTCTCATCATTGCCAACACCTGCCTCACCTTGAGTCACTTCCACATCATCCTTACATTCCTCTACCTCATTGCCAGTGACATCTTTGCAAACTTCCACTTCATCTCTCTTCTCTTCATTTGTTAGAGCTCTGAGTTCCTCCTTTGCCTCCTCTGTCTCATCTATCTCTTCCTCCTCTTTCAGGGGTTCACCTTCACTGGCTTTGATTTCTCTCTCACTCTCTTCTGCTTTATTATCTTGGTCTGTAGTCAGAGCATTCTTTTTCAGCTGCAGGATTTTTCTTAGGTCAAAGTTCATCATCACTGAAACATTTGTTGGAGCTTTTAGTTCCTCCTTTGCCTCCTCTGTCTCATTCTCCTGTTTCAGGGGTTCACTTTCACTGGCTTTGATTTCTCTCTCACTCTCTTCTACTTTATTATCTTGGCCTGTAGTCAGAGCATTCTTTTTCAGCTGCAGGATTTTTCTTAGGTCAAAGTTCATCATCACTGAAGCATTTGTTGGAGCTTTTAGTTCCTCCTTTGCCTCCTCTGTCTCATTCTCCTGTTTCAGGGGTTCACCTTCACTGGCTTTGATTTCACTCTCACTCTCTTCTACTTTACTATCTTTGCCAGTAGTCAAAGCATCCTTTTTCAGCTGCAGAATTTGTCTTAGGTCAAAGTTCCTCCACACTGGAACATTTGTTGGAGCTTTAAGTTCCTCCTTTGCCACCTCTGACACATCCATCTCTTCCTCCTCTTTCAGAGGTTCAAGGAAATTACTTTCATCTTGGTTTTCATTTGCATTGGTTTTGATTTCTCTCTCAGGCTCTTCTACGTTATTGTCTTTGCCAGTAGTCGGAATATCCTTTTTTAACTGCAGGATTTTTCTTAGGTCAAAGTCCATCATCACTGGAGCAGAGTTGAAAATTTCTGCTGGCAAAATTTCTGCTTTCTGCAATTTTTTCTGCACGCATGTGTCACATGGGCAGTATTCATCATCACTGCGCTGGTCGCTGAAATCAGTCCCAGTGGCAGCACAATCATCATCACTTTTTGCAATCTGTGCATCAACTGACTGGTTGCGCATGACTTTCAGTCGTCTGCGTCTCTGTTCAGCTTGAGCCGTTGATTCTCTCGACAATGCCTCCCTTGGTGGTCTTGGCCTTCCAGCACGTCCTTGTATTTTCCTGAGCTCTCTGTCAATGCTTGTTTGTATTCTCCTGTGAACCTCATCTTCCAGTTCACTGATCATTGAGTCAATTTGCATATTTCCTTCCAAATTCCATCGCAGCTTGAATTCTTTCATAGCATCAACATAATGTGCCATGAACTGTTTCTGTAACTTGCTCAAAAGATTTAGCACCCATATGGGATCAGGGTCTAGAGAAACCCTTTTTGTCAACTGGGCTCTATGGACTGATGGAGGTGAACCAGAACTTGTTTCCTCTTGAGGGTCTGTTTCAGTTTCCTCCTGAGGTTTAGCACTGCTCTCATTTCCTGAGCTTTTGTTGGAGGATTGAGGTGATTCTGGAATTTCTCTTGGGCTCTCATTGCTTCTTATAGTGTCATCTGAGGGTACATCATCCTCATTTTGTTTCTCAATGTCAATGTCTACCTCAGGACTTAGTTGGACCCGAGTGGCTATGTCTGGTGTTGCCTGGCCAGATTTGGTCACTTCTAGTTCTTCTTCACCTTCAGTCTCTTTAGCCTCCTGTGCAGTTGTAGGAACATCTGTGGCTGCATCTCCTGCATTAGCTGAGGAGTTTTGATCTTGAGCAGTAATACTCTTCCCTGAACCTGTGGAACCACTACTGACATCTACACCTGAAGATGATCTGTGATTGAACTCTTCATCTACTGATCTGTTTCTGATTTTACCTTTTAGTTTTATTCTCTGGTCATTGTCAGATGGGTCACAAAGCCAAAGTGACTGAAGGATATTCATCAGCTCCTTATACCTGGCATCTTTTCCAGTTTTGTCACTGTGGTCAAAGTCTATCAGCTGCAGGTTTGCAAGGCAATCAAGGAGTCCCCTAGCAGAGGAGCTCAGCTTCCGTCCATACACTGGAGACACCTCAGGTAAACTTTGGCATCTGTCAAGTTTAGGGCTTAGCAGAACTTTCATCACTTGAACAGAGGAGTGGAACCCCTTTGCAACTTCTTCCTCTCTTGAAGGAGAGGGGACGGTAGTATCATCTTTGGCATTTGCTGTCTCGGACTCCTGAGGTGCCTCAGCAACAGGTTCATTGTCTGCCTTTACAGAACTCTTTGTTTGTACCTCTTGAGCTTCATCTATGTCACTATTTGCCTCAGACTTAGCATTGTCAGCAGCCTCCTCAGCCACATCTACTCTTTCATTTGGTGAGGGCTGATGGGATGTGTTCTGATGTTCTGCATCATTGCCATTTTCATGCAACTCTTCACCTACATCATAAAGAGCACTGTCTGATGGAATTTTCTTCAGCCACTCATTCACAACCTCATTGGGCGATGCATTCGGCAAGTTGGATGGAACCAGCTCAGAGACATCGCCCCCCTTGTGCCGTGAAATACTTTTTTCACTTCTGTTACAATCCAGAGGTCCATTTGACTTTCGGCTTTGGGTTTCTGCTGTTGCTGCTCTTGTATCGGTTTGTTCCATGTTGGGCTCTCCCACTGAAATACACTGTGATGACACACTATCATAGGAATGTCCAACACGAACAGCAGGTTTTCCAGATCTTGGTGATCCTTTGGGCGGACTTGGGGTAAGCCGCTTTTCTAAGAATCTAGGAGTTTCCTCAGCACCATCATTTCCTGTTGGTTTATAACTTGATTTATTTGATATTTGTGAATCTGAACTCTCATGATTACTCTTGCCATCATCATCAATCTTTGCTTGCAAATGAGCAGAATGAGTAGACACGTTGCTTTTTGGTCTATCATTTACATCTGCTGTGCTGGTGTTTCTGGTTTTGGACCTCCCTGACCGTGCTGACGTAGTTGAAACAGGTCTCTGTGAACTAGCTGCTACACTGCCAGCAGCATCACTAGACTTGCGAATGGGGGAATGACATTTTGGGCAAATACTGGGTGACTTGTTGCCATCAGTTTGTAACTCTGTCTCAAGGTTAGTTTTTGCTAGAGGAGATGGTGATTTACTTTTTGCACTTCTGCCAGAAGTTGCACTCTTTGCTCTGTCACCAAGCACATCTGTGTTCAACGCTGCTGGCTGTGGCACAGATTTTCTGGATGTAACTGAGCCCTTAGAGGGTTCCACCTCATCGTCTGTAGTATGATCCTCTGCCAGTCCAAGAGAAACTGAGACACTTGATGCAGCAGGACTACTGGAATTACTGCTCACTTTAGACTTAGCAGACAAAGCACTAGCAGATCTCTGTGAACCTTCCACATCTACTTTATCACCAGTAGGGGCATTATTTTCTGTGTCGATGTTGTCTGTCTCTGTATTTTCCTCAGGTGCTGTAGGGGTTTTAGACTTCTTAGATTTTTCAGAAGCATCAGATTTTGTGGACAGCGCACTTGGAGATCTAAGTCCTGTTTCCTCAGGTGCTACCTCAGAAGCTTTAGATTTTTTTGATTTTGTGGAGACATTTGTTTTGACTGATAATGAACTTGGTACCCTATCCTCAGGGGCACTTTGTTCAGGAGCAGACTCTGAAGTTTTAGATTTTCGAGATCTTACAGATGTATTTGATTTTGTTGACATTGCACTACGGACTCTCTCTCCCTCTCCTTCTTTATCAGACTGCTCAGGCTCTTCAATTGCAGGGATATTTGAGTGCATTGAGAAATTAGATTTTACAGACTGTGCACAGTCCAAAGTTTCCCCCTCGGGATCATTATGAACAGCCCCTGAGCCTTCAGACATTGTTGACATGGCACTAGCTGCTTCATTTTGTTGTTCATCTGGGCCAGCAAAATCTGATGGTCCTTCAGCATCACAAATGTTCGATTTTTTAGATTGTTCAGAAACATTTGATTTTGTCGACCTAGCACTTGGGGACCGTAAATCATCTGGCTTTTCAGCAGCAGTCTTGGACACTTTTGACGTTTTAGACACTTTAGAAACATTTGATTTAGTAGACATGGGACTTGAAGCTCTTTGCCCTGCTGGTTCATCCACATCAGCAGGAGGTTCAGCGTTGGCTCCTGAAACCTTTGACCTTTTAGAAACATTTGACTTAGCAGACATGGCGCTCACCGATCTTTCTTCAGTTACTTCTGGGTCAGGTTTAGCTTCTGACACTTTTGAAGCTCTAGATCTCACAGAGGCATTGGAGTTGGCTGATAGAGCACTCAATGGTCTCTCGTCTGTTGGTTCTTCAGCTGCATTTTCTTCTGGTGCCTTTGATTTCTTTGACTTTGCAGAGACATTAGATAAACCAGACATTGCACTAGGAGTTCTCTCCCCTGACTTTTCCTCAACTGCAACAGTGGTGTTTTCGGGAGTGATTTCTGATGGTTTAGACTTGTGGAGTCTTGTGGATAGATTTGATTTAGCAGACATGGCACTAGCGGCTCTCTCCTCTGATTGTATTTCTGTTTGCTCAGATTCTGGTGCAGTCTGTGAAACTTTTGATTTACTAGATCTTGCAGAGGCGGCACTAAGAGCTCTTTCTTCTGCAATTTGCTTCTCGGGTGCCTCTGAAACCTTTGACTTTTTGGATTTAGTTGAAATATTTGACTTTGCAGACATCACACTAGGAGCTCTCTCTTCTGCAGAGTCTACCAGAGCAGAATTTTCATCAGGTTTTTCTACTGAAACCTTTGATGTTCTAGAGGCAGAAGACATAGCACTAGGTGACCTCTCCTCCACTGTTTCTTGAGCTGTTTTCACAGGAGCGGCTTCTGAGACTTTTGACTTTTTAGATTTTGTAGAAACATTTGATTTAACAGACATTGAACTAGGGGCTCTCTCCTCTGTTACTTCTTCAGCTGCATCTGTTTCAGGTGCAGCTTCTGAAACCTTTGACTTTTTAGATCTTATGGAGACATCTGACTTGGCTGACATGGCACTAGAGGCCCTCACCTCTGTTGATTCTACATCTTCAGGTGCAGCTTCTGAGACTTTAGACTTTTTCGATCTTGTAGAAACATTGGATTTGACCGACAATGAACTCGGAGCTCTCTCCTCTGCTGCCTCTTCAGTTACTTCTGCCTCAGGCTCAGCTGATTCTGCAGGGGTCACTGAAGCTTTTGCCCTTCTACATCTTGCAGAAACTTCTGATTTACCTGACAATGCACTAGGAGCCCTCTCTTCTGTTGGTTCTTCAATTGTCAGTGTTTCCTCTGGTTCTTTGGGTGCTTCTGAAACATAAGACTTTTTTAATCTTGCAGAAGCATTGGACTTAGCAGACAATGTACTGGGAGCTCTCTCCTCTGTTACTTCCTCTTGAGGTGCCTCTCTTGCCGTTGACTTTTTAGATCTTGCTGAAACATTTGATTTAGCAGACAGTGCACTAGGAGCTCTCTCCTCGGTTGGTTCCTCAGTTTCCTCTGTCTCAAGCTCAGCTGATTCTGCTGAGGCCTGTGATTTTTTAGACCTTGTGGAGACGTTTGATTTCACAGAGATTGCACTAGGAGCTCTCTCTTCTGTGCATCCTTCTTGCTCAGGTGCAACATCTGAAACTTTGGACTTCTTAGATCTTGTAGAAGCACTGGATTTGGCAGACATAGCACTGTTAGCCCTCTGCTCAGTTGGTTCCTCTACAGCATCAGCAGATTCTACAGGTGCATCTCTTGCCGTTGACTTTTTAGATCTCGTTGAGACATTTGATTTGGCAGACATGGCACTAGGAGATCTCTCCTCTGCTGTCTCGTCAATTACTTCTGCCTCAGGTTGAGCTGATTCTTTAGATGCCTCTGATGCTTTTGACACTTCAGATCTTGCAGAGACATTAGATTTTGCTGAAGCAGCACTTGGAGCTCTCTCCTCTAATGGTTCTTCAGTTTCCCCACCTTCAGGTTCAGCTGAAACCTTTGACCTTTTAGATCTTGTGGAGACATTTGATTTGGCAGACATAACACTAAGAGGCCTCTCTTCTGTTGTTTCTTCAGGTTCTGCTTCTGACACCTTTGCCTTTCTTGATCGTGTAGAAATATTTGACTTGGTAGACATAGCACTAGGAGCTCTCTCTGTTGGCTCTGCTGATTGTTTGATTTCTGCTGCAGTCTTTGAAACATTTGATTTGTTAGAATTTGCAGATACATTAGATCTTACTGAAGCAGGACTGACTGATCTCTCTGCTGGTTCCTCGTGCTCAGAGGCAGCTACAGAAACTCTGGATTTATTGGACTTTGCTGAAGCATTGGACTTAACCGACAATGCACTTGGAGCTCTTTCCTCCACTGGTTCCTCAGTTTCCCCTCCCTCGAATTCAGCTGATTCTGCAGATGCCTCTGAAACATTGGATCTCTTAGACATTGTGGAGACATTTGATTTAGCTGACAATGCACTCGGAGCTCTCTCCTCTGCTGCCTCTTCAGTTACTTCTGCATCAGGCTCAGCTGATTCCACAGGGGTCACTGAAGCTTTTGACCTTCTACATCTTGCAGAAACTTCTGATTTACCTGACAATGCACTAGGAGCCCTCTCCTCTGTTGGTTCTTCAATTTTCAGTGTTTCCTCTGGTTCTTTGGGTGCTTCTGAAACATTAGACTTTTTTAATCTTGCAGAAGCATTGGACTTAGCAGACAATGCACTGGGAGCTCTCTCCTCTGTTACTTCCTCTTGAGGTGCCTCTCTTGCCGTTGACTTTTTAGATCTTGCTGAAACATTTGATTTAGCCGACAGTGCACTAGGAGCTCTCTCCTCGGTTGGTTCCTCAGTTTCCTCTGTCTCAAGCTCAGCTGATTCTGCTGGGGCCTGTGATTTCTTAGATCTTGTGGAGACATTTGATTTGGCTGACATGGCACTAGGGGCCCTCTCTTCTGTTGCCTCTTCCTCAGGTGCGGCTTCTTCAACCTCAGATCTATTAGATCTAGCAGAGGCATTGGACTTAGCAGACACAGCACTAGGTGCTCTCTCCACAGTTGGTTCCTCAGTTTCCTCTGCCTCAGGTTCAGCTGATTCCATAGGTGCCTCTGAAACATTGGATCTCTTAGACCTTGTGGAGACATTTGATTTAGTTGACAATGCACTCGGAGCTCTCTCCTCTGCTGCCTCTTCAGTTACTTCTGCCTCAGGCTCAGCTGATTCTGCAGGGGTCACTGAAGCTTTTGACCTTCTACATCTTGCAGAAACTTCTGATTTACCTGACATTGCACTAGGAGCCCTCTCCTCTGTTGGTTCTTCAATTTTCAGTGTTTCCTCTGGTTCTTTGGGTGCTTCTGAAACATTAGACTTTTTTATTCTTGCAGAGGCATTGGACTTAGCAGACAATGCACTGGGAGCTCTCTCCTCTGTTACTTCCTCTTGAGGTGCCTCTCTTGCCGTTGACTTTTTAGATCTCGTTGAGATGTTTGATTTGGCAGACATGGCACTAGGTGATCTCTCCTCTGTTGTCTCATCAGATACTTCTGCCTTAGGTTTAGCTGATTCATCAGGTGCCTCTAAAGCCTTTGACTTTCTAGATATTGTAGAAATATTTGATTTGGCAGACATGGCGCTTGGAGCTCTCTCCTCTGTTGCCACTTCAGTAGCTTTAACTTCAGGTTCTGCAACATTTGACTTTTTGGATCTTGTGGAGACATTTGATCTAGCAGACATGGCACTTGAAGCTCTCTTCACCTCTTCTTCTAGCTGTTCCGCCTCAGGTGCAGTATTGGAAACATGGGATTTGTTAGATCTTGCAGATACATTAGATCTGGCAGAGGCCACACTAGGAGCTCTCTCCTCTGTTGGCTCTTCTCCCTTGGGTGCATCTTCTACAACATTGGACTTTTTAGACTTTGCAGAAGTAGTTGATTTAGCAGACATTGGGCTTGGAGATCTATCATCTTTTGCTTCTTCAGAGCCCTCTGCTTCAGGTTCAGGTGCATTTGAAACCTTTGACCTTTTAGATGTTGCAGAGGCATTTGACTTAGCAGACATAGCACTAAGGGCTCTCTGGTCATCTGATTGTTCCACACCTGCATCCTCCTCAGGCTGAGCATCTGAAACCTTTGACTTCTTAGATGAAGCAGAGATATTTGATTTAACAGACAATGCACTTGGGGCTCTGTGTCCTGCTTGTTCTTCTGCTTGTTCAGCATCTGGAATAGCTTCTGAAACTTTCGATTTATTGGATCTTGCAGAGGCATTAGACATAGCAGAAGCAGCACTTGGCGCCCTGTCAGTGGTTTTATCATCATTATCCATGGCTTCCACAACTTCTGAAGCCTTTGACCTGTTTGATTTTGCAGAGGCATTTGATTTAACAGACATGGCACTTGCAGCTCGTTCTTCAGCTGTTGCCTCTTCATGTTCATCTGTGCTACTCATGCATGTAATGGTGGCCCCTTCTGTCTCTTCAGGCTGGGCAGAACTGTTTGATTTTGCTGAAGTAGTGCTTGGTGATCTATCCTCACTTAGGTCTCCTCCACTCAGAGGCTCATCAGTTTTGACCTCTAAAGCTTTTGACTTCCTCGAGCTTGTGGATGTGTTTGACTTAGCTGACATGGCACTTGGTGCTCTTTCATTCCCTTCTTGTTCTGCTTCAGATACACCAGATTTCTTTGACTTTATAGATATGTTTGACTTGCTAGACATGGCACTTGGTGCTCTTTCTTCTTTCTTCACCCCAGCATCATCCTCAGCAGACTTCTGTGATTTTGCAGAGGCATGTGATTTGGCAGACATGGCACTTAAGGATCTCTCCTCTTTCTCCTCATTCCTGGATTTTGAAGATTTAGGACTTGATGCTCGTTCTATTTCCACCGCATTTGCCACATTCATAGCAGTTTTTCCTGAGTGCTCTGGTTCTTGTATGGCCTCTATACCTGGACATGTATTAGATCTAGCTGAATGTTTAGAGGTAGAAGACAGTCCACCCTCAGATCCTTTGTCACAGTCTTCAACTGAGCTCTTATCCAGCTCTTTTCCATTATCTACATCTGAAATTGCTGACCTGCCTGATTTCTCTGACCTTGCGGACAGGCTAGATGTTTTACTTGGAGATCTAGGTGTCAAGCGCTGCATAGGACAAACCTTACAGATCATGTTGGAACAAGAGCTTGGTGCAGCACTTGCCACAGTCAAGTCTTCGTCGGAGTCATTGCTCTGACTGCATGAGGATGCTCTTGACACACTTGGCGGTAGGTCATCTTCCTCATCATCTTGGTCTTCCTTCAGGGACGCAAGGACCTGGGAGGAATTGCTGACTGCAGACGTTGATCGATCCTCCTCATCTGAGACTTGAGTGATGTGAACACTCACTGCATCTTTCTGTGAGTCTTTAGAAGGGCTGGTAGATCCACTTTTGCACGACTCGTCACTTTTGTCTACATCGTTGTCAGATGCTTGAGTGTTTTCTGGACTGTCATGCTTCTCTTCTGTATTTTCTGAAACTTCACTGGCCTGACAAGTGCAAGTGACATATTTCTCTTCAACTGTCTGTTTAACACAGGTTGCCTTTTCAACTATGTGCTCTGTAAACTCCTCACTCGACCGAGACATAGTGCGTATGCTCTCCACAGATTCCTTTTTGCATACTATTACACGCGCGGATGTGCTTGAGCTCGACGACCTAATGCGTCTGCCAGTCTCTTGGTCAACAGTGGGATTTTTCCAGATGTCATACTCTTGACATTGACTACAACAGTGAGGGCAATGAGGCTCTTCCAAGTGTTGTTGGTAAAATTTAGTGTACGCCTCCTCAGCATCTCCAACTGACATGGATTCTTCAGAGCAGCTCTCTGCGCTTTCATGGTGAAGGTAACAGGGCTCATGATATCCCATGTAGTATGGGTTGGTGTTAGGTCCAGCTGTCTTCTTTATCTCTGTGGACCAGTGCAACGTCTCATCGTTGAGCAGCCGAAAACGCACTTTCATTTCCATGGAAAGGCTACCGTCTTTGTTGACAAGAACCCGTTTCTCGATGTCATCATCCATCATGCTCTCCCTTGTGTGCGGGCAGGGACCTGGATGTCCCGCAGTGTGGAGTCCATTTGAGGATGACCTCTCAGAGGACAGAGAGAGCCTTGATGCCCTGTTGCTGGACTCAGGTCTTGGGTGAATGATGCTTTTCTTTGTCTCAAGCCCAAAGTTGACTATAAAGAAAAAAGAAACAAAACAAAAAAACAAGTTTTAGTAATGTATACTTGCAATGAATACATTGCCATTGCAGATTCTACAATATAAATGTTTAATTTAACATAATTACCAAATAGTTACATATTCACATACTATTCAGTCATTGGCCCACTACACTATGCTAAACAATACACTCATAAACCATAACAATTTATACAGACATTACTGTCAACATCAAATGAACTGTGCACTCAATGACCTACAGCATGTCATTACCTTAGAAACTGTATCTATTATTAAATACTTAGTTATCTTTCCTGCAAATAATCAAGATGTTGTGCTATATCTAAATCTGTAATATCAGATAAGATATCTTTGGCAAGATCCCAAACTCTTTCTTTTGGCAGAGAAGTTGTTTTGCTAAACTTATTGGCACAGCTCCCCAAATAGCATCCTGACAAATACAGGGATGTCACCTAATGTCAGAGTCACAGATCACTTTTCTTAATACAGACATACTGTAAACTTACAATTCTTCCTGTCATCCAGCCCTTGAGTGCACAGGTTTACACGTGATTTTGTGTTCACTGGAGGCAGCTTGTCGTCTGAGTTTTTCTGAATGCTGTCTAGAAGCAGGGAATGAAAGGGCTCCCGTCCCACAACGACTAGCACACTTGGGCAAAGCAAGAGACTCTGAACGCTGTCAATCTGAAATGGGGACAGGAAGAAACAAAAAGGCACAAAAATATGTTTGTGAATCACTTTAGACATTTTCAAAGTATCTGATAGCAACATTCTCCTTTTCTGACACTAGGGCTAGGATTTTCCATCAGATGAAATGAATAGCCAGTTTAAAAAAACAGGCATTGGAAAGGTTAACTGATGTTACATGGCGCCACCACTGGAAAGGAAATGTGCAAGAGTGGATTACGTCCACATTAAACCTAAGGAGGTTAATGGCAAAGGGAAGTATAGCCATCTGCGGTACTAATTTTCCCACGCAAGTTTTAATTGTGAAAACAGCTTTCCTAATAAATAATTACTCTGTTGTCGGAGGTGGCTGAGTCTCGTGCATAAGATAAGGTCATGGTATGCCCATAAAAATATGTCTATAAAGCTTATTGTATTACATTGCATAAATTACTTGTAGAATTCACAAGGTCATAGATACAGTGAGATTATATCCAGACAAAAACACACAGCAACTATTCTTACACCTTAACTAAACACCACTTCTGGATTTGGCATTAATCGTCTTAGATATTAAACTGTGTTGCCTCATTTCACACCTCACAGAGTGCATGCATGCATAGTTGTATTTAAACACATTGGTTAAACAATACACAGTGAGGGTGACAGCACACAGCAGTGTATAAGTAATCATGTGTTTTAAAAGGACTTTACTGAAAGCTCTGAGGGGGGAGGGGTGCGTGGATGTCAATCTTGCTGTGCTAATTACTCAGCCAGTATACTAAGACAGGGATTATACCGGCCCCATCTTGGGTGACAATGCACTCAGCGGATTCCCTGTCCTGTCCCTGCAGCTGTATCAACCATGGCTCAGCAGCTCAGCGTTCACAGAGCTTGCTGACCACAGGGAAAGATGACCAGAGGGATATTCAGCACCTCAGAGGTCACAGCAGTCGGTTGCTGAAGGCATGCTTACTGCAGGGTTTAAGTTAACCATCAGAAGTAGTGGCAAGTATAGTGAACATCTATAACATTTACATTACATCTAGAACAGTTCATTTTTTAATTTGAAGTTTTTTTCCTGCCTTCTTGTTCTGTTCAAAATAACAGACAGAATGTATGATTACATCTTCATATCCCCTTTAGATGGACACACTTTAAATGAACAAAGGAATCTATGACTGTACAAATTCACTATAACATCCTTAAGTTTCTTGTTCCAATATAGCAAAAACCACAGCATAAATCTATAAATAATTTGTGTGCATAAATGTACCTAAAGGTAACACACATTAATCATTTGCATTAAATGTGACACATTAAATGCTAAGAGGCTATGCTTACGTAAAGATACAAATGCAAACATTTGATACAAAATAACATCAATGTCAGGCTCAAACTATCAAACCATGTGAGCCTCACAACTATCACACCACAGAGAATACACTTGAGAACTGGCTGGTAAATTGAGCAGGGGTGAACAGTAGGCATGCTTTTTCCACACCTTGTTAAATCTGCTGGCTCTGCAGTTTTCAATCCTAAAAACTTCTCAATATTCAGCCAGTCTAAGACAGATATCTGGCTATTTCTGGGTTGATAGGGAAAAACGTTGAAGATAATTAATTGCGGCCATGGGAGATGCAATTCTGAGTTTCTCAACCCAAACGTGTGTTTTCTCACAGTTGACCTGTTTCTGTTGGTTCAAAATAGCTCTGATTTGAGCAAGATTAATAGTTATTCCAGGCCGCGAGCACATCACCACAATGTAAAGTAGCGGAGGAGGAATATCCCGATTGCACCCTCCAAGAACAATACAACAGGGAAGACCAGTTCCATATGGCAGCTCAGTCTGCTACTGATCTCAGCCAGATTTCAACCAAATCCCAGCCACAACTGCGCCAGATCGGTCCCTACATTAGCCTCCATCTGGAACCCCATATGTATTAACTTCTGTATTTGGAGCCCTAAACTTTGAAAAACTGACAACAGTTTTGGGGATGGAAGGCATTAATATCACTGACCATAGTTAATAATATTTAATTCTAACTTAATAAAAAAAAATTTAAGGAGCATTACTAACTAAATGCAATAAACGCCTTCACTCATGCAGTGCATCAGTCTCAATGGAATATCAATACCCCTGTATATTTATCTACTTCTCTATCTTGAGCTTCAGTTTTAAAGACTGACAGCAGTTTTGGATGGCTGATGGAAATATTATTGATTGAGTTAACAGCCCTCACACTTATATGTTAATGTCTATTATATATGATAAATGAAAAGAACATGCTATAACTGCAATAAACAGCTTTATTCATGTAGTGTATCTATCTTGGTGAGGGAACATCAATTCACCCTGTATACATATGCACTATGATGATAAAAAATAAATTCTGGTCTGTTCCAATTCCAATCTTTAGAATACTTTCTATGTGCTGCTATATACCCCTCCTTGCATAAGATGCAAGAACAGTTGTGAGGTTCAGAACAGCTTATCATTCGTTACATAAGCTTCGGAGTGTATTTAGATTTACACTTTTTTTCCCCTGACAGTGTCCTCACAACAGATGTCTGCTTGCCGTATGTGGTCATAAGGGCAAGAACCATTCCCTGGTGTTGCAAACCGAGCATCTTTGTAGTTAGTCAGAACTTCTATAGTGTCACGTACATACACACACAAAAGCGCACACACACACACACACACACACTAAAACTTATTTTTTAAAAGATAAAGAAAAAGTTCTTTATCCATAAACTTTAGCTTTGCACTTGCTAACAGCACTTCCCAAGGACCCCTCTGTATCAATCCCCAAGACAGTCCCAGCAATGGGTGTGTGCTGACTTAGAGCATGTTTTCTCAAGGAAGTACATGCCTGGGGCAATACTAATAGGATGTGTGCTCCAAACGGCTGCTCACAGCCCGGGCCAGAGGGGCCAGGACTCTGGGCTCTGACGGAGAGGAAACGCCTGGACGTGCTCCAGGACAAGACGCAGATGCTCAGCCAACAAAACATTCCACCTTTTAGGGACAGCGATCGCTCAAGCCGCAAATGCCCTACAGAGTCCAGCACGGAGCAGGTTCACTGGCTAATTCTGCGGAAGCCTCTCGCTCAGCTTATCGTTTGGCTTGTGTGAACGCACACGTTGGCAGTGGCTTAACCTGATCCAGCCTGAAACACAACGCATAATCCCCATGTCTCTTTTGACCTTTAACCCCAAAATTGGACGATTTCCAGTGGGGCCATTTCCTACAATCAATTTGCCATCCGTCAATCTGCGCTGCATAATCACAATCACACAGAGCAATGCACTGTCCTAAACATGGTGCATGCGCGGTGCAGGTGCATGCATTTGGTCATTTAGACATTTGAGCATCTAGGCATTTGGCCACTTGTGTCACTCTAAGTGGCTGTTCGCAGTGAGATGCTTTATTCACCTCCGGGCTCTCAATTTAATTGTTTCTCTATTGAATTACATGGCCAGGGGAAAAAGCTAGACTGCCATGTTGTCACGCATGTCGTGTTTGAGTGAGGCGTTCCCTTGGCCCAGTTCCCTCCAGAGACAGAAGACAGACATGCTGATGAACCAGCCAGGCGCCTAAAGCGCCGCCCCAGGTTGATGCCACTTTACTGGATATGACCTCCACCACACACCAGACACGCACACACACAGACCAGCTGGAGCCTACTTTCATGCCATGCCAGGCGGGCCTGTGCTCTCCATCTCCTCTATGACGCATAGCGCATGGTGGTGCCTGCTCATCTATGACCACCTCCCTCATTTCCCGAACTGATTTTTTTTGGTCAGTTCAGTTTTTTTTTTTTCTACTTCTATTTGTTTGAACTGTTAGATGAATTAGGCTTGTGGTGCTTTAATTAAAGTTTAGGGGAAAAAAACTAAAAAATATCTACCTTTATAAAACATTAATGGAATGTGCTCCTCAGTCCTAACTGACATTCAATTCATCCCTTCAGAGGACTCATCATTTAGGGCTATAATGTTTTCAGTCACTAGAGGCCTCTGTATAACTGAAAACAACTAAGAGCTTTTGTACCTTAGATTGTGATGAAGCTCACAAACATACATAGCTCATTTAAAGCAAGCACATAGTCAGTATTCCAACAGTTATGCTTAGATTTATTTTTTAATACTTTTTTATTTAGATTTTTTTTTTACCTGGAAAAACTATGGAATAAAAACTTTATATGTTTTATGTCACCGCAAAACTTTTTTTAATCTATCTCTATCTCTGACACTTTCCGCATTCTCTCTTATTTAGCTCTCACTATTACTTTCTCTCTCTTTCCTTTATCACACCATTCGTTCCCATCATCAATGTTCATGCTCGGAGAATGCTGTGGTCCAACTGGCTATGGTGCCCATACCACACTTGGGTCCAAGTGCCCACGGGGACCTGGGATCAAATCCGACCGAAGTCATCTCCCGATCCCAACCCATCTCTCTCTCTCTCTCCCACTCTCTTCCTGTCACTCTCTTCACTGTCCTATACAATAAAGATAAAAAGTCCAAAAAATATAAACTTAAAAAAAATGGCCAATGGCTCTTGAAGTAAAAGCAAGCCTGCTCACCTTGTGGCCCTCCATGGTGCACAGCTTTCGGACGTGACACTGCATGAGCTCCGCGACCTCGTCCAGGAAGACCCCGAGGCTGCGCACAGCCCTGCGGTGCAGCACGATGGTCTTCCGCACGGACGGGTCGCTGTTCTTCACCAGCATAATCCTCTTGGAGTGCCTCTGGAAGTGGTGCTCCCTGGGGCCCTCGCCGGCACCCTCTTCAGGCCTGGTGGGCCTCCTGGGGGCAGGCGGCTGCTGCTGCATTTCAGCCTGCTGCGAGCTAGAGGCCTGGCCGCCTCCTCCCGCCTCGGCCTGTGCCCCAGACTGGCAGGTGTTGCATCCACCGCCACCGGCATTACCATCCTCCAGCGTCTCCTGGCGGGTGCTTTGGGGAGGAGCGGGTTGCCGGGAGGGCTTGCGGGAGGGGTCATCCACAATGGCGTCGAAACAATGGTAGCTGCGCTTGTGTGCGGCCATTTTGTGCCGTCACCCCGGCGGTCAGCTGCAGCTGCAGCAGCAGCAGGCTGATGCTGAAAGATGTCGGTTCTGGTTTATCCAATCAATAACAAATTTGAGGTCACATGGGAGAGGGCACAGCGTGTCGCGAGGTCAGAGGTCGACTGCAGAGGGTGCCCAAATCACCCCATGCATTTCTGTGCCACCGATCCACACGCTTTCTGCCTGGTCATGCCATGCTGCAGAGAGAAACACACACAAACATTTGTCATGCAAAATGCCCTGACATGACTAAAATGTTGATTTCTGGAAACGAACCACACATAAACATACACTATCTGCAAAATAAATCTGATCTCATCAAAAGGAAACATTTTATGTTAATGATATTAAGGGAATATTACGATTTATGCAATGACTCAAGTCTGTTTGCGTCCCTCCAAGATCCCCCCCCCCCAAACAACGTAATTGCATGAGCCACAGGCACAATGTACAAAACAGAGTCAGGAAGAATGGAGGGAGTCTATTTCAAAATTAAAATAAATAGATACGTGGATTTATTAGGAAATTGAGACAATAAAAAAAGTATAGGACTTTAGGATGGCCTTTAAATTGTACTTCCTAATGGCATATATTTACCACAAGTGCAGACTCGCCTTTTATTTGCTAATTACAGTGAAGCTGATGATGAAACTATATAAATAGCCCATTAGTTCAAGTCATTGAGTGGTCACAAGTCACTGAGTGGTCAACCAGTCAAGTGATCACTGGTGGAGTGGGATCAACAGACCACACTTTCCTTCTGTTTAATTTAAAGGGATTAACTGATTAGGTGATAATCTTAGCCAATGTAAAGCACACTCATTTCGATCCTTTATTTAAGAGCATTTTGATCTCTGTGATTTAAAACCCATATGGTAGAACACCATGTGTTCAATCATCACCCCTGAGACCTGCACCTTAAAAGCACCAATTCAAAACAATCCAGCTACGAATTCCACACATCCCTCAGGTTGCGCAGCCTTCTAAACTTAGCGGTAAAATACATGTGCTGTATTATTCAAGACATCCACCTGACAAGTATTAGCATCACCGGAACACTCACATGAGCGCATAATTATAGGCCTTCCAAAGCACGTACTAAAGGAGACATATAATTCACAAACTAGCTGTTGAGATTCCATATAATCCTCATCTGATGCATGTGCTGATTAGACTCCAGTTTCTGCCTATCCAGAGACTAGGTTATAATTTGCATAAAATATATCCATTGCACTTGTGCAATAATGTTCTTTGCAATCCCCCTTTCCCCATTTCAAAGACACCAACAAATTAAGTTGCATTGGATGCAAAAGAAACCAGCAAATTAATAAATGACTTTTAAAAAACTGTTTATCTCATTTCCTCTCTTCATCTGAACTGTGGGTAACCACAAACTCATAGAGAGTTCAGAGACGATGGAAGGTAACACAACTTTAAACATACTGAAGGCCATCTGCCTCAATGCAATCTCATTTAATTTAAAGCCTTACGTTTGCCCTGGTTTTTGATCTCACACGCATACCTGGGGCATGCCCTAGTCTCTCTCTCTGTCTCTCTCTCATTCACACACACACACACACACACACACACACACACACACGCACACACGCACACACACACACACACGCACACAAACACAGAATTCCACACACATATTTTCTTCCACACAAAAGGCAGTCTGCCGGTCTGCAGTGACACTCTGATAGCAAGCGATTTTGGAAAGGCTCTGTTCATCTGGCCATGGTCCAGCTGAGGAACACATCTACTCCAGATCCAGTGAAGCCAATTCTGAGACCACCAACCATTACACTGCAATTCACTTTCACAAACAGTTGTTGATATTTCAGATAACCAGCCAGTAAAAAGTAAAGAAAAATCCGCACACTCAAGTCTTTGCAAACAAGTTTTTTACTCTATGTGCAAGCTTTCGGTCAGATGACCTTCTTCAGGCAGAGTAAAAACACATCATGAAAACATCATGCACCTCAACAGATGAGCGGTGATTTTTTTGACCTGATAACCAGCCAGTCAAATGACATCAATTACTCTGTTAAGTGCTAATTTTAAAAAGGTAATAAATGAACATTACTATACTGTATAGACCACCCTGTGGACTCTTTTAGTATACTTCCAGGTGGGATGGGTGGCACTTGAGTGACAGATAAGGTCTGTGTGTAAAGGATATAAACATATATAGAAATAGACTTTGCCCGTCTGTCAATTTAAGGCTAAGTACATTGTGACTGAACACTAGGGGAGAGAGCAGATGAAAGGGTATAGACATGGAGGAAATAGACAGCAGGGTCATAAACAGTAAGGACCAAGGGTAATCTTCAAGAGACTTAAAAATAGACAGCTTAGCGTCCATTGTGGAGAGAAAGTGGGAGTCAGTAAGCATCCTGAGTTATGGCCTTAAAGTAAAAATAGATTGCTGCTCACAGCGTTTCACAAATACTGATTCATGTTACAATAAACATCAGAGTGTTGCTATTGATTATCACAAAAGCTAAGATTATTAACAGCTAAAAATCACAAAAGCAGAAACATTAAAGAAAATTGAAATCAAAACTCATGAAAAAATAAAGACATGATTTCACACAACCCATGGATTTTTGGCCATGACAGTTTAATGCATAATGCCAGTGACTATGTGGTAGATAGGCAGTCAATAGTCGCACACGCATAGATATGCATGATTCTATCAACATAGAAAGTATAATGCTTTGGTATTACAAATTGCAGTTAAGATGCTTGATTTCATTGCTTAGTTCAGATCGCACAGCACGCTGTTGGTGCTGAGAGAATTGCATGGTCTGCAGTGACATCCACACTTTAAAAAAAGGAGATGCACTTAACCTTGATAAAAAGACGGCCAGATTATCTAATTTAGCCTCGAGGTGTCATGGCTGCCACAGGGTGAACTGAAGAAACTCAAAAACCGCATCCTCCTGCCTGGCAAGTCCAAAATGCTGAAATCGTGTCCAAGCAGCCAGCGGCCTCTTCCGACTCTGCTTCACATGAAAGCTTTGCGGAAAAAGAGGTATCAACAAATAAGGCTTGCACGTACGAAATCCATTAACGCTGTCCAAACAAGTCACAGCCACTGATAATACCAGACAGTGAGCTGCAAGCATCAGAACTGAATGATACAAAACATGCAAAGAAATTGGGGCCAAATAGTGCTCTCGATGATAAATAGCTATAGGCTTCATGTTGGGTGGTTCAGCAAGGCCTTCCTTGCACAGCATGGTTAGAATAAAAAACATGCCTGTTTCCAACGTTTTGCAGATCTACATACACCTATTATGTCACCCCAGCGGAGACATTTCAAATTTTGTTTGAGGTATGACCTTGCAACAGAAAAGACTCACTAAACTCTGCCTTTACATAGTTTTATAACGTGTTTCGAGTGATGCTGTTCAAGAAGATGTAAATGGAAACAACCAATTCCAATCTCAATATCACTGTCAATCTTTTTCACATGCATGTACTGATACACTGCAGTTAAAGCACTTAAAGCCATACCAAACATGAACCACCCTGCAGTCAGCTTCCGAAGGGAACCTGCCACAAACACATACACCAACCAAGACACATACACAACAAATACTGACCCAAGCAATAAAAATACTCACCCTTTCAAAAACCTTGATCTACATGATAAGCCAAACGTTTGTTTTCTCAAGGGGGGTTAAACCATCCGCAGACCCGAGGCATACACTCCACAGGGAACAAGTGCAGTGAAGTGAAGGTTCAGGTTCAGAGTTAGAGCTGGCACGAGAGCGAGTGTGAGAGAGCGGCCAGGCCAGTTCAAAAGCCCTCCCTCCCTCTCTGAGCAAGGGCCTACCTGCTAATCAGGTCCCGGGGAGACTAAGGATAGAACGAAAAGCCTCCTTAATCACCCTGAGATCGCATCGAGTCTTGCTGAGGCTTTCAGACACATGACTGGGCCTCCATAGCCACACAGTGGAGGGTTGAGGGAGGTGGTGGTATGGAGGGTGTCAAGGAGCAATCTTCTACAATCTACTAATGACATAGCAGTATTGACAAAGGATGAAATTATTTGTTATGGATGGATGAATGAGCAATTCTCCAAAAACGACATGGGATTTCCATATGCCAATGGCTTTTTAACCTTTAAAGATAATAGGACAGTTTGGGAAAAAGCCAAGTTTAACCATCTTGGGATAAAATCAATTAAAATATATCTGTTATGTGTGCTACTTAACACAAAAGAACTTTAAGAATGTGCTGCATCTGTGCACGTAGCCGATGACAAGGCCTCCTCTTTAAAACACATAAATTAGGCACAAGCCACCTTTTTTTGTAATATGGTCCTTCCTGTCTTCTTTTTCCTTTGGAAAAATTGTCAGTAATGTACCCTGAAATTCCACGACCCGTTCCTTGGAAATTAGCAACCCACTGGCAGTGTAACAGCCTATCACTGACATGTTAGACAGCCCAGAAATGGACACTTCCTGGTTTTGATTAATGGGGATTGATTGTGAGTGACTGGGTCTGTAAATAGAGCTTAGAATCACGACTTACTCTGAGGGGTTAACTTACGAAAGACTGGATGTCACAGTGTGACACCACTCTGAACTTTGATCTTTGACCCCAGAACAAATACAACTGCTGCAGCAGGAAGTGGCTGCACTGCTTATTTTCCTGCTCTGGTTACGACAGTTCTGTGGATCAATTTGGTGCCTCATCAAAAGGTTTTTATCTAAAAGAAATCTGACTTTGTGACATTTCTGCAGTAAAAAAATGTAACACCCAGGCTTGGAATTTCAACATTCTGGGGGCAAGGCCACTTGGCCTTCAGTTTGGCATATTTGGTGGAGGGCACAAAGGCCACATGTCAGGGCACTAAGGCCAACGTTAACTATACAGTAGTAGGCTATAAAAATGATCAAAGTTGTATTTAGCCTATTCACTGCAGTAGACCTGCATCACTGTATGAAACATTACAAAAACATGAAACATGACGCATTACATATAACTGTAAATCATCTGATCATCTAATATTTGCAGATATCTAGGCTATATTTAACATTTATTTGATATTTGGCCTGTTATGAAATCATGTATTGAACAATTTAAGCACAGTCAGCTGTCCTCTGATTTACCGATATCTAGGCGACATTTGTAATATTTATTTTGTATTTGGCCCGTTATGAAATAATGTGGAACAATTTAATCACAGTGTAAAACGTAAAGCCCAAATTTGGAGACATCCATGTATGTTGAAATTTACTGCAAATTCAAAACGGATTACTCTTGAACGGCTAACTGTACAGGGGACTGCTTTACACCTTTGTGTTAGGTAAGGTCTGCTGTTTATTCTGATATATGGTTTGTCACCTGTTAAACGAGGGGTTCGTGAAGTATTCCGCCGAGATGAATGGGTAGGGAGATGGACGCAAAACCTTCAGTAGAATTTATGATTAAATTGAATGATATTATTTACTTTTCTCGCGAACCGTTCACCACAGCAATTAGCGGCTGACATCGTTACTTTAAAAGCTGAGAAAAAGCTCTTTACTTGTGATGTCTGTGTGATGAGTAAGGCTACTTAGCGAGTAGTTCAACTGAGAAGAATGGGTGAATTTGGACGCACTTTCTTTCTTGCGCTAACTTTCTCCACTGCGTAATTTGCGCTGTGAATGCTAAGATTGTTTTGACAGGCCATAGGCTAAATATATATATCGCTATTAGTAGGACGCAAAGCAGAATATTGAAAGAAGGGGGCACCAAGGCCACCGTGGCCTGTAAACCTCTGATTTTCAAAGGGGCGTCACGGCCAACGCAAGGGGCTACGACGGCCATGGCCGCCGAGGAATTCCTACCCTGGTAACACCCCAATGGATTCATGTTTTAGCATGTTTTACACAGAACATACAGTATAACACATAACATGTATAACACATGCAGTACATACTTGCAATTAATGCAAATTGCAAAATAACCTCAGTTGAGAGTCAAATGTATTCAAAATTATTAAATATCATGTTGCCAATAACACATTTTTTTGAACCTGTTCTATGATAACAGTGGTCAAACATGAAATAACACTTGATGATTTGTAAATATGGTATTTATGGAGGGAAATACCAAGCAGAATAGAAAAGCAGTTACAAAGGGAAAACTGACAGGTGTGATATCCCAGGTAGAGGTAGTCAGAGGAGGTAGGAGGTATGGCAGAGGAGCTAACTTGCTCTTAAGAGCTTTGACTGGATGGCTCTCATACTTAACGATTAATTACCATCTTATTTAACAGTAATCCCAATGAATCCAGTATGGCTCTGCTTACCTCCCCAACTGGGTTAAGTAAACCAATGGTGAACCTCAGACAAGATGGTGTTGGCAGCTTGATTGAGGTTGAAGAGATTGAAGTTTGTTTCAGTGGGAAAAATGATGGGAGAAAACTCTTCCAGGATAATCAAGGCCAAATTTGTAGATAAACTTATATAAAAATAGAATTACCCAATTATTTTCTCTGAAATAATTTGAAACGTATGTGCCATTATTCATTTCATGTTTAATGTAAACAAGACTTGTGATACTAATTAAGAAGAAACTGCGAGCTGGAAACCAGTATAGTCCAATAATTTATCAACAAATTTGCCATGGCCATTTCTATAATGTCTTTGTAAAATAAACAATAATGATCTATTTTCAAACTTTCTTTTCTTTACTCTATTATACCAAAAGGCATGCAGCTATGAGAAAATTGCTTTATTTCTTTTCAGGAAGAAATTAAGCGTTTTTTCAACAAACTGTAAAGACACAAGCAAATTTGGCCACGACTGTATATTTCTCAATGTCTGATTACTTCTTTGCTCAAATGCTGGCCTAATGCCCATGAGAATCAGCCAGAGTGACAGAGGCAGTCACACACCGTATTTATTTTTTTCACTGTGGGCACATGAATGCGTCTTGTTTTTGCTGATGTCTGACTAAGACGTAAATGCTCCGCAAGACTTCCTGGTGTCTCCCTTATCTTGGAGCTGCAGCCGGGAGTTCCTTTTTTCCGATCAGGCGGAGTTTCTGGTAAATCAGGTATGCTTACTCACTAGGGAACCCCTTCCCTCAAAAACACGTAGGCCATTAGGGCGGGCACGCACGCACGCACGCACACGCTCTCTCTCTCTCTTTCTCTCTCTCTCTCTCTCTCTCTCTCAAACACACGCTTAGACACAAGCTACTTTCAGACATGTCCTCCGTAGTATATGCATTTTTTTGTCAAACAGAGGTCCAGATATTCAGATATAGGGTGATTCAGATATGATACTGCGGACATTATGTGTGAACGACACCGACGCACATGAACAGAATCTCCACGTGGTTGAACAGTTTGAATGTGGTTGAACACACACATGAATAGAATCTCCACATGTTCGTTGCTTCGTTCAGACTCATTTAATGCCCGTCGGAAATACTAGGAGGGGAGCAGTAGAACTGCCGGCTAAGTTCGGAGTTCCAAATGTCCGGTTATGTTGTTCAGATATACGGCCCAACCGCTTGACATCCACAAAACATGTAGACTTACAACTATGTCTGAAAGCAGCTACACTTTCATACACTATACACACACAGTCGTATAGGGTATATAGAGAGAATGCAAATGGGTAAGATCAAGAGAACGAGAGAGAAAACTCATGTGTCATAAGGATGAGTAAGCCAACTGGGCTGACTAGTTTTTTCTCCATGAGTCATAAGACCCCCCCCCCATACACACACACACACACACACACACACACACACACACACACACATACTTAACCCGCTGCCCTGTCCCGTCTGCCTGAGTCAGACAAACTACAGATGACGTCACCTAACCCACCCACTCCTCCGCCTCTCCCCCCCTGAGGGGGAATACTGGGGGAGGAGAAGGGAGTGGAGCCCCCCTCCCCTTGAGATAGTTGCGTATACTCACAGAGCACCATCCCCGCTGGGGCAAAGAGGAAACCGAGAGAAAAAACACAGTAGGATGCCGCCTGGTGCACAATAGACGACCCGAACACACCCAAGGGGCACCACGGTCTTGACTAAGCAGAGCGGAAAAAGTGAAACTTGGTTATAAAGAGAATGTTAGTTATTGCCAATTTTATGTAATTTAATATCATAGTGTCTTGCATCATACATCAGACTTTCGGCTTTCAGCTCCGTATCATGCATTCTGTAATACAATATCGCAACTACAAGTTGTGCCATCCTTTAAATTCATTGACTATGTATTATGGGATGGTAACATAACAACAGGTGCCTGGCAGACAGTGTGTGTGTGTGTGTGTGTGTGTGTGTGTGGACAGGCCTTCCTGCTGAGGAACGCCTTCACAATGACTAATGATCTACTGAGCAAAGCAGCAAGAACTCAAAAGCCAGCATGAAACCAAAACAGAACACAGCAGCACAGCAGAGCCGTGCAGTGACCAAGCCCAGCCAGAGCAAGTGACCGTTGGCTGCATGAGGCCACCCTCCCAGCAGGAGCCCGAATGCCTGCTGCCCACATGTGAGCAACTGTGTTGCTGAAGCTCCAGCTTAACTGTTCCTCCCTCCCCCACTGCCATGTCAAAGCTGATTACAGTAGAACCCTCTCCGCCACAAGCGGTCGCCTTCCTTGCCAGAACTGTACAGCTCCACTTGAAGGTTGAGTATGTTTAAGGTGTTTAGCGATGACTTATACAATATCATAGAGCAATAATATCAGGGTGCTTGGACTGCTGATGGGATGATGTATGGAGGAGGTTGTGGTTATGTATGTGTTCTTAAGGTCCAAATATCCTTTTTTACAGGAGGATATTTTAGAAACTCACAAAAACTTTGCACTTAAGTCCAACAAACAGATGTTGACATGTTTTTTTTTGTTGACATGTTTGAAAAGATTGAAAAGACTGTTTTTGCAATAAAGATACATAAATACAATTGCTATGGGTTCCTTTGATTTATAACATTTCCTCAGCCAGAAAAATACATATTACATATTACAACTACTCTCAATAAACTAGTATGTCATCTCTAGGGTTGCAAAGGGGCGGAAAATTTCCGGTAAATTACCGGAAACTTTCCATGGGAAGTTAAGATGGGGAATTTTGGAAATATTCCAAATTGGAAACTTTCATGGAATTAAAGAAAATTATGGGAATTAATGGGAATTTACAGGAATTAACTGGGAATTTTTGGTAATTCATATATGAATCATATATGATTTGTTTGTTCGTATTTTTGCTTAGCTTAGCATACAAAGCTAGCTACCATGCTAGCGGGAATCCCATTCTCTGCCTATGGTTTACTAGCGTGCTAAGCTAGCAACACTGAAACCACTGAACTGCCCAAGATGCACCACGCCACTCAACAACAAAATCCAATTGGTTGGAACATTGACTGACTATCAGTTTGTTCAGTTAGAATCCCAGAAAGTGGTACAACAAATAAAAATATAATGACACAACATACCACCCTAACTAAACCTTATAGATTATGTAAATTATATATAAGTTGTCAAGCTTAATCAGACAGATTAATCGTCCCATTACAGTTTATGCAAAATTACGTACACCCATTTGAATGAGGACAAAAGTGACGACAAGCCCATATCTGGGCAACTCTGTTTGCAAATATCCCCCAGTTTCACACCAGTTATTCCCACATGAGATGACATTTTCACTGGGAATTTATTTTCCCCATGCACATGAACATGAATAGGTTTCCTTTATGTCTAGTAGCCTATGCTGATTGCTGTGTGCATGGGATTTGACGTATGTGCAGGGTAGAAATTTGACTGAAATTGCATTAAATCAGGTTGTTTTAACTAATATTATGCTGCAAGATGGGGTTTTGTCCACTGCATTTAAGTTCCCTGTTATAGACTAACTTGCCAGATTAAAAATTCCCAGTTTATTCCCATTAATTCCCGTTTATTCCCGTTAATTTCCGTATATTCCCGTTAATTCCCATGGAAAGTTTCCAACTTTGAAAATTCCCGGAATTTTGCAACCCTAGTCATCTCTCATGTCAAGTAAGAGGGCCCCCTTAGCAGTTTCCACATTCACTATGATTAACGGAATGCCATCCCATGCTTTTTATGTCACTGACACAATTTGAACATTTCTGGCATACCATATGATCTCAATTCCTGAGAACTGCAGTTACTTTTTACAGTTAATATGTAAGTTTGCAGCATTTGGCACAACATCCCATCACACATCACTTCAAGTCCTTTGGATATCATGTTAAACAACAATAAGGCCAACCCTTTGCACAACCTCATAAGACGAACAACAATATTGTGTTCCTGGAACAAATATGCTTTATGCAGGGATTAAAGTGAAAAAAAATCGTTTGACTGAACTTTTTTCAGGCCATAAGTCATACGTTGTTCATATCTACCTATAGAGATAGCACCCCTTTTGCGGTCGCGACCTATTGGTTTTTAATGTACAAAAAGATGCAAACAGCAAAGTAAAGGGAGTATTTGCCTTATTCACACGGCGGCCATTGTTTAAACCAAAACGAGGCTACAGGGTACACTTACTATATAATTAATGCCACCTACAGGCAGTGTTGGGCAAGTTACTTCAAAATCGTCAAAGTAATTTGTTACATTATAATATTACTGTCTCTGAATTGTAAGGCATTACACTACTATTGTATTACTTTTAAGTTACTTTTACCAAAATATCTAGAAATATGGATTTGGAATTCTAAATGCAGTTTATTATGCTCAATGCAGCTCATTGCACTTCTAATGGAGGGCGATGTGGTATAACATAATGACTGAGCTAGGCTTAAGGCTAACAACAGTAGAATGCAAAAGGCACAGTGATGGCTCATGATGCAATACAAGGAACAATCATAGCCAGAATTTTGTTAAAAGCAGACAAAAGGTCTAAGTCTGGTCAATTGTGATAGAAATGCTGTAACTTTAGGCTTAGGCCTACTCATTAAAATCAACAGAGAGCCCACTACCTGTATATTGTAACCCAAAACTTGTCAAGACAGGCTACACAGTGCCGCTGCTGGCCATTTTGGTGCCCTAACTGGTGAAATACAGTATTAACCTAAGTATGTCATCATATGGTCAACTATAAAGATGTAGGTTAATCTGCCTGTTCCCAGGGATGGGTAGTATTTCTGAAACATGTAATATGTATTTGTATTTCAAATGCAAAATAGTATTTTGTCATTTGTATTTTATTGGGTTGAAGGAAATGGCTCTGTATTTTGTATCAAAATACTTTATTGGTGTGTATTTTTGTATTTTAGAAATATACAAAAAATACTATATGTGAAAAACACTAAAAAAAAGTAGATACTACTGTACACACAGGTGTAATTAATAATTGGTAATTAGGCAACAATGGTTTATTTTTTATCACAATCAGCTAATGTGAGAACAGCTGTGTTCAAAGACACTAACAGCTTTTCAGTGACGGCTATTGTTGAAGCATCAGCTCTGGTCTGAAGCACTGGTGTGAAGTCGTACGCAAGTAAAGATGAGCAAGTTTACCTGTGCCAGTTCACATAAGGACACCGACAAAGGCAACCATGTCCTATTGTCTCCATGCCAATCTTTAACAGAAAAAATGTCAGATATCTCAATGAACCACAATGACATCAATAGATGGTAAGGTATTGAGTGTGTTTGAATTCCCTTCCTTGTAGCATCCATTTCTGCATTCTACAGTGGGGACAAGTTCACCTTGTTTAATTAAATAACAATTCTATTTCCTTATTAGCTGCATACTTGAGGTTGGAGATACTAAGGCATATCAAGTTTCTCACATACTGGAACTTCAAGATACATAGCCTTATGATTTTCTTATTCAGTTCAGTTCAATTAGTCAGGTTATTTATTTGCAGTCTACCTGCCGAAGTTACAGCATCGGTGTTACTCCGCTCGCAACCCACCACCTCCCCTTACGCCTCCCGTCTTCCATGTTTAAAGGATAAGGGGGTGTATGGCGGAATCCTGCCCGACTCCTGCCTGCGCAGTCGACTCCGGCACGATTCTGTGAAGCCCTTCAGGACCATGGCCAGAGACCTCGCCAAACATGCTTTTCTATCATGCTTTTATTATGCTTTTGTCTTTATGCAAATTCAGGAATGTGAACTAGTGAATAGGACATGGTTGCCTTTGTCGGTGTCCTTATGTGAACTTGCACAGGTAAACTTGCTCATCTTTACTTGCGTACGACTTCACACCAGTGCTTCAGACCAGAGCTGATGCTTCAACAATAGCCGTCACTGAAAAGCTGGTAGTGTCTTTGAACACAGCTGTTCTCACATTAGCTGATTGCGATAAAAATAAACCATTGTTGCCTAATTACCAATTATTCATTACACCTGTATAGTATCTACTTTTTTTAGTGTGTTTCACATATAGTATTTTGCAGTATTTCTAAAATACAAAAATACACACCAATAAAGTATTTTGATACAAAATACAGAGCCATTTCCTTCAACCCAATAAAATACAAAATACTATTTTGTATTTGAAATACAAATACATATAACATGTTTCATAAATACTACCCATCCCTGGGAACAGGCAGATTAGCCTGCATCTTTATAGTTGACCATATGATGACCAGTGTTGGGGAGTAACGGAATACATGTACTGGCGTTATGTATTCAGAATACAAATTATGAGTAACTGTATTCCGATATACAAGTTAAATAGTTGGTATTTAGAATACAGTTACATTGTTAAAATCAATGGATTACATGACGATACTTCTCTGTTTCATAAGTTTATTCACTCTCTAAATAAATTAAGGCCACTCCATTTCCCAGAAGCTCCTGAAAACAATATATGATGAAATTGTTTCTATGTTTAAATCCAAGCCCCGCCGTCTTGCACTGCCTCAAAACGCAGCCAGCGCACATTATGGACGCGTCATCGGAGACCCTGAAATGACTGTTTGCACAGCAAATTAGGAGTAAAGTAAGTGGAGGTAACTCCTGTTCCTCACTGATCGTTGTTCCTGATGTCTCTTCAAAGGATATTTTCCCAAGTATTAATAGCTCAGGCTACTTCGGCCAATCGGTTACACAGTTTGCTAATCAATAAACAAAGCCTAGTTCACGTGTTGATTTAGACCTACAATAAAACCAATCTCTAAAATAGGCACTGCATTCTAAGTTTTTTATTCTAACTTAAAATAGCTTTATGGATTCATTTTTTTCTAATTAGATCTACATTTATGTTTTAAAATGCAGCCTCTGAATAATTATTCTTGTGAGTAGCATATTTTAACGTGCAGTTTTTGATTGTCATTACGCGATCACGTTCATTTTGAGAGCACTGATATACAGTAGCCTATAGTGTTTACATTTACAGGTCATTTGCGTTCCACCCGTCATATGCGCCCCTCACTTGTACTGGGTTGATGCCACCGAAAAATCTCACAGGCACACCTTAATTATAATTTCTGGCTACGCCCTTAAAGTAGTCTATTTATTTAGTTTGTTTTAATTAGCCTAGTCGCCTGCTGTAGTTTTAGTGGTCACCTTGCTATTTTAAAGTTGTGTAGCTTAGTTGACTTTACATTCTCCTATGTGGGCCTAACACTTCAGCCATTTGGAACAGAAGAACACACCAGAATATGCCTGTTTAGTAGGCCTAAGCAGGATTTGATGGCCGCATTCCTACACTTTTAAAATGCAATTCAATGCGGATTGAGTAACGTAACGGAATACGTTACAAATTACATTTTTGGGCATGTATTCTGTATTCTGTAACGGAATACGTTTTGAAAGTAACCCTCCCAACACTGATGATGACTTAGGTTAATACTGTATTTCACCAGTTAGGGCACCAAAATGGCCAGCAGCGGCACTGTGTAGCCTATCTTGACAAGTTTTGGGTTACAATATACAGGTAGTGGGCTCTCTGTTGATTTTAATGAGTAGGCCTAAGCCTAAAGTTACAGCATTTCTACCACAATTGACCAGACTTCGACCTTTTGTCTGCTTTTAACAAAATTATGGCTATGATTGTTCCTTGTATTGCATCATGAGCCATCACTGCGCCTATTGCATTTTACTGTTGTTAGCCTTAAGCCTAGCTCAGTCATTATGTTATACGTCGCCCTCCATTAGAAGGAATGAGCTGCATTGAGCATAATAAACTGCATTTAGAATTCCAAATCCATATTTCTAGATATTTTGGTAAAAGTAACTTAAAAGTAATACAATAGTAGTGTAATGCCTTACAATTCAGAGACAGTAATATTATAATGTAACAAATTACTTTGAAATGACAGTAATAAGTAATACATAATACATTACGATTTT
Organism: Alosa pseudoharengus; assembly: GCF_046254945.1. NCBI lineage: Eukaryota > Metazoa > Chordata > Actinopteri > Clupeiformes > Clupeidae > Alosa > Alosa pseudoharengus. The sequence goes on from NW_027468859.1 coordinate 9,481,046, forward strand.
GAAGTAACTTGCCCAACACTGCCCCTGGCACTTTAATTTCTTTACACCATGGCTTGTTAGTTCTCCCCCATTTCCAACAGCCGCCCATCTCCATTTATTTTTTAACTTTTGACACCTGCCTTCCTTTAGCAACAACGCATCCATGACAGCTAGTGGCCTTGCCAAATAGACGCACACAAATGACGCTAATATGCGAGGTTCTGGTAGGCCTACTGGTTATGGTTTTGTGCTATAAATTAATAATATTTTAAAGCAAAGTTTTAAGTTGACTATTTTGATTGCATGGTTATTTTTTGTCAACATACACTCACAACCTACTATCGTTAAAAGTGAGGCCTAAGCAAAATAGGCTACAAGGCTGTCTGTGCGTCACAAACACGACTGACCCCCTTACTAAACAGTTCGCGATGATGACAACATTATTATTATTTTATGTTAACACGCTCAGTCAAAACCTTCCGTCACAAATTGTGAAAAACATTGTTGTACATGTCATAACAGACGGGATAATACATTGCATACGGTTTATATTGCGTCGCTTTACACATAATGTTAGTTGCATTGATTAAAAACTGTAACAATAATAGTAGCCTACATGGGGTGGCATAGCAGGTTATCTGTTCAAGTCATAGGTGACACCCAAAATGAATGACCTCCCCTGACAAGAGTTCGCGATAGTAAGAAATTGTCTACATTGATGCACGGAAAGAACACAGCCTACGCTTCTCCTCCGAATTCGCACATAGAGCTCACAATATCATATCCAAAAAAGTTAAACGGATTTGCCAACCTCATCAGCTGTCTCGATTGTGTCACTATAATCCAACTTTTAGACCGTTATTAGTCCTCCATGTGTTCTTTTTTTTAAGCAAACGCCCCAGGCCAATGAGACAAGCGTGTAGCTACAACATAAACAAAGCGGAACTCATGGCTGAGGTAGGCTATCTTCTTGAGCGGTCACTGATTGAGACACAGAAAGTTCTCAAGAACACTATTAGGTCTTTAAACATTTACCATCACACACATTAATTCATCGGACCTAATATTTGTAGTTGCCTTAAAAAAGGAAAAGAAAAGGTGATAGCCCCCCCCCCCCTCCTATTTTTTTTCTCATCGGATCTGCATCGATCTCAAAAATGACATTTCTAAAATCAAATTGACGGCGGCATGGGCGTGTCCGTCATTAAACAAGAACGCCCATTGGGCGTTCCTGGTACTGCAGCATCGACCAATCACGAAGAGCTTCAAGTGACGCTGGGTATGATGTCATATCTTCTTCCTTTTCCTCAATTTCATCCCGTGTGTCCACCACTGTCTATGGTGTGCACAGAGAAGGTTTCTCGGTATTTTCCATTAATAAGATAATTTCCCCGGTTGCGGTCATTCAATGAGAGATGTCAGTAAGTTGACTATTGTTTGTTTTGACAACATTGGGGAAGTATTTCCATTTACCATACATCACTAAGCTGTTGTTTCGTCGTATCAGAATCTGATAGTAAAAGCAACAAGTGTGGTTCGGTAATCTCATGTTATCTTGGGGCAGTTCCAGCGTTATGGATGTGACAATTGGACTCATATTGGTAAACAAAATGCCTTAGAGTGGGGGCAAAATTAGTAACAGTGAATTAGTGAACTTTTAATGCAACCTCTGACCTCTGAATACTGAGAAATCCTCAAATTTCATATAATCAATTTCATCCTAAGAATACAAGGCATTTTATCAGCGTTATGGATGTGACATGAAATGGACACACTTTTGTGAGAGATTACAGGTTTTCTACAAACTGTGAATTTTGAAGGAAACTGCCGAAACTATGATATATGTACCATGAAGGAGACTTGAATGATCACAAAAAGTGTGTTTTTGAAACTATGCGTCATTTTCGTAATGCATTATGTAGGAAAAACTGGCGTTATGGATGTGACGGTTTTACGTTATGGATGTGACATGTCTGAACCAGTCCTCGACAAACTACATAAAACACATAGTTAAGTAGTGAATTTTGATATGAAACAATTGAAATAGTAATCATGAAAAACTAGCGATGAAATTATTGCTTCCTCAGTGCCCACTAAGATCCACAGGAAGAATCAGGACAAGTCATTTAAAATATAAAAAATACATTTATTTTTTTCTTTTTACTGTCATCAATTTTGGTCAGTGATTCCCGGGTTACTGAAACACCAGGGAACATGAAACTTGGTGGCCACTCCCCTAAATAACTAGCCCTACCTGAACCGTTGCACCCAAGATGACAAAATATTTATGGTATAGTCTCAAGAGCCTGCATGAACCTAACCCATACCCACTCATTTGTGATTTGCACACATAAAGTACATGCACGCACAAGTGCACACACGCATATGCACACACACACACACACGCACGCACGCACAGTCGCACACATACAGACAGGCAAGCACATACACACATAAACACATACAGACAGGCAAGCAAGCACACACACACACACACACACACACACACACACACACATGCACAAACACCCACCCACATGAATGCAGATACATAAACACACACACACAGGCACGCATACGCATGTGGGCATGCAAACACACACGCACACACACACACACACACATAAACACACAAACACAGGCACGCATACGCACATGCACACACACAGACACACACACACAGACACACACACACACACACTCTTATAAACAAAAGCAAACTCACATATGCACACATTTGCATGCACATGAGTTGCAGGAGTAGGAGATGGAGACAAATTGACAAGCGTGATTTATTTTTGCGAAGAGAATATGCAGGACTGAGAGGCGGTCATATTTTGTACCGCTATGCGGTACATCTAGTTTATTGCTGCCCTTACTCATGTTACTCTGTGGGTATTAGCTACAGAGGACCTGACACTTCAAATGCTGTCATATCGCGTCACATTTAAAATTAAACTGTGTTAAGCAGACGTGAACGGCAGGCTGAACAGATCTGCAACAGAACAAGGTTGCTATGTTAACTCCAGCTGCAAAGTCAGCCATCTTCACCAGCTAGCAGCTGACACGATAACCCAGTTACTGTACAACAACAGTATGACAGTTACAGGAAGATATCGCTCAGATTTTCGTTATTAGGCCACTTAAAAATAGGCTATGGCTAGGCTAATCACTGGAGGTATTTTAATATTATGTTTGTTTTGCTAATGGTTAGGCAAGGCCTCCCTGTGGTTTTGATCAACCTAATAATCTTTGAAATGTCAATTATAAACACTAAGTTGAAATGCGTTGAAACTGACATGCCACCAGAACAGACGTTTTATCGGCTTTGAGGTATAATAAAGTCCCCAGTCTTGTAAATTCACATTATGTAACATCCATAACGTCACATCCATAACGCACCATTAAAGGTTTTAAAAGTAAGAAAGGGGCACAATTTGGTCATCACACTTTACATTGATATAAATCAGCTTTGCACAGACACTATGGACATTGTTGCATCAACACTGTATGTGTAGCATAAACTTTTCCTATAAAACGTTATGGATGTGACATGGCCATGGAACTTGCTGACTTAAAAACAAAACCCTTACAAATGTAAGGAGTTGTGCTCTTAAAGGCAAGCTGAGCATAGACATTACTCTACCATTCTCTTGTCGATCTGGAATTTGTCAAATGACACAATTTGTTTGAACATTGGGTCCATTTATCCACTTTTGAAATATGTATAATATTACCATGTGAAATATGTTGTTTCTGTATGGATGCACACCATATTTATGATGTAAAAATAGTGTCATTCTCCATCAAATTCAATCAGATCAGTTACAAACAATAAAATATAGACCTAAATGAAGATTTTAACAACAGTTCTATTTGCGTATGCACAACTTTTTTTTCCATGGTAAGGATGACCTTTGCATGGAATTGCCCCTTGTTCATATTTAGCAGCTAGCCAGAAGAGAGCAACGTATAACTTAAAACTGTTCGTAGTTAGACGTTAGATTTTGCTGCGAAGACTTTGCCAAGTATTTTCCTGTGTAGCTGAAATCACAGATAATACTTACAGCGGGGAAAATAAGTATTGAACACGTCAACATTTTTTTCAATAAGTATACTTCCAGTGAGGCTATTCGCATGAAATTTTCACCGGACATTAGTATTAACTTAGGTAATCCACACATATATAAAAATCCAAACATTAATGTCTAAAAGTAGTGTTATGAGTAAAAAAGTGGAATGGCACAGGGAAAAAGTATTGAACACGCTAAGAAAAAGCAGTACAGAAACGCAAGGAATGGCAAGGAACAAACTGGAATCTATAAGTAGTTAGAGAAATTATCCCTCCTATCTGTGCAAATTGATATAAGCTGGGTTAGTACATACTGGTGGGCTATAAAAAGGTTTTTTGTTAGCAAGGTGTCACACAAGAAACATTTCATGATGGGTAGAAGCAAAGAGCTCTCCCAAGATCTTTGCAACCTTATTGTTGCCAAACATATTAATGGAACTGGTTACAGATGCACTTCAAAACTTCAGAATCATCCAGCAAGCAGTATTGGAGCCATTATTTGCAAGTGGAAGGAACATCACTACATCATCAACTGGCCATGCACAGGATCTCCTTGCATGATTTCTGACCAGGAAGTCAGAAGGATAGTCAGAAGAGTAGCCCAAGAGCCAAGGACCACTCTGAGAAAGCTCCAGAAACATTTGGAGGCAGCAGGTACAATTGTTACAGAGAAAATCATAGGTAATGCACTCCACCGCCATGGCCTCTTGCACGCTCATCCAGCATGATTCTATTGCTGAAGAAAAACATGTCGAAGCTCCTTGAAAGTTTGCTACACAAGATTTGAACAATCCTATGAAATACTGAGAGAATGTATTCTGGTTAAAAATGTAACTTTTCGGATGTCATACTACACACCATATTTGGAGGAGAAATGGCACTGTGCATCACCCTAAAAATACCCTACCAACAGTGAGGTTTGGAGGTGGTGGCATCATGGTGTGGGCTGTTTTTCATCTCATGGTACTAGCAGACTTCATACAGTTGAAGGAATGATGAATGGAGTCATTTTGTTCTGGGAGAATCTTTACATCCACCAGGATGATGAGGATGAGACATGGCTAGACCTTCCAGCAGGACAATGATCCAAACCATTCAGCAAAGGAAACTCTCAATTGGTTTCAGAGAAAGGAAATCAAGGCCCTGACTTCAATTCAATTGAACAGTTTTGGAAGTTAACTAAAGATCAGGATTCACAAGAGGGACCCCTGAAATCTTCAATATTAAAGGACTATCTGTTTAAAAGAATGGGCCAAACTCACACCAGAATACTGTGACTGATTAGTTTCATCATACAGGAAATGCCTTGAAGCTGTCATTACGAATAAAGGCTTTTCCACAAAGTATTTAAGAAATTTCAGCAGGCGTGTTCAATACTTTTTTCCTGTGTCATTCCACGTTATTGCACATAACTCGACCTATGGACTTTAATGTTTGGATTTTTTTATATGGGTGGATTATCTGAGTTAATACTAATGTCTGGTGAAAATTTCATGCAAATAGCCTCATTGGAACTATACTTACTGAAAAAACTTATTTTCCCCGCTGTATATGGACTGAAATGACCAGAGTACATTGTTAATTTGGATGTTCGTGTTCGTTAGCATCGTTGGTAAGAGTTCGTTGGTAAGAGTTAACGTGCTAGCTAGCATGGCAATGACACACTATTACATTGGTCAATGTGAAGCTACGTTTTGGTGGCAGGTATAATTGAGGGTAAGTAGTGTTTGTTATTCATCTCTCTGTAATCTCTCTAGCCCTGTATGACAAGCTGGCGGACCCCTCCCAACCTCTCAAGCAAGCAGTGAAAGGTATCACTTACTATATTAAGTCCTTTGCCATTTAGTTTAATTTGTTGCTTATGAAGATGGTTAAAAAAAACCTCTCTCTTTCTCTCTAGCCCTGCAGGACAAGCTGGCGTACCCCTCCCATCGTCTCCATCGGCCCAGTTCAGCACCACCTTCCAGACAGCAAGCAGTGAAAGGTATTACATACTGTCTCTGTACTTTGCCATTTTCTAACTTGGGTACAAATGAAACAAAAACAAACTTGGCCATTTATTTGTATTTGGTGCTAATGAATATGGTATCTAATCTATGGTATCTATTCTCTTCTCTTCTTTCTTTCTCTCTCTCTCTCTCTTTCTCTCTCTCTCTCTAGTCTTACAGGACAAGCTGTCGGACCATTCTCACACTCTCCATCAAGCACATCAAGTGACAGGCTAATCTTCCCCCCAGAAGTGTTACAACAAATTATTGGAGAAACACTGTGTCTTGATATGTCTATGCTAGGTGTTTATAACAGAGTATCAAAATCTTGCTGTACTGTCTGTCCACTAGCCACTTTTTACCACTGTCTTACTGCTTCACTGTTTGCATGCTATATTAGCACATATGCATAACCCCTCCCTCCACCCCACAGCCGGATTGTGGCCACACTTATACCTTTACTTAATACTTAATGCTTTATAATCAATACTCGTATAACGGCTGTAACCCTATTACGTCAACCCATTCTTGCACTGATATAGTTTTTCTATAGTCTTTTTTATATTACCTTGTCTTCTCTCTTATATGTCCATATTTATTTTATGCTGGTCTCTAGACTTTATTCTTGAACTGTTGGACTTACTAATTTGCACCATCACCATGACACTCACTCTCACAGAGCACCTTACCTTACTATGCACAGAGAATCACAGGCTCAGTCCCTGCCTCAGTCATTGCAAGCGCCTCATGCTTAATCACCCCTAAGCACACTATGGATACTGTTTTAGACTTGTTTTAGATTTAGTGTTATTCAGTATAATTACAGTGCATGAAAATGCACTGTACTGTTCTTCCTAGTCATCTTCTTATTATTACAGTGCATGAAAATGCACTGTACTGTTCTTCCAAGGCTTTTTCTTCTGATTCTTCTTCTTCTTCTAACGCAGTTAATGCAGCTTCAACCGTTTAACGTAGAAACTTCATTCAAACTATGTTACGTAGGTCTTACTTAGGACATGTGGGCTATGTATTTTTCAGCTTTGTAACTTTTATACTTTTTAAACTATTAATTAAATACTACTGAAAATTTCCCCATAGACTTAACATGGGCTGATGACATCACAATAGAGCCGTTAAGCAATTAGAATCCTGTGGCAGGTGTTCGGGCCACCTGCATCAACTGCTAGTCTCAGGCTTTAAGCATACAAACTGGCCCTATTAAGACTACACATCCTGTTCAACTGCTTCCTCTGCCAAAAACTGTTTCAAAATAAAAGTCCTCACTACAATATTTCACTGTTAAACAATTTAACCCTTTAAACTACTGAACTTTTTAACTGTTCAGCCATTGTAACTGTTACTTGTCATCAACTATGACTTAGCATGGTTAGCATAGTTAACATGTTAGCATTGCTAACATTGTTAGCATTTTTAGCAAAACTGCTAAAAATGATTAGCTAAGTTAGCTAAGTAACATGGTTAACATAGTTAGCATGCTAGCATACTAACATGCTAGTTAGCATTTTTAGCAAAACTGATAAAAATGATTAGCTAAGTTAGCTAAGTAACATGGTTAGCATAGTTAGCATGCTAGCATGATAGTTAGCATTTTTAGCAAAACTGCTAAAAATTATTAGCTAAGTTAGCTAAGTAACATAGTTAGCATGTTAGCATGCTAGTTAGCATTTTTAACAAAACTGCTAAAAATGATTAGCTAAGTTAGCTAAGTCACATGGTTAGCATAGTTAGCATTTTAACATTGTTAGCATGCTAGTTAGCATAGTAACTTGGTTAACATTATTATCTTTGTTAACATAGTTAACATAACTGCTAGCAAACATTAGAGCCATTCCAACTGTCAGTTATCGTCAACTATCTACCTAAATAATTTAACCATTTAAACTATCCACCTATTTAACTGTTCAGTCATTCCAACTATATTAAACCTCATCTACTTAGCAACCAATATATTTTGTTTTTACTCTGTATGATATTTTACATCATATTTTTGCATTTTCATGCACTGTATTTCCTTTAGGAAATGCTTTTCTAGTCATATTCTAACGCAGTCTTACTTAGGAGATGGGTGCTTTGTACATTTCATCTTTGTAACTTTTATACTTTTTAAACTATTAATTAAAAACTATTGAACATTTCCCCATAGACTTAACATGGGCTGATGACATCATAATAGAGCACTTAAGAAATTAGAATCCTAGGCCAGGTGTTCCTGCCACCTGCATCAACTGACAGTTTCTCAGTCTTTAAGCATACAGTCTCCTTTTCTTAATAAGACTACACATCTTGTTCAACTGTTTCCTCTGTCCACAACATAATTTAACCATTTAAACTATCCACCTATCTAACTGTTCAGTAATTCCAATTATATTAAACCTCATTTACCTAGCAAATCATTTAACCATTTAAACTATCCACCTTTTTAACTGTTCAGTCATTCCAACTATATTAAACCTCATCTACCTAGTTCAGTCATTCCAACTATATTAAACCTCATCTACCTAGTAAATAATTAAACCTTTTAAACTATCCACCTATTTAACTGTTCAGTCATTCCAACTATATTAAACCTCATCTACCTAGTTCAGTCATTCCAACTATATTAAACCTCATCTACCTAGTTCAGTCATTCCAACTATATTAAATATCATCTACCTAGTTCAGTCATTCCAATTACATTAAACCTCATCTACCTAGCAAATAATTTAACCTTTTAAACTATCCACCTATTTAACTGTTCAGTCATTCCAACTATATTAAACCTCATCTACCTAGTTCAATCATTCCAACTATATTAAACCTCATTATGTTGGTTGCCAATTAGCACATCATCTGTTTTAAAAATATATTTCACACCATATGTTTTCATGAACTGGTAATTCCCTGGAATTGCGTTTTCTAGTTTGTATTTTAGTATACAATTTATCTTCTACTGTCCTTATTGCTTAGTTGTGTTTTTTATATTATATACTTTTATTACTTTTTTTGTTGTTAGTGCATGTTGTGTGTGGTGTCTGTATGCTACTGAGACCTTGAATCAATAAAGTATCTATCTATATATCTAAATCTTTCAAAACACTTGCAAAGCCCTTCCACCCCTCCATTTACATTAATGATGCTTTGGCAGAAAAGGTTTTTGGGGTTTCACAGCCTATTTGGCAAATCAGTTATATGCCTATGGGGCTTGTTAGCCTACAGGTGAATAAGCTCCTAGTGTAAGAGTGTTTTTATTAGAGTGCATGAAAATGCAATCTGCTGTTATCCGATTTCTTCTTCTTCTTCTTCTTCTAACGATTTTTCCGCGTTTAATGCGGCTTCAACCGTTTAATGTAGAAACTTCATTCAAACTGTGTTACGTAGGTCTTACTTAGGACAGGTGTGGAATGTATTTTTCATATTTGTAACTTTTATACTTTTTGAACTATTAATTAAAAACTATTAAAAATTTCCCCATAGACTTAACATTGGCGATTATGGCATCACAATAGCGCACTTAGAATCCTATGCCAAGTGTTCCGGCCAGAGCCATATGGTTCCGGCCACCTCCAGCAACTGTCTGTCTCAGGCTTTAAGCATACAATCTGGCTCTCTTAAGACTACAGATCCTGTTAAACTGTTTCCTCTGCCCACAGCTGTTTCAAAATAAAAGTCTCCACTACAATAATTCCCTATTAAACTAGATGTACCGCATAGTGGTACAAAATATGACCACCGCTCAGTCCTGCACATCCATTCCGCGAAAATAAATCATATTAATGAATTTGCCTCCATCTTCCACCCCCCACTCTTGAAACTTTTGTGTATGCTTGTTTGGAATTCCGCACACAAAGTAGCCTACTGGCGCTGCAAAGGTGAATAGATTTGTTTCTGGGCCAAAAAATCTGTAGCATTGTTAATAAAACCTTTAAAATCTCTAAACAATCACAAGTAGGGCAGTTCATCACAGTCCATCCATTGCAACTGGACTGATGAAAGGTAGACCTGTAGGCTACATTGTATTTGGGAAAAGCAGAAGGTAGCAGCATAATGTATTTATTTATTTATTATTAAACAAAACAATCCCTGTCAGTTCCATGCAGTTTTCAACAGCGATCAAGAAGAGAGGTCATGTCATGGATTTTTGTGAATGTTTCTTCTTCTACATAGCCTATGCATAAGTTTAGTCATCTAGTTCAAATGATATTCAGCTTTATTGTCAATGCACAAATTAAATACCAGTAGTCTAAAACAAAATGCCGTTTTACCCAGTGGTGCAAATAACTGACATGTCCAAAAGGGCCTTCATGAAATGCGTTGCGAGACTGTTCATACACATTTTAACGGGCAAAGTTGAAGAGCTACTGTCCGTTACTGTTTGTGCAAATAATATGCTGATTCATGTTCCCTTGCATTTTGCAACCATGAGGTCCATGGTTAAGCTCAATCTTTTGACGCAATCTTTTGATTTTCACCCAGCCTAGTCCATGGTAGGCGCCCGATAGAAATATTGTTTAATTTTGCGATTGAGATATCCACGCACTGGCGCCCCCCTGTGACGTGTTCGCCCCCCGGTTTTAGAGCTATTCTAAATGCAAAAATGCATAGAGGGAGTTATGACAAAACCGTGACTGTTAACAAACTATAAGCTATATAAGGTAGGCCCTATGCTAGGCCTATTACACAACACAAATTGTCACTAGGCTATGCTGGCGACCCAAATAAAATCTCCTTTGGAACCAATGGCTTACACCTTACAGTATCAAGCTGCCACCTCTTGGCGAAAAGTTAATAGTTTTGCATATCAGTAGTAATACATTTCACGTAGCTGTGAATCACGGAAAGGGCGAATGAAGTGGACACTTCTAAATGGAACCCAACCCACTGAACAGTAGCTCAAGGTCTGTGGCTAAAGCAGCCATAATGAAAGCGTTATCATTGTTTAGATACTTCACACACACGTGTTTTTTAATCGCACAGACTACAACTACCAAGCTGGAATCCAAGCACATCGACTCCCCTCTCACACCCTAAACACGCACTTCGAACAAACAAAAAGCGCCTCAGTCTCACGGAATAGCCATAGGCAAAACTGTATCTGACCGGTGTAACGTTACACTAAATCATCCATCGCAAAGAAAGATTTTTGTAGCACGTGCAACAAATATGTGTAGGTACAGCCCTGCCCTGATTACATCTCAACATGCGCTCTAAAACATCTGGTTTAAATTGAGATGTAGATCATCACGGGTGCGTTAATAAATCTACATTGCGGCGAGTTGACACAAATTATTCACTTTGACGAATTTATGTAGTTTCAGTTACTTTACTTTGAGCCATGCTCTTCCTTAGGCTACTTGAATCACCTTTGAAAATAGAGGATTGAAGTAGCCTATATGGGTGTTTGGGAATGAACGTTGACTCAGATGCTTTTTGAGACCTTGAGCTGAAATGTCCCAGCCCGGTGTTTAGGGTGCATCATAGACAGGTTATCTTTCAGGTAGCCTATATATTTTCCATTAAAAAAACCTCACGTAGCGAACGTGTTGTGGCTAACTCACTTAGCTCCTGTTAGTAGCCTAGGTTATGGTCATAAGCAAATGAGATGACAGTTGAAAGATACAATTAGTGCTGTTATCGATTTGCTTGGTAGCCTATAAACGCATTTATGGTTTTCTACAAATACATCAATAATCAAATTGGCCATTATTTTACCTACGTTCTGCTATTGATAGGATTAACGTAGCCTACCTGCAGTAAAAAACAAGCATGTCCGATAAACATTCTCAGATTTATTTCGGCTTCAAGAGGAAATGGGAATTACATGTCATGCAGAAATCATCCTACCCTTAGACGTTCTCTGCGGTAAACTACTGTAGCCTACAGTCTTGTCCTTGTAGGAAGCTTAGTGTCTTTCCAACCCACTTTAGATTAACTTCCAACAAAATTACGTCTCACTGCAACGATGCGCCATCTAGTGGACAAACGACTACTTATCGCCAATACTGGAAATGCAGCCATGATAATGATGAATATTTATTTTGGCTTTCTTTTAATCCTACTGAATTTGTAATTATGTATCGGCCGTTCTAATACCGATAGTATGTGGGTGCCTGTGTGTGTGTGTGCATGTGTATATGTGTGCACCACCATCTACAGGCCAATGAGTGTACAGTCACTAAATGTACACATAACTTAATTTTTTAGACCCCCCCATGGATGAAATTCTACGAAACTTGGCATATCCCCAGAGAATGTCAGGTTAATCATACACATAAAATTTGGTGCAGTTCTGAACGTCTTTACTGAAGAGAGGGGCGATTAAAGCAGAATGATATTGCATTTTCATTTTTTACCGGGGGGGTGCAAATCACAAATGAGTGATTATGGGCTAGGTTCATGTGGGCCCTTGAGACCAACATAAAAATGTCTTCATCCTCGGTGCCACGGTTCAGGTAGTTATTTAGGAAAAACTGCATTTTTTGGGTTTCGGGGGGCCCAGCGCGGAGGGGGAGTGGCCCCCGGGGACCAAACGAAATTTTTCCGTAAAAGTCTAGTGGGGCTACATACCCACCAAATTTCATGTGCCCCGGTGTTTCGGTGCCCCGGGTATCGTTGACCAATATTTCAGGAAGTAGATGACGGGAGGAAAAAAAAAAAAAAACTTTGACAATCCCTATATGACCGCTTCGTTAGCTTCGCTAGCGGCGGTCATAATAATTTAACCATTTAAACTATCCAACTATTTAACTTTTCAACTATTCCAACTGTCAGTTATCATCAACTATGCATCTAGCCTACTATATTAAACCACCACCTACCTAGCAACCAATTTAGCAACCATTGAAATTAAGCATCTATGTCAGTTTCCATAGCAACCAAGATGATTATACTAGCAAACCACTGTAGTAACTCCTTTATTTCTGATAGTAGCCACCATGGATACCCTAGCAACAACCTAGCAATGACTTCAAGTACCCTAGCAACAGCCTAGCAACCACATTCACAGTTAAAACCTAGCAACCAACATCATTAACCTAGCAACCAACATAGCAACCACCATAACTACTCTAGCAACAGTCAGTTGTCATCAACTTTGACTCCCGTCAACTGTTTCCTCTGCCCACAACTGTTTCAAAATAAAACTCCTCACTACAATAATTCCATTTTAAATTATTTAACCATTTGAACTATCCAACTATTTAACTGTTCAGCCTTTCAAACTGTCAGTTGTCATCAACTATGACTCCTGCCAACTGTTTCCTCTGCCCACAACTGTTTCAAAATAAAAGTCATCACTACAATAATTATATATTAAAAATGTTAACCATTTTAACTATCCAACTATTTAACTGTTCAGCCTTTCAAACTGTCAGTTGTCATCAACTATGACTCCCGCCAACTGTTTCCTCTGCCCACAACTGTTTCAAAATAAAAGCACTCACTACAATAATTCTCTATTAAATAACCTAACCATTTTCACTATCCAACTATTTAACTGTTCAGCCATTCTGTCATTCTGTCAACTGTCAGTCGTCATAAACTACAACACCCGCCAACGGTTTCCTCTGTCCTCAACTTCAACTTCAAAATATGTCTTCAATACAATAATTTGCTCTAAAATAATGTAACTATTTAAACTACTCAACTATTTAACTGTTCGGTCATTCCAACTGTCAGTTGTCTTCAACTATGACTCCCCACCAGCTTTTTTCTCTATCTGACCTCCATCTTTTTACTTAGATTATATTTTAGACAATATTCAGCAATATTTCATTCAGAAGCCATTTTTGCATTTTCATGCACTTGTAATTCCCTGGAATTACATTCTCTAGTTATTATTATTATTATTATTTAATTATGTTTTTATTTTTGAATCTTTGCAAGTAACTGTGAATTTGTGAATTGGGCACAATGCACTGAAATACATTAATTCAATATTCTTTACTGACCCCTGATGCTATCGGCCAGCTCTCTGGCTCAAAGCATTAAGTGAACTGCTGTTTCTTAATAAATAGCTTTATTTTATAGCTTTATATAAAAGAGTTTTTTCAATACTGTTCTTGCCTGTTCAAAAGTACAAAAACAACACTACTGTTCTTACCATGTACAACTGACCATACTGTGAATATATTAAAAGTAAATAGTTTGAGAACAATTATTTTTATTTGTATCTTTATTGAGAACATTTAATGTGGAGGGGAGTGTAGCCTATGGTATCTGGATTAGAACGGTGCAAAGTCCCATGCTCTCTCCAGAGATACAGTAACTACACAGCCCCAACATTCTCATTAGATTTGGCTACCATGGAGCCTCCCTGAAATTATCGTAGTTTAGGCTACTGTGATCAGGAAATTACACCTAAACAAGCATCTTGATGCTAGCTGACGTCTGCTTGTGCTTAGATCCTACACGTAGATCAAATGTAAACGTATACTGAAGGCTAATAGGACTAACGTTCTGTATTGTCGCTAACGCTAGTTCTACGCTACATGTCCTAGTTCTACTACTCTTTGTGTTCTAAGTGTTATTCTAAAACAACTTCTTCAGAAAGGTTAACTATCTAGCGAATGCTATAACCCAAATGTCAGGAGGCGAAGAAGTAGGCGAAGGGAGCCGGATGTTGTTGATAGTGACGAAGAAGGGGGCGTTTTGGTCACCAGCACGGGAACGCCTATTTGTGTCCGCAGCCGGATGATATTGAAAATCCGTCGTACGACGGAGAACTTTAATCCTTGGCTTTATGGTGATGTACAATGCATGTTGGCCTGCACAAGATAAGGCTCCGCTGTTGTAAGAACTTAAAGCTGGCATAGGTGTGCTATTTTTACATTCTGATCCAAATCCATGTAGCTCTATCACATCCATGGAATTTATAATTTTCCTATTGTGCGCAAAAGCTGTGCCTTCAACAACAAACAGAATCAATACAAGCACATCTGCATGTTTGACAAGATTTGCTTTACACTGCAGATGAGCGTGTAAGAGAAGCACCATAACAAAAGGGGGGCAAGAATAGGCAGAAAAGGAATTTAAATTTGCAAGTCAGGATCTTCTTGGTGTGATTGTCCCTGTAAACCAGACGGGTAATGCAAGAACAGTCTTTGCAGACTCACAAATCCTATTACCAGTAGTCTTTAATTGCCTCTACCAAGTTTATGGGGTGCCCTGGATTAGCTATGAGATGTGACATCCAGATCCCTGCATGCCCTGGATCTGTCAGTTTTTAACATGTCTCAGCAAAAAAAAATTCTAGATCAGAGAAGGCATTGTAACAAACCCATTCAGTACAATAACCAATCCATGCATTGAGTGTATAACTGTTTTTAAAGTAGCTTGAAACAAAAGTTATTTGAGAAAATTATAATAATGGAGTTATCAGTAAACAAGGTGTGTAGCTCAGGGATGTGCTAAGAAACATCAACATTTATTTTAATATAAACTAAATACAGCAATGTCAAAATAAAATACTGTATTTTTGTTTTTTCAAAATACTAAAAATAATCTTTAAAGGGAGCGTGAAATCACTTTGCAAACCTTCTTTATCTTTCTGTTTAATCTATTACTTCTTCAGTACATTGACCTTGTTAATTAAGTTCACAGTGTTTGAGAGCAACAGCTTTTCTCTGCCTACAAGACATGCCATAAATCTGCAAACAGTCAACAGATCAATTCTGCTGACCTGCCTGTTACATCTCAGCCAACTGAACTTGTCAAGCGATACAAACTAAACACTGAACCTATTGAAAGCCACAGAATGTGGGCTTAAAGCAACCCAGTTCTATCCGGGGATCGCCACTCGTGATGAGTCATGAAATGCCTCTTGCCCAATCAGAAATGTATAAATAGTTTAAATGGATCTGTATAATGTTGTATAATGATTGATATTGATTTAGGTGACACATGCAACTTTTTGAGCTATGTTGCAGAGCAACCATCTAACCGGTTCCATGTGTTGGATGATCATACTGATGACTATCTCAAGTTCTCAAGAAATAAAACAAAGGGAACATGCCAGATCAACAATACTCAGGAACATTGGTCAGCAACATTGCTCAAACTCTAACAGGCAGGTGTGGGCAGCGTCGTCGTCAAGGGCAGGCCAATCGGGGGCCAGCAGAGAGTTGTGAGAGAGTGTATTGTGTGAGCAACCTACACATGACGGTACTCATCTTGCACTGCATCATCTTCCTGAATCTCAATATTCTGATCACAAGAAGTCTGGGCAAATTACTCAGCACTAATAAGAGGCTACATTCATTGTTTTGCACTTTCATGATGTCATCACATCACCAAATTATTGTTTTAGGCCTCCGTGCCTCCATTTTTTTTTACCAAAAATATTTGGCAGTATTTTTAAACTACAAAAATACACACCTATAAAGTAGTTGACACAAAATGTGCAGCCATTTTCTTCAACCCGATAAAATGCAAATTACAAAATAGCCTACTATTTTGTATTTGAAATATGTATTTTAAATACATTATCATAAATACTGCCTATCCCTAGTGTAGCCCAATTCAAGCAATCCTGCAAAAACAAACTCAGTTCCAAAGTATAAAGAACTTCAATACCAATTTTAAATTTCCTTATTAATTTATACTTACAATGATAGCTAGAACTTGTGAACTGCGGAGCTTTACCATCCTTCATGCAGAGCATCAGTGGGGAGGACACAGGCTTCACAGGCCTGCCTTACAGTAGGTTCTGCTGCTCACCTTCCTCATGCCTTTACTGTTCGCTTCACAGTCAGTAGGCTATGTCACTAGTGTGCTCTCTGTGAGAAAACATGACATATGTTTTACAGCCTATTCAACAGTAGGCTAGATCCACATGAGTTTTGGAAGCACTAATGTCTCATTACTGAAAACTCACCACTGCATATTTTAACAAAACAGATTACCAAAAGACCTTCACTTAGGCCTATATTTCCTTGCCATAATTTACTTGTTTCCCTTTTAGTTTTTTAGAACTTTTTCAGTTCACGTGTGATCTTTATTACAGGCATTGCTATACAATTTTTCATTCCTGTCTGCATTATTTCAGATTGTAAGCTTCGACAGCTGAAGAAAAATGTGGGATACACCATGACCTCCAAGTGACTCTTACCAGTTGAACAACACTCGCGCTGCACATTGACACACACTTTTGAAATGTCCAACTTCATCAACTGCTGCCTTGAAATGGAGATGGCACTACTGCGTAATGGGATGAACTGTAAGACACTTTTGTTTCTCTGTTTTTCCTTTGCCCTGTAATTTTGGATATTTGTTTTGAAGATTGTTCAGCCAGTGTCAACTAACAGTTAGCTATGTAGGCCTGTTTGCTAGCTAACGTTATATGACTGCCAAATGCTAGTCGTTTCCTTGGGTTGGTTTGTGTAAATGATTTCAATACGAAGTAGGCTATCACATAACCGTATGATTTTTAAACAGTGAATATTGTGTGAATACTTCATCTGTGCTTGATAGTGTTTATCATAAAGCATGGTTCCTATGGCACGGTCTCTAACTATGCATGTGCGTGTGAATAATGGGCTAGTTTGGAGGAGGCGGGTGACTATGTCCTCATATTCAAAAAAATGTATCCTATCCTTTCAATTAGCCACAAAGACAACAATTGTAGCTATCTATAACTAAGACAACATCCTAGATATAGGGAGAACGTAACATGAACCTCCGTAGCACTTGACATTCAGTAGACTGTATTTTGCTTGCTAAAGGTAGATTGCATACTTGAAAGAGTTTGATTAGGCCTACTTTATTGACCGTCCTATGTTATATCCTACCATGTGTGCACCAGTAGGCCTACCCCTTGTATTTATTAGCTTTTAGCCAGGCAAATATATGACAATAATCGGGGTAGGAGCTAAGGCAATATGCGCACACAGTTGTAGACCTAAGATTCCTCAAAATAACGGATGTGAAAAGTTATTGTCAGAAGTGGGATTCGAACCCACGCCTCCAGGGGAGACTGCGACCTGAACGCAGCGCCTTAGACCGCTCGGCCATCCTGACATAAGGAACTGAAATGCATGACGTAATTTAAAACGGAAATGGTAAAGTGTTGTTTCCGTTTTGATTCCGTGTGTGGAAAATACGATTTTACATATTATTTTAAGTACATAGTAATAGTAAACTACGTTCGAATCATAGTACGAACGAGTCGATGTTTGCGATGTCGTTCCGTTTTTGATGCTTGTAATGCAGCGTAGTGGTAGGCTAATGCTTACTATCACTATGAGACATCTGCCAGCCAGCCTAGACTCCGTCAAAGAGTGTAGAAGTAAGTTAGCCTACTTCTGTTATTTTGACAGACTTTTCTGTATGCTATAGGTGCTTTGAAGCGCATGCAAGTTCTAGGTTCGAGCCTGCCCTTTCTGAAACGCGTCACGTGCATCAATGACACATTACGGCAAGTTCTAGGTTCGAGCCTGCCTTTGAACTGGACGGAAAAAATAGTAGCCTACACATTTCAAGGGACAATTCGGGGACATTTTAAGTTCAGAACGTAAATACCTCCAAAACATTTCATGTTTTTATCTTTATAAACTTAAAACGGGGACTTACCATTCATAAAGCAGTTAACACTAGTTCTCCTAAATTGTGTGGGGGGCCGCTACTAAATTTCTCTTAAATTGCAAGGGAAGTGATTAACAAAGAGGTTTTCTTCTCTGATCACAAAGTAGCTGAGATCAAGAACCTTCGTAAAAATCCGTTGTAACGAGCAAGTATCAGTCACACACTTTACCCAAATTAAAGGCCTCCTTACATCATACCATTTTCACAAGATATGGGGAAGAGTTTTAAAAGACTAGTCTTTTGAGTAAAGCTTGAGTGGGGGGCATTAGCTAAAAGACTGCAGTCTTTCAAGAATCTTACCCAAATCTTGTCAAAGTTCTCAGAAAATATATGGTTTGGAGGGTTGTATCAGGTTTCCCTTTACAGGGCAAATTAGATCATACACATATAGGTTAAACGTTAAATAATATAGGCCTATAACATAGATGATAAACAACCATTTGGTATTACCATTGAATTAAAACAATAGACAATTGTTGTTATTGAAATTGTTTTTATTTCTTCAGAATTGGCAACACCCAAGGCTAACTCTAAATGTGTGTGTAATGTGAGGGAGGTGGTAGTTATGACGGTGAATTCCCTGGAAGTCCCTTCAAAGAACAAAACCTGTTTGTACCTTGCTGAACATGGCTCTCAAGTGATAATTTTGTGACAAGTATATAAGTATAAGTATAGTATAGTGTAAGTATAATTGATAATTATAAGTGATAATTTTGGACATCGGTGAGTGACAGGCTATTATAGCATAGCAATTCTTTATATAGGGAGATATTTCAAAGTATTTTATCATTTGGCTTTGTTGTACAAATGTCTACTGTTTGGAAGTACATTTACGATTGCTAACGTCATGTCGGTCTAAATGCACTATATAGTTCCATGCTGAATTGTCTACATACTGTAGGACTGAATAAGCCACAAACAAAATAGTGCTACCTTGCACATTATTCATTAGAAAATATTTTCAGAGTAAACTGTCATGTTGACAACATGACACAGTTTGACTATATTGTTGATAAACAATGGTGTAAGGACTTGTCATTTTGATTGCACTGACAGTTTAAATTCCATTCATATACTGTAAATACTTGCTTTTGAGGCATAGCATTTTGAGCAAGATGCACTTTTGCTACTAGTGCTGTCACAGCTTTGCCAGGTTCTTCAGCAGCACCTCACTCTGCACCAGCCACACCCACTCATCAGACTCACACTCCTGTCACTCATTCTCTCTCCCCTGCCTACTGAAGCCTTACACCTGCAGCTGATCAATCAGCTGATCAGCTGCACTATATCAGGCCTATCTCCACACACACACTTTTGGTGCATTCAGAGCACCTCGGAATGACAAGGACCGCCCCCATGGCTACTTTGTTTTTCCGACAGCAAGTGTTCAAGTGCTTTGCCATCGAATGTGTGACAAACACGGATGCCACAACAAAGGTTAAAACATACACTCACTAATCCTAAACAAACAACTGTATTTGCTTAAAATATAGTGTAAGATGCTCGTGAAAGAAAGATATGCAGCTTTTCAAGTGATAAAAAGGGCAAATTCCCAAGTTCACATTAAAACTGTTGGACATGAAAGGCCACATGGACTACAAACCAACTACAACGTGACGACAAAAGTGATGACGAGCCCCTAACTGGGCAACTCTGTTAGCAAAATCTAGCCCCAGTTTCCGACCTCTGACTCACACATTACGTGACGTGAATGACGCGGAATGATGTTTTCACTCGGAGAAAGGTTTTTACGAAGCCCATGAATGCTAGGTTTGTCTGGCCTCGTCAATGCTGTATCAAGGACCCAGCCAAAGACTGTATCTCCTAGTCCTCCTTCTGTGTACTGTGACAAGTGCAGTTTGCATGAATTATTGTGAGAAATGCACAACTGTTGATTGTGCAAACATTATTGATTTGTGAAATGCACCAAATTGTTATACAAAACTGTAAATCTTTTCAAAACATATTTCAAACAACAGTCTTTTAGGGGTTTATGGTTCTATTTTTCATATGTAGGCTGATAAGTAGATCAATAAAACTAATCCTAAAGATTAAGGGAAAACAGTTATGTTATTTTACCATTATAGGAAACATAATCCTTTCTAATATAATACTAAGGTTTTATGTGACCTGTTCAAGGTATGTGCTGCAATAATCATACTTTGTAATTGGTTTGTTTTTTCACAGCAGGTGCCCTGAATCTGTTGATGGTTAGGTCATATTTGTAAGTCTCAATTTGTCCATTTCTTTCCACAAAATCGGCCAGAAGTCATAACTTAAGGGGTTATAAATGTTCTAACAGGGGAACATGGCCCTGAACCCCCTATCTAGCTGGGTTACGAACTGTCTGCAGCTAACAGTATCGCTGCTGGAAAAGTTTATAGGGGTAACACTAAAAGTACCATATTAGTTCCAAACCTTCATTTAACTCAAAATCAGCCAAGCCATTTATTCAACTCTTCAGCCAAAAACACCATACAGTAATTACCCGTGGTAAGTGATTTTCTAAAAATTCTCTTTAGTATACTTTTCTAAAATAGAGTTTTCTCTGATAGCAGCTTCCCAAAAACTCTTTGTGGCCCTCCTATTACTAAGAACTGGATCCGGGCCTGCCAGAACCCCTTTGTGTGTTTTTCTACCAAATTTGATGCTTTTATCACAAAGTGATGAATTTTTGTGTTTAACTGCCCCACTAGTCGCCTCGGATTTGGTCCCTGGGCTGACAAATATGGATTTTATTAGAGGAAAAAGATGGAAAACAGAAACTAACAACTATACAGTTACATATTAAATCAATCAAGGTTTTTTTTTAAAAAGTCAAAAGTTATTTTTTAAATTGATGTTGAATTGTATTTTTTTTGGGTGGGCGTGTGGCGCAGCTGGCTATAGCGCCCATACCACCAGTGTTGGGCAAGTTACTTCAAAATCGTAATGTATTATGTATTACTTATTACTGTCATTTCAAAGTAATTCGTTAGATTATAATATTACTGTCTCTGAATTGTAAGGCATTACACTACTATTGTATTACTTTTAAGTTACTTTTACCAAAATATCTAGAAATATGGATTTGGCATTCTAAATGCAGTTTATTATGCTCATTGCAGCTCATTGCACTTCCAATGAAGGATGATGTGGTATAGCATAATGACTGAGCTAGGCTTAAGGCTAACAACAACAGTAGAATGTAATAGGCGCAGTGATGGCTCATGATGCAATACAAGGAACAGTTTTTGAGGCTTGGTCGTTGATTGGCCATTATGTGAAATCCCCTATATAGCTCTAGGAATTTAACATCTCTCCTGTTATCTCTCGTTCTTCCATATACAGAGAGCTGAATGAAATATGTTGCATACGGACCAAAGTGCATAAAACACACATTCAGCATTAGTGGTTCAAACAGACAAGCAAATAACAACATGTACTCACAGTCATGACGTAAGAATTTGGCAGTCGCCAGAAGACTGTGAGACAGTAAGTCATCATTTCCCAACCTTGGGGTCGGGACCCCATATGGGGTCGCTGGAAATCCAAACGGGGTCGGCTGACGTATCTTACAATTGACCAGTTCATTACATAAAATTATACATAAACTAAATTAAAAAGTAACAGATACTTCATTACAATCTAGCTAAATAAAAATAATCTTAGACAGCCCGCATGAGATGTTTGACTGATAGAATTATACTTGATCAATGTTCAAAACAAAGTAGTTAAACAACCAGACGTGCAAGGCCATTTGGCAAAAATCAAAGTACCGCTCTTGTCTGGATGTTATCAGACATGAGTTGCGTTCTCTCTCGCTACACGTGAATGATTGGGGTTGCCAACATTTTGTGACATCAAAATAGGGTCACCTGCCAAAAAAGGTTGGGGACCCCAGCAGTAAGTAGTGCGGATAATGTTCATTAAAGTGTCAGTGTTAAGGTGCAGTAATTTGTGCACTAAAGTCCCAATGGGGAGCAGGCGTACTGGTAGGGAGGCAGGAAGTTTAGGGCCCTGATTGCAAAGCCTTGTGATGCGGGTCCTGATGGTGCAGAACTGCCTGATGGTAAAGGGGAAAACAGGCTGTGTGAGTGGTGGGTGGGGTCCTTCACAATAGCAGAGGCTGTGCGTATGTGTACGGATATGGCTGTGTGTCACTTAAGTTGCTTTATCTTTCTTTAAGATAGCAGCAAATTATGTGTCATGCATTAAAAAATCAGGTATTAATAAGGTATTTTTAAGGAGACAATTTTAAACCAACAATATTGAATTTATTCTGCCGCAATATTGGAATTCATTCTCAATATAGATAATACAGGTTACAATAAACCCTTGTTTCGCATGTTTCCAAAGAATCAGTGATTCATTGAGATTTTCTTGTTTTCCTCCATTGATCCCCATCTATTTGATTATGCTATTGCATTCCCGCACCAAGCACTGTGACATATGTGATGTTCGTCATCTTCCTTGAGCAAGCATCCTGTTTTTGCACCTGTCAAGATGCTCTCGTGTCATCATCCCGGACTGCGAGGGATACTATGAGTCATTTCCACCTGTCCCCAGTCGATGCGCAGTCTTGAAACAAGGGGGGAAACGAGATCGAGCGCTGAACCAGGAAAGGATTCCTTACAGATGCAGACATCAACAACATCCCTCCAAAATGTCTGCACGTTGGAGGAAGTCATGGCACTTTGTGCAACAGCCAAGGTCAAGGTCAGCCTCGCTACCGTTCCTCCACTTGTTGTCATGCTGTTAAAAAAAGGGGGATCAAGGCTGAGGAAATCCTCTAGGTCTGAGTGACACAGCTCCCAATGAGCTGAGCCCCCCCTCTGTAACAGTTTTTGTTTGTTGTTGTTAAAAGAGCCAAGGTTCTAGTCTGCTTAGCGTTTACATTAAACGTGGAGTCGTGGGGTGCTGCAGAATGGATAACGGAAGTTATGAAATCTGCAGGAGTTCTCAAGAATCTTGTGAAAGGGGGATTTGAACCATCTGTGAAGAGCTGTGTCTTTTTTGTTCTGCAGTCTTTGATGACATGAGAAAAGCAAAGACAAATCTGCAAACACACAGTTGCACACACACACATACACACAATAACATGGACAATCACACACACACACACAATAAGACGCACATACAGTACACACAAACACACACACACAATAACACACGCACACAGTACACACACACTTTGCTTTTAACCGTCCAGACGATCTCCATGTTAGATATGTTTAAACCTGTCATCATGGTTGCAGTATGCTGTGTCTAACTGGTAATGTGTTGTTTGAAGATTACATCCGTGGCTGAACTGTTTGTCACTCAGCATGGTCATTACCAGTAAAGCTATTTGGATGAGACGTTGAGTCAATCACGGTAATTACTGGAACCCTACATTACGATTTAGTATTATTAGATTATTATTACATTATTTTATATTTATTAGTTTATATATTTGGTGTCATGTCATTGGTGTAATACATTCATAATATATCACAATTTGTGGATTGTTGATTCATTTAGTTCAGTCTGAAAAATTTAATTAACTTTCACAGCATTTAAAGATAATTAGTCAGAATTAGACATAATTATAACACATATTGTGTTATAAAACACAAAGGAGTTTTAAAATCTCTATATGTAAAAAAATGTGGGTGGGTTGTCACTGCATGCTTCCCAAGAGACAGCCGCATTAAGAGTTGGGGTCTGCAGGTTTGTTTAGAGTATGTGCCAAAAGTGATTTAACAGCATGTCTAGGTCAAAGATGACTTCATACGTAATGAGTTACTGTGCAGAAGTAGACCCATCGCAGAGACAGGAACTGACCAAGCTCTAGCATGGGCTGAATGAAAGAACCACATTGCAATTAGGAAGCACAATAGGAACATCCTCCTCCACATTCGGCCGAGGAGATATGGGACCCCAGAGAGTTGCTGCTGTGGTCAAAAACAAGCTTGCGCAGTTACTTGCTCAAAATGCAGACAGCGTGGTAGATTGGGCACATCAATATTACTTACTTACACCACATTACATGCTAAATCTAAAGTCAAGGCAATTCATTTGCCATGCGTCGTCAAAAAGATTGTATTGTAACATAGCTAAAACTTAAATCGGAATGGAATCAAATTTTATCTAAACCAATGTGATTGTTTACATACCAGATCCAATGCAAGAACTGATTTCCTGAGGTGTATGTGTGCGCATGCGCGTGTATGTGTGTGTGTGTGTGTGTGTGTGTGTGTGTATGTGTGTGTGTGTGTGTGTGTGTGGTGAAGTGGGAACAGAGAGGAGGCATAGGAATAATTTCACAATAGCTGGCCACGGCCATGGCAACGCTGTTTACAAATCATAAAAATGGTGGAAGCCAGCCACACACTGAGGATGCTGGACCATCTTTCCTCTGAGAGGTAAATGAAGAGCTACACCCTCTCTCATGGTGGCAGGACAAAATTAAAAAAAATGAAAAAAGAATTTACTTTCACAAACCATTTCTCTCTCTCTCTGTGTCTCTCTCAGTTAATGGTGCCTGTCTGTATCTTCTCAAAACAGGTGCCGGACTGGTGTTTCGGATGACGCGATAACACACAGGTAGAGATGGGTGGCCATTGGCTGTGTTTTTTGCCATACCCCCCCCCCCCCACACACACCACTACCACCTCCACCACACACACACACACACACACACACAAAGTTTTCCAGGGATCTCCATCTGCGTCGGTGAGCTGCCTCTGCCACATGGCACGTTGCCCCCAACCGAGTCTGGTCCATTCTTCGGCCGGCGCAAGGCATTCTCCAGTCACCGCCCTCCCCAATCACCAGCCTGCCCCCAGCACCGCATCCCCCATCCCCAGCCTCGCCACCGAGCGCCACGTCTGTTGTCTCACCACAATGAGCGAGAGAATAGCGAGACGTATAATCCCCAGTCATCAGAGAGAAGGTGCCAGGTAAAAAAAAAAAAAAAATTGTAAACAGGTTATTATTGTGCTGGACGGGATGTGTGAGACCATCCACACTGTGTGTTTGGAGCTGGACCATCACAGATGCTGGGCCTCTCTCCTCCGCGGTTCTGGCTGGGCCTGTCCATATGTGATGAGCATCCACCAGTGCTGCCATTGTAATTATTGTTCTGTGGAAAATATGTTTGGTCCACTTTTTCTTCATTTTTTTTTTTTTTTAAATGTCCATGACTTGCCTATTCTAGTTATATGTATAGTTATATAAACTATACATAGTTCAATAAATTTGTTTTACAGTAATTAAAACAATTAAACCTACAACCTTTAACCCTAGCTATAATTAAAACATAGGTAGGGCCTGTGGTTTCTAGAGTTTTATTTGCATTTTGTTGATTGCAGTGTATTTTTTGTTGATTGCACTGCACTTTTTTTTCTAAATTAAAGGAGAATGTCACCTTCTTTAAAAAAAACATGTATGTGTTCCTGGGGAAATCCCTTAACTTGTTTATTATACTGTATGTATGGCCAATAAGCAATTTCCCACCAACATGTTTATCAGGTGGTGCAACGCCTTAATCAGAAATTCCTCAGCTTGATCAGTGACGTGATGGAGCAGGCCACTGTCCTCGCCCACACAGACGACGCCTTTGGACGAGACACTGAGCCGCTGCATCTCCGGAGGGAGCTTCATCGGTTACCGCCCTCCTCTCACCCCCTCTCCTCCCCAGCATCGGCCACTAATCCTTAAAACAGCTGTGCTAATGCAACATGTCCGCGCACAGTCAGTGGCCGTCTTTATTGATGAGGGCCTCCCGCATGACCAAATCAAATATCCTGTGAACCAAAAATGTAAAGCCAAATCCTCATGCGTGAAAAACTTATTGATGAGGGTGCACGTTTCAGGCAGGCAAACCAAGGTCTACTTGTTTATTTGGGCCGAGGTCATGACGTCACTGCGGGGGAAACAGGAAACAGTGGAGACCACCTAACGGCCTAGTTCCACAAGCCTGACCTGGGCCTGGAGAGAGTCCAGGGAGTAATCACAGAGAAACAACAAGACTGGAGTCTGTTAAAAAAGGGGGAAATTAGTTTGCTCAGCCTGCATCCTTGAAGGGTGAATAAATATGATTCTAATGGGATTTGACCAACTCCTGAAGTTCTGTGTTTTCTTTTTTTACCACAGGTACTCCAGATAATTACAGAACTAAGCAATCCAAGTAAAAATCATATTGACAGAGAACCTACACAAAACAAAATTCATAAACTCATCATAATTCAAAATTCATCATAACTAAATGAACTCTGGTAGAAAAAATACATTAAACCATTAAAAGCAATATCTAGTTTGGCATCACAAATATAGCATGAATTCTAAATATGGAGATCCTATTAAGTTTTTTTAAATATACAATGTGTAAATTGTTTGCCTAATAGTCTTATAGTGAAATGGGCTAGACGAACAATTTTGTATTCATCTTGGTTTTGCCAGGGGGTATTTTAGACCTATCAAAACTGATAAATCAGATAAATGTGCTAAGGGATAAACATATTTTTTCACACATGTTTATTTTATTAGTTGGTCAAGCTGCAATCCATGCAATTTTCGACAGGGTACTTCAAATAGAGATAAGCCTAACCTTCAGCCAAATTTCAGCATTGTCTGGCAAAGGTCTTTGATTGTGGGCTAAAATATGAATTAGCTTTTTGGAGCACCGGATAAATATTTATACAAATTTCACCCAGCTTCCTAAGGCCACAAATATACTGACCAAATACCATGTTCAGCCACTCACAATGGCCATTATTGGCTATTTAATGTCGATTGGCCCCTGGCAGAGATATTTGCTGATTGGTCCAAGTTTTATTTTGGATAACTGGGTCATATGCTTCAGGAGGAGCATACAAAGTTCAGACGCCAATAATGGTTCCGATTTTTTTTTTTTTTTTTTAATGGAGGAATATCTTCTGAATGTGCAATTTTCTCTTAATTTACACCCACATTCTGAGGTAATTCACTGATTTCTAAGTCACCAATACAGTAGAGTCTTCTCACCAAATCTTGGAAGCCTCTAAACTCAACCAACCAGTGCAACGGAATACTCTTAAGAGTCACTGACGCTCAAATGACTCAAAATGGAAAACGGAAAAACACAATAGGTTTTGTGCAATGATGAGTTGCAGAATATTTTCAGCACACAGACGGCGATTCAAGTTTCACAGAGGAAAGAATCGAGGCAGATGAGTTGAATGGTCTGCCCTCACTTCCTCTGGCCATGCAGTCCAGAGTAGCCTGCTCTAAAACAGCTGGGCCCTTCCCATGTCAAAACAGAGCTTATAGATCAAACTAAAAATAGCACATTTGAAAACAATGCTCTGGTTATTGAGAGATTTTATGACTCAAGGTTTCAAAAAATTCTATTTATTCAACTGAGGAAATTGCATTTTGAATTTGAAGCTTATTTTGGATCCTAAAAAGTATTTTTGTGTAATTCCCCAAACCTCATATTTCAAATTAACTTAATTAAATCATTCATTTGTTAGCAAATGCAACCTTATCTGCCTTTTCACTGTTCTTGTGAAACATGTATTACAGATTACTATATCACTTGTTTTGTGCTCATGTATTCAGTGGTGTTTTCATGGGACTGAACTCTATTTACCAGGTTCCTATGCCCTTTCCCTAAGGCAATAGTGCACCAGAGTAGTGGGGGAGTAGTGGGGGACCCATGGAGCCTTCAGCACAGGAGCCTGCTGCTCAGAATGGGGCCTATTGAGGTCTCTGTGATCTCCGCCTTCACCCTCTGCCTGGAGCTCCAAGACCCTCCGAAACCCCTATCAACACGCCACCTTGTGCACGGCCACAGGCAAGAAGGGTTAATGATCTCACTGAGAGTGGGTAAGGCCGCCCAGTGCCATTGTGAGTGCAGGCGCATGATGGATGTTGTCACTTTAGCTAGTTTAATCAGAACAACCCTGGGCGATAGGAGGTGCCTCAATCGCAACCAGGAATGGGACCACGTCATGCAAAAATGCACTCGGACAAATATGTGTTGGATAAGATTTTCCCCCACAGGAAAGATTGTCCACTGTTCATGGGAAAATAGATGGATCAAGTGATGAAGAAATCTGTGTTAGGCCATGTCAGTGTGTGTGTGTGTGTGTGGGCTGATGCCTGTGCGGGGTCAAGCACGGAGCCCTAGAAAACGGCGGGGTGTGCGATTTTAATCAGCGAGAGCCATGTTTCCTCCCTGCTAAAACGAACAGCAGGTTCCCTCTTCCCCCGCGCCGCCACGGCCGCTTCTAATGCGGGGAGCAGCCGGGGCCCAAACATCCTGACGGAGAGAGGCTTTCCTCTTATCAGGCAGGAAACACCGCTCCTCCGCCACATCCTCTTTACAAGAAACGCGACTCAACCGTTCCCAAAAAACGCAGGAAGGCCGAGCCAAGCACCAGGATTTGTCAAATGTTCACCCCCCCCCCCCCCATACACACACACACACACACCTCACCCCATCACCTCCCTTTCCAACCCCCCATCTGCCACCTCCCTATTCCTTTTATCGAAAAAGAAGAGGCATTTGGAGGAAAAGAAAGAAAGTGGCGGCGGTGGTGGTGTTGGTTGTGCGCTATAGAGAAAAAGAAAAACGATGAACGTGTAACACAGTTGATGGGAGCCAAGGTGTATTTATTTATTTCGCGGAGATTATGAAAGTCTGCATCAGCAAGATAGGGGCAAGGGGGGAGTGAAGTAGGGGGTGGGGGCGGTGAAAGGAGGGAAGCTGGGTTGGAGGGGGGAGAGGGGAGTTCCAGGATTCTGCCAAAGAAAGGGGCCCAGAATGAGACGACAGGAGGACAAAAGGCGGAGGTGGGCAGGCAGCGACAGCAGCGCCTGTTTTACACTAATCCGCCGAACCGCAGCGCGCTGAAATTGAGCGCGCACAAGCGTGGTGGGTGGGTGTGTGTGTGGGGGGGTGTTGTGGTAGTGGTTGGCGACTGCGGTGGTGGTGGTGGTGGTAGTGGCGGTGGTGCTTCTGCTGGAGGTTGGCATGGTGAAGCTCTGGGATCCCTCCATCGCTGTTCTCGTCAATACGGCGTGACCGTGGCCACAAATGTGTCAGAGACGCTGGTGTATGAAGTTGTCAAAGCAAGAGACATGACAGCACCAGCAGACATGCTATCCAGCTTGTGGTTGGTTTAAAAAAAAGCACATGTGGTTATTTTGTAGAACAGAGTTGCCACAAGACAATGGAAAATCAAAAACATTTTGCTTCAGAATTGACCAAATAGGGCATAATTCTATTCTGGCAGACAGCATGCACTTGCCACATAAAAATGTAAATAAATCTAAACTAAACTAACTGATAATTAAAGAATATATAAATGAGATTAAATATTTACAGAATATTGTATTGTTGGAGATAAAAAATAGCAAAGGTTAAGTTTAAAGAAAACAGACAAAAAGATAATAGTAACCTTTGGCATTTTAGGACAAATGTCTTGCTCAAATGTCAACCAAACAGCTGGAACACACAAGAATGTGCAGCTAAATTTAGACACCTTACAAACAAAAGAAGAAATATGAGAAACATTTTACCTTGGTTTAAAATGACTTCTTTATTACATTGCTTCAGATCTAATCAGGTCCTTGAACGGGAACGGTCCTTCTCACATTTCTACATACAATGAGTAGCACTTATGAAATGCTTCATTTCACCCTTATACAGCCAGATATTAACTGTGACAATGCCTTAAACACACAAAGTCATCTGGGATCCAGCTTCCTTCATAATTCTTACTCTATGTTGGTCCTACAGAAGTACAGACACTTTTAGGTTCATTCCAAAGTCATTTTAGATTTTTTTACTTTTGTGTGAGGGTGGGTGTTCAAGGGGGTAGCAATAATATCAATACAAAAAACTGGTGCGTAATTAAATTAATTAAATTTCACAAACCAGCATAGATCAGCATACCATAATATTTATCATTATTATTCTCGGCCATAACGATTATGAGTATAGATATTTAAGTAAGTATTCATATAAATGTTTAGGAACTATGTGGGGGGAAAAGGTATTCAATGATCTTCCTTCATTCACTATTATTATGTCATTTGGGATTCCTGCATTCTAAAATAGCCTTCTTTAAATACCAATTGCTGAGGTAAAAACAAAAACAATTCATGAGGTTCATACAAATGTGTATGAAGACAATTCCAACTAAAGAAGAACTTAAGACAGCAGTACAATGAAAAATATGCAAAACATAGAAATACTTAAATAAGCCTAAGGGCACATAGGTACATGCTTCAGTGACACACTCTGAACTATATGATAAGACTTTAAAAAATCAGCTCATTAGATTGCTTCCTTTCTTTTTTTCCCTTCTCTCTTCACTTATTCTTTTTTGGAACAATAACATTATATTTGAGAAACTGTCTGTTTATCCCTGAGATGACCTTCGACCTGTCTTTGTCCATCTCCCCCTCTGGTCTCCACGTCCTCGCCTTGTTTGTCAGCCGTTCAGGCTGGTAGTCTCATATCTGACCTGTCCCGATGAACCCACTGCTCATGGTATTGAGTCCAGTGTTGTGTTTTGTTTATGTTTAGGAGATGCCGTAGTTGTTGTAGTACGCGGCGGTGGCGTCCGCCAGCACAGAGATGAGACTGCTCTCTGTGGTGCTGCTAGAGCAAGCGGAAGCAGCCGTCACCTGGATGTGTCCCGTCACAGTCATGGCGCCCTGCTCGCCGCCGTGGTGGTAGCCACCGCCAGCCACAGCAGTGGCGGCGGAGTTGGAGTTCAGGTACTGGTCGAACTCGTCTCTGTCCACCTCGCCCAGGAGCTCGGCCTGGCTCAGCTGGTCCAGGCTCTCCAGCTGACCCTGCTCAGGTGGCGGGGAGAGCTGGCCCAGGTGGTGGCCCTGGAGCCCGTGGTGGTGGATCTGGATCTGGGGGAAGGAGGCGGCGTAGTAGGGGAGCTGGTGGGACATGGACATGTGGTGGTGGTGGCCCATGTGGGGGCCGCAGTGGTGGGGAGGGGGAGGTGGTGGACCCTGCTGGGAATAGTCTGGGTGGTAGGGCGGCGGGCTGGTCAGGTGGGCCGGGCCCAGGCGGCGGTCATCGGAGCACGGCGCGCCCGAGGAGGACGGGGGACAGGAGCCGCTGGAGCTCACGGGCACAGAGGCCGGATAGAAGGATGGGTGCTCGGAGTGCTCCACCGCATCCAGGGGGGACATCTCTGGAGGCGTGGGCAGGCCATAGGGGTAGGTGTCAAAGCTGCTGTTAGAGCCGGCCGCATCCCGGAAGACTCTCATCCCGGGGAGGGACGGTGGCGAGAACCCTCCTCCCACACCGCCGCTGCCTCCGATGACACCACCGCCACTTCCGTCGTCGTCCTTGTCCAGCGGGTGACAGCAGCTGCGCGGGTCCGGCAGAGCGTTCTGGTCAGGGGCAAGGCCGCCCAGGAGGAAGCCGGGGTCCACGCGCTTGCAGATGCGCTTCAGCTGCTTCTTCCGGCGTGGCCGGTACTTGTAGTTGGGGTAGTCCTGCATGTGCTTCACCCGCAGACGCTCTGCTTCCTCCACGTACGGCCGCTTCTGCGGTGGGGTCAGAGCCTTCCAGGACTTTCCTGCAGCAACACAAGAAGCAAAACAACTCTCAGTATTGCACGCTCACAAAAAAGAAGCAAAACAACTCTCAGTATTGCATTGTTACAAACAAGAAGTGACACAACTCAAGTATTGCACTGTTACAAACTAGAAACAAAACAACTCTCAGTATTGCACTGTTTACCAAAGAGCTCTAAATTCGTCTCAGGATGTGGGCTTGGGAGTTTATATACATTGTTTAGTTAGAACTGTCTTCTTTCTTGACAACTGATGAAAATATGTTGAATATTATTGATTGGTGCAGTCATGCTGAAGGAAATGTTAGCCGGGAGTGTGTAATAATTTATTTCTTGTGCAAATGCTGTTTATATTAACCGGTAACGGCTGCTGATTTGTGACACTATCTGGCTGTACACACGCATGAAATACCATGTATCTTTTGTCACTTATCATCACTATGGAGATGCGTTAATTGTCACAGCTACTAGTATATGAATATTCAAATGATTATATTATAAGAATTATACAATTAAAATATTAGAGCTTATTGCTGTTCCATTGTTTACTTAATATTTATTCTCTAAATATGTGGGATACTTTTCTTTTATTAATGCACTTTATATTATATATATTACGCATCATACAGATTATTACAGAATGGAATTTGGTGTTTCTTTTTTTCTTTTTTCAAATAAGTCATTTGAAGATTACTTTTTTTTATTTCATCTTAGAAAACCACTTTCTCATCTCAAATAAGTTTCATTTCATGCCACAATAACTGAAAGAAAACTCAATTTAAAACTCATTTTAAAAAGCAGGATATTGGTATTGAGTGAAAAGTTTCTTACCGCATGGAAATTTGTACTTTCTGATGGGCAAAAAGTACTAATTACACTTGACTAGAGTGTTAGTAGTAGATACTTTAATAAAGCAATTAGCCTGCAATTCCAGTATAGCCACTCTGTGTTTTTATTCTGCATTTTAATACTTTAATAAAATTTGCACAAGTACTGTCAGGCTTTATCACACAGGTTATTTAACTTTGTATGCAGAAAGCTCTGCAAAGTTTATGAGCTTATGAATATGACTTCAATCTGACCTTCTTCATCTAAACTCCATCATTAAACTCTGCACTCATCATTAAAGTAAAATCTGTCCGAAGTCCCAAAACGCATGTTGGCAATAATTCCACTTAATGAAATGGACTGATAATAAAAACATCATCAAGTGTTTAACACTTTTCTATTAATGCCAACAATGTAACAGCAACAATGTTACAAAGCCAACAGATAAAGTAATACACAAAGTACAATAAGGACATTCCAATTATTTCCCAAAAGCCAAATAAAACGTTTTTGTGATGTTTTTCATGTATCACTGCATTATAAAACAACTGAACTGATTGCTACCACTTCATCCAAAATTGGTAACTGGCAAAGTCCTTGAGCTG
>NW_027468859.1:9519649-9634649 GCF_046254945.1 Alosa pseudoharengus
ATTCTGTATGCAGACTAATCACCTACGATCTTGGAAACACTGTTGCAAGGAAAAATGACACTTCTGCCACTGAAATCTTTATTAAGTCAAGTTCAACAGATCACCATACAGGCTACATGGTAGTCATTTGGTTGAAGTGGATGGGGCATTAATAGCAAAGATTTCATAGGAGAGTTGGTCTCCAAATTGGAGTAATTTACAAAGACAGCTGTAATAATTACAACTGTCAGACAATAAAAAACAGATTAAGAGGTTTAAATGATGGTGGAATCCTGTCCAGTCTTTCTTGTATAGTTATGAGTCACAAACAGGTTATAAATAAAGCAGTGGCATTCTGAGAGGAGAAATACAATGGATTAATGATGAAAACACTGGGGAGTCAAACAACTGGCAACTGGGGCAATTATACAGTCAAATGTAACTAAATGTTATCACTCAGTACAATTAAGAGGTCCATCCTTGTCCATTGAAAATAATGGGCTGCAAAGCCAAAGTAAATTCATGAATTCATCGCAACCCTATCTGAAGACCTCAAGGTTCTTTTCAAAGCTTTCTGATGGGAGGTAGAAGAGAAACCACATTTACTTGAATGTTAGGAAAGACATTTCTAGGCCAGCATCCCTAGTCAAGATCTTTCTTTCTCTTTTTTTTGTCCTTTTTAGACTTTTTCTGTTCAACTACGAGCACTTCCTCCTCTTGCGGCTCCTCCTTGTCCTCTCTTTTCCTTTTCTTTTGCTTAGTTTTACCGTCCGTCTCCTCCGCTTTGGTCTCTCCACTGCCCTGACTGTTCCCCTGGTCGGCCTCCACAACCTCTGCCTGTACTCCCTGCTCCTGTTTCTTCTTCTTCTTCTTCTTCTTCTTCTTCTTCTTCTTCTCTGTGGAGATGTTCTCGGGCACCTCAGAGTCCTCCTGCACAGGTGCAGGTGTGGCACACTCCTCTACGGCCATCTCCTCCTCTTCCTTTTCTGTGTCTCGCATCTTCTTTTTCTTCCTCTCAGAGGAAGAGGAGTGGTTTTGCTCCGTTGTCTCCTCAGAAGCAACGACAACAGTCTCCATAGCTTCCACACCTCCAACTCCGCTCTGTTCATCGTTCTCCCTCTTTTTCTTCTTTTTCTTCCTCGTCTGCTGCTCCGTGTCGCTGATGTTGGGGCTGTCCACTGGGGTCTCGGAGGCAGAGGGTGTGGGTGTGTGGAGGCCGCTGGTCCCGCCGTCAGTCGGACTCGGAGTAGGGCACTGGACCGCCGCCCCTGCGCGAGTCTTCTTCAGCTGAGCCATGCGCTGGGCAAAGTACTCCTGCATGGTCAGCGTGCTGGTGACTGTGTTGGACTCGGGCTCCTCGGGTTTGCTACTGGTCACCGTATCTGGTTCCACTGCCTTGCTTTCCTTCTCCACCTCCTCCTGTGAGTCTTGACCACTACTTTCCTGCAGATTAAAAAAAGGACACTCGTGAGAAAAATGCTGTGTCTGTTTCTGTTCATATACTTCAACAGGAATTTACAAAGTGATAATATCAGCAGAAGGTACATGCATTTGAGGTACATTAACTTATTAGCATGATATGGCTACATTATTTTAAATGCTAAGTTTGGCAACACTAATAGTCATGCAAACATGACTTTCCTTCCATTTAAAGTCTGAACATTCATAATAAATCTAAAACACACACACACACACACACCACAGGAAGTTAACGTTGCATAACAATAGCAGCAACAACAACGAAACTTCAGACCAACGTGTGTGGTGCAAGACCCCAAAACCAACACAGGCGCCATGCTCTCAGAGAAAACATAGAAATGTTTCAAATTAGCGCCGCCTAAACTGACAAGTGCTGAAATGACAAGCTATGAATGGAGGAGCCTGTCTGAGTGGAAAGGAACATCAGCTACTGCCACACCTCTCCACACAGACGCAAAAGGCCCTGTAGCATCTCCTCCCACGCACTGACACCCGTGCGCACACACACACACACACACACACACACACACACACACACACACACACACACACACACACACACACACACACACACACACACACACACACACACACACACACACACACACACACACACACACACACACACACACACACACACACACACTCACTCCACATGCAACGTGCACTAAACACACATTGAGAAATAAATGACTCCGTCAGTCATCGACGGCCGCCTGCTGAGATTTGACATCACAGCTTGGCTCAGGTGTGCTGAAGCTTAACGCCACGCTGAGATGGCAGGTAACGATTGCTTTTGAAGTAAACTTCAAGTCTCTTTAACATGAGGGAAGCTTGGTGTCCGACAAGTTCACGCAGATAATGTGATGATACCACAACATAAACAAAGAGACTTAAATGGTGTGGTGATGATTTTGTTTAGTGATTTGAACGAAGACGAAGTTAACATGAAGTCATTCTGAAATAAGGACCTAACAGGAATTACCTCTAGACGCAAGAACAAAAAATTACTGGTGTTTGAAAGCATTTAAAGGATTAGGCTAAATTGAGATGATTAATATAATCCAGGGGCGTAACTCACAAATCATGATTTTTCAGATACACGGATTACTGTTATGTCAAGCCTGTAAACAAGTTAGATTTGGCCAGAGATTATACATAAAAGGTGGCATTTTACATGTCACTTACTGCACACATCTAGACTGGTCATGGATAATCCATCTTTGCGAGATCCTGACCAGCACCACCCATACCCTCAATCCTTTGTTTTAATGATGAGATTCAGGTCTCCATCTTTAGAGATGATTTGTAGACCCATGTTTCCCACCAAGCAGGACTCCTCCCAGCAGGAGCAACGGCAGCAACCCGCAGCTCGACGTGACGCCGACCGCTCGGAAGGAGCACAGAGGCTAGCTTTAGATTAAACGGCGAGCCTCCAAACGCTTTGTCACGCCGCCCCACGCTCCCATTTGTCTTCCATTTGCTAATAGCCTGCTCAATGCATAATGATTTGCCGTGAAGAATACCCACGCCGCAAGCCCCTCCGAAAACAAGCCAGGTGCTCTACATTACATCGCTGACAGGCCAGAGAAAAGCATTTTTCACATAGAGTGTGGGGGGGGGGGGGGGTACGCATCAAGAGCACCTGAATAATAAGTGTAACAGAAAAACACGGTGAGGTCCTATGCAAAACACAAAGAGACAGAGGTAAGATGATAATCATCGACTTGGGAGTGGCCTGCAGCCAATACAGAATAAAATAGTGACAAGAGAATAGAGACAAGCGGTCACACGGGACTTCCAGGGGTTCTTTGATGTACATTGTTTGCTTTGTGAGTGCCTTCTGCTGGTAGTGTTTTATTAATTACCAATTACTGCCTATTACTCTGGCACCTGGTAAGCCTTTTACTGGTTTGGGGTTAGGTGGGTGTGATAAAAAAAAAAAAAAAAACCTGTTAATGTCAGATGTCTTTCGATGATGTAGAGGTCCAGCCTACCAAAGCATATCTGTCCAAAAGTTTTCAGACTCTTTTCAGGCTTCCTTCGTTAGAAAGATGTGGCGAGGCAAAAGAGAACTGCAAAAACCGCAGATGTAGGCTCATTAGAAGAAAATAAAAACTTTCCAACTTTTTTTCTCCCCCCCCCCCACCCAAGAAAAATCCATACCCCTGGTTGTTGTACAATAGCATTCCCTCTGGTTCGGCTAAGGGGATAGAGGCTTTGCGACTGATGGCATGGACAGTGCATCTCTGGGATTTGGCGTAATGGCCGGAGGGCATTTTTAGGAGTTGCCTGTGAAATTACTCTCTAGAGAGGGCCAGGGAGGAGACGGAGAAGGAGAGAAGGAGAGAGAGAGAGAGAGAGAGAGAGAGAGAGAGAGAGAACAGGGTAGTGGGAGAGATGGAGAAAAGGAGGGATGTGTAAAGAGGTAACAGAGCAAGTGATAGTGGGAGAGGGAACATGGAGAGTGAGTGAGAGAGAAAAAGGAAAGAGGGAAAGAGAGAGAGAGAAGGGGGGAGGGAAAGAGAGAGAGAAGGGAAATCCTCCTCATCAGAGTGGAGGTGTTGATTTTGTGTGTGGCTCCAGGAGTGTGTGCCTCTGGGAGCATCCATTAAGACTTATCTCTCTAATACGCAGTAAGAAGAGCTGCAACACACACACACACACACACACACACACACACACACACACACACACACGATCAGCCAGTTAGTAGGTCTGAACCACATAGGCAAACCATGACTGAGATGTACAACAAACATCTGAAAGCCTCCAAATCATAGAAGGTCACAGACAGAGGACACAGAACAACAAATAACAAGATGACAAACCACTGTAGCTGAAAAGTGCTACAATATGCTGAAATTCACTCAAGATGGCAGCCTACTAATCAGGTTTTAGAAGCCACATCTCCAATACATCCAACTTTCTAGAGGTCCAGGCAAACTAAGGTCTGACCCAAAAGTAATTGCAACAGAAGTTATTTTCACATTTTCAATTTGTGATCTAAACACCATAATAAAAGTCCATGAAAATCCAGTTGGTGGAAATATGATAAAAAAGGGTGTTTTTTATGCATTATCCTTCAGCAAATACTGACATTCTAAATAAGCATTCTAAAGAATATCTGACCCCATCTAACTTAACATGGAATTTTAGAATCTTGCATTGTTGAGGAACATTCTTTTATTTTCAAAGAGTTAGTGAATTTCTTGGGCTTATTTCACACTGGTTTGTTGCAAAATTGCTGTCTATTTTTACATTTTGGCCCTTTAAATCAATGGAAATGGTTGTTGAGTCTTTAAAGGTTGTATCAACAATGGCGGGGTAACATCACTTCTGTTGACATTCAAACAAAACAGAGAGCTAGCTCGCTACTCCCTCCCCCTCCCTCCCGTGCAATTGAAACTCTCCTGAACACGCATCTCGTCGGTTATTGGTTGGAACACTTTATTTTGCCTTTGAGTGGTAGCAACTAGCCTAGAAATCTAGACGCACCCTAGCGGCACTCTTTGCTGCCAGGGCTAGTCTAGCAACTCTCCGTTGGCTTGTGAGCTCGAAAAATTAAACTTCTATCAGGCCAATCAAATCGTGTATAGAGTCGTTAGCCGGGCTTAACATAATGATGGCAGAGTTGCAACGGTTTGGCTTGAATTCCCTGCTACTTGAAAACAAATAAGATAATGTTGCTGTTGGCAAACAGTGTGACACGAGTTAGGCTTTTATTAAGTTGGCAAAAGTTTGAACTAGCCAGAGGGCTTGCAGAGGGAATTTGAAAGACAACCGATTATCCCGCCCCTCGGACTGAGCACTGCGAACGGTGAGTGCCCAGACCCTACATTTTAATGTGGGTCTGGCTCGTCAGGCTAGTTGGCAACAGTTGTTGGTAGCAAATGTTTTTGTGTGCAGATCTCAGAGCCTAGGCTGCCAACAGAGACACGTTTTTTTGACGGCCTGCTTATGGGGAGGGCAGCTAGCGGATCTTTAAGAAAGATTAGATAAATGTGATCATTTATGTTTGGGCCTTTTTTGGCCCTGCAATCGCTGATACAACCTTTAAATAGAGAACCAGAGTGTAGCACTGTAGCTGCCTTGCTGCTCTAGCTGTTGGCAGGGATGGACAAAAATACATCAAAATGTATTTTAAAATAGAACATCAAATACTCTAATTTCAAGTCAAAATAAACTACAAAATACATTAGCCACACCATGTATCAAAATAAAATACTGTGTTTTTGTATTTTGAAAGTACCAAAAATTTTCTTGAAATGGAGCATGATATCCATGTACTTTTGCGTTTATTCATTATTCTGTTTAGAAAAAGTGAAATGGAAAATGGAAAAACAAGTGGTATACGACTTTTTGAAGTTCTATAGCCAGATAGCAAGGGGCTGGCAGACCACTGTCGGCCCACTGGGGGCAGATCTGGCGGTCCGCTGGCATTTTGCTCATCGGTTCTCTGACGGTCCACTGGCGGGTTGCAGACAAATGCCCAATATTTTGTCACTATTGGTCTAAAATCTTTTTCATTTGTTCAGTTATACTCCATATATAATTTTAATAACTTTTCTTAATATTCATGACAAGTTAAATTTAAAGAAATGGTGGTCCAATGGGGGACCACAAGTGGCACGCCACCGGCAGCATACCACCAGTGGCCCGCAATCTGCCAATCTGATTGTGCTATCTGGGTAGTCACTTGCTAAATGAAAATTATCCCGTATTTAGGGATCAGGCTACAAACACAATGTTGACTTAATGGATGTGAATAAATGTCATTCAAGCATTCCGTTCGCGACGCAGTGCCAATCTTCTAAAATTGTTTTACGCGTCGCGAACGGGAACGGACCACTTCAGTTACGTGCCCGGTGTAGCCACCCTGTAACAGCGTTATTTGGACATTAATCCACTGCTTGGCTGAATTTCCCATTGTCCTACGTAATTTAGAACGACCATTAACCG
Organism: Alosa pseudoharengus; assembly: GCF_046254945.1. Classification (NCBI taxonomy): domain Eukaryota; kingdom Metazoa; phylum Chordata; class Actinopteri; order Clupeiformes; family Clupeidae; genus Alosa; species Alosa pseudoharengus. The sequence continues at coordinate 9,526,070 of NW_027468859.1, forward strand.
TGTGTTATTTGCACACCTATGAAGTAGATCCATTTTTTTGGCCGTATCACACTTGTATATTAATTCGCCGAACTCGTTGTGAAGTTTAAATGAACTGTCACGTTGCATTCGAGCTGTAAAATGCGGACGTTCAGAACATGGCAACATTGTAGCATATGACGGAGGTGGCTTTTAGCTAGATGGATGACAGCAGGCTAAGTAAAATAGCGATGTTTCAAAGCTAAAGTTCATCAGAATCTTGGGATACGCCCGCTTGACAACGGGAGAGATAGAACTAACGACTGGCCTTTGGCCGTAGCAACCATCCATTTAGAACTAGTAACGGCAGTTTGTCCTGCAAGTTGAGAAATTAGTTGATGTGCGTCGGAAGAAATTAGTTCTACAAAAAAGACAGTTTTAGCGATTAAAACGTTTAAATTGTAACAGGAAATTAACACAACACAAGTGGCAACAGTGGAATAAGCGGGATAATGGACTCCACGGTGGTCTGTTCACAGAAATTAATGCACTTACAAGGTTTAAACGGCCCTCCGCTTCGCGTCAAGATCCGTCTTCAAGATCCGTACTCCTCGCTTGAGTTCGTGATTGTGAACATTGCAAAATCTACAATCAGCATCCACGGCCTGCGCCAATGTCTGTGAGGTGCTGTGAAATGGCTGCAATGCATCGCATGCTTTGATAGATAGATAGATAGATAGTAGATAGATAGTATACTTTATTGATCCCCAGGGGAAATTCAAGGTCTTAGTAGCATACAGACAACACACACACATTCACTAACAGCAGAAAAAGTAATTAAAGTATATAATATAAAAACACAGTTAAGCAATAAGGACAGTAGAATATAAAGAATATACTAAATACACTAGAATACAAATTATAATAATAACTAACACTTAATCTAAATTAATTCTAAAAAACAGTATCCACATAGTGGTGATTAGTCAATCAAGAGGCACTTGTAATGACTGAGGCAGGGACTGAGCCTGTGATTCTCTGTGCATAGTAAGGTAAGGTAAGGTGCTCTGTGTGAGTGAGTGAGTGTCATGGTGATAGTGCAATGGTGATAGTGGTCATGGTGATAGTGCAAATGAGTAAGTCCAACAGTGCAACAATGCAGAAATAAAGTCTATATATCTATATTCTATATATAACTATTTTAAGAAAGGTATAAGTGTGGCCACAGTTCGGCTGTGGCCTGGAGGGAGTGGTTATGCATATGTGCTAATGTGCTAATATAGCACGCAAACAGTGAGGCAGAAGGACAGTGGTAAAGTGGCTAGTGGTAAAAGTGGCTAGTGGACAGACAGTATCCAAACATGGGGGGGGGGGGGGTGAAGAGGCAGACAGACTATGCAGAGAAGTCTATCTCTCCTCTTCTCTTAAGTGAGGCATTGAACAGCTCAATGGCCCTGGGGACAAATTACTTTCTCAGTCTGTCTGTTGTGCAAGGCAGTGAGCGAAGTCTCCAGCTGATCAGGCTCTTCTGCTTAACAATAGTGCTGTGGAGTGGATTGTCCAAGATGTTGATCAGTTTGTTCAGGGTCCTTTTGTCAGATAGTGAAGTGATGCACTCCAGTTCAGCTCCCACTACAGAGCCAGCTTTCCTTACCAGCCTGTCAATTCGCCCCGCATCTTTTTTCCTTGTGCTTCCTCCCCAGCATACTACTGCATAGAAAAGGACGCTGGCAACAACAGACTGGTAGAACATCCTGAGGAGCTTGCTGCACACATTGAAGGACCGCAGCCTCCTCAGGAAGTACAGCCTGCTCTGTCCTTTCTTGTAGAGTGCATCAGTGTTGGCTGACCAGTCCAGTTTACTGTCCAGGTGGAGACCCAGGTACTTGTAGGTGCTTACCACCTCCACATTGACCCCATCAATGTGGACTGGTAGCAGAGTGGGCTTAGACCTGCGGAAATCCACCACCATCTCCTTGGTCTTTGAAGTGTTCAGTTGAAGTTGATTGAGTTTGCACCATTGCACAAAGTCATCCACCAGGCTCCTGTACTCCTCCTCCTGCCCGTTCCTGATACACCCCACAATTGCAGTATCGTCAGAAAACTTCTGCATGTGGCATGACTCGGTGTTGTAGCAGAAGTCAGATGTGTACAGGGTGAACAGGACTGGAGAGAGCACAGTTCCCTGTGGCGCTCCGGTGCTGCTGATCACAGTGTCAGAGAGACAGTTCTTCAGTCTGACTAACTGTGGTCGCTCGGTCAGGTAATCTGTAATCCAGGTTACCAGATGAGCGTCCACACCCATCTGCAAGAGCTTGTCTCCCAGTCTGAGGGGTTGGATGGTATTAAAAGCACTTGAGAAATCAAAGAACATGATTCTCACAGCACTTTTCCCCTTGTCTAGGTGAATGTGTCCTGTGTAGAAGATAAGTGATGGCATCGTCCACGCCCACTTTCTCCTGGTATGCAAACTGTAGCGGGTCTAGTGCATGGCGTACCTGGGGTCTGAGCATGCCTAAGACCAATCTCTCCATTGTCTTCATCACATGTGATGTAAGAGCGACAGGTCTGTAGTCATTAAGCTCACTAGGGTGTGGCTTCTTAGGAACAGGGGTGAGACATGATGTCTTCCACAGTGTTGGAACTTGTCCAAGGCGTAGGCTCAAATTGAAGATGTGCTTCAGTGGCTCCCCTAGTTCAGCAGCACAGGCCTTGAGTAGCCTTGGACACAGTCTGTCAGGCCCCGCTGCTTTATTGCTGCACAGTGTTTTTAGTTGGGCTCTCACTTGAGCTGTTGTGATGATGGGGGGTGTAAGGGGGGAGGGGTGCATCTGGGATCTGTGTGTCTGATGGCTGTTGACTGAGGTCGTGGTCACCTCATTGTTCGTGATCGCCATCGCTTTGGCAACAGGTCACAAATTATGTAGTAGCCTTTATGCCTCTACGCCATGTCATTCAGATGGCCGCGATATGACCCCCCCCCCCCTTCTTTATTGCATTTTGCATTTCAGTTGTAATTCTAGGTCATAATACAACATCATTTTCACTTAGCAAGTAACTATAGTACTTCAAAAAGTCATATACCACTTGTTACTTATCATCTAAATACTGTATCAGAGATGCACTCAAAAAGTTACAACTGAACTTGTCAAGCGATACAAAATGGAGACAATTTTCTGACATCGTCAATGCATGCCCAGATTGAACAATGTTGCAGGGCAACCCAATCACATAACCGGTTCCATGCGTTCCGATTGGATGACTAAAGTTCTCAAGAAACTTGAGGTTGGTTTGAGAGGGAGTGCATTGTGTGTATGTGAGCAACCTACAAGTTACTCATCTTGCATTGAATCATCTTCCTGAATCTCAATAATATGATCACAAGTCTAGGCAAATTACTAAGGGGCCGTCTACACCAGTGTTTTTCAACCTTTTTTGTGCCACGGCACACTTTTGACACTTAAAATGTCCCACGGCACACTAACATCCTGTGTGAAGAAAAAATAAACATACCATAGCCTAAAATTTCAAATAATACACAGATATGGCCTTATTATGGCTTCTATGCAAGATCTGCTCAATAAAACAAGCGCCCTCTGTTTCATTTGTAGGTGAATATATCTAATTTCATTGTTTTTATGAACTGGATATGTGATGATTCTGTGAATACTGGATATGGGGCCCCCGTTGTACAATGCCTGCATACCACAAATAGTGCAATCATACAATCAATGAGAGCATGTGGTTATAAATTCTTTGATGCAACAGTTGCTTTTCTGGACCAGTGAGTGACATTTGGGTAATTTTCTGCGGCACACCTGATGATCTCTCACGGCACACTATTGTGCCCCGGCACAGTTGTTGAAAAACACTGGTCTACACAACGCTGTTTTTTGTGATACCGGTGAGGTTTTGTTATCGGTTACGCCTTGCGTGTACACGACGCCGGCAGTTTAGGAGACTGTAACCAATAGTTTTTGAAACCGGCTTCCGAAGTGGGAATTTTTTAAACCGCCGGCTAACTTTCGCCGTGTAGACACCTGTAGGTGCGAAGCCGGCAATTTTATGATGACATAGCCCCACCTCTCAACTCAGCCACGGCACTCGACCTGATACGCTGCTTGTCAAAACAAACCAAACCATTTATTTATCATATTAAAATGACCGAATTTGTCTGTAGTCTCCTTATTTCATGCGACTGCTTAACAAACTGTTTCAACAATGTTTTCTTCTACGCGATTCAAGCAAATTAAACGTGAAGCCTCTGCACAGCCGGCGCCATCGACTGGTCTGGCATATGCACTACAGCACATTTAGCCGATTACACCTCTGTGTGTGCACGCAAGTTTTTTCTTTACGGGTGTCGTTAAAGGTGTGAAAGCGGTACGAGAATATTCACCCAGCGGCTTCGTGTAGACGTACCCTAAAGTGTCCTACATACTCGCCACTCCCGACCGGTAGCGCGACAATGTGACGTCACGGGAGCGCCGTAACCATTTATACTTGCGCGTTAGAGATGCGCGGTTCGCGGTTACAGCCGCGGACTCCGCGGTTAAACCGCGGATCGGGCGGATGACGTGAAGAAATAGAATATTTTTATTAAATTCGGGCGGGTGGCGGTTGAACCAATCAAATGAAAAAAATATAGCCTATACATTGTTAAATTGTGTTACCTACATCCGAAAAAAAACGAGCACACTTTGAAATAGTAAAATTTTCATCAGGCAGTTTGGCCTAGTTGCTTCTATGCATGCTGCTTTGCTCTGCTCAGAGACGGTGTTGCGGAATTGGTGTATTCCGATCAGCTTCGCTGCGCGGCGGTCATAATCATTTCTGTTGCAATTAGTTTTGGGTTGAGTGATTTTTTTTCTTTGATAACTTGTCTAGGCCGTTTAGGCTGTTCAGGCTAGAGTCATGTGGGTTCTGAAACTCTAGAATGTTACCATAGAAACACTATGACAGTTCAGACTCAAACAAACTTCTGCCAATGTTCCAATGATTAATGAACAAAAAGAATTAATTGTTTCCCTTCACTGGAAAACAAGTCACATCTAGAGAAGATGACTGTTAAGAAAGGCTTGTTCTCAAAGCATAGGCAGGTATTCTCACTTAAAGGTGGTGGAGAGTGAAGATCAATTCACGTCATGTCAATCATAAGGCCTGCAGTCTTCTGATTTGGTAGTGATGTTTGCTTTGCAAAGTCTTACAAATACCACTAAATGGTTGACACACTCTGAAGGGATTACTTTAAATAAATAAGTAAAATATGTCCTTCACATAGAATAGCATTTTGGACATTGCTAGGGCTCTAACCAATTTAATCACTTCTGATGCCTAACTCAATACCCAATGCTTCCAATACAACTCCAGCAGCAAAATGCCACCACCACCACGCTTTACTACCGCGTCCAACATACAGCTATTGAGTGAGTCGGGTTGCCATCATCACCTGCCTACAACCTCCTCCTCCTCCTCCACCTCCACCACCACCACCTCCTTCTCCTGAGTCTGCTGGCAGAGGCCGGGCCCCAGGAAGAGGATGCGTTCCCTGCACCGCATGCGGCACGCAGATAAGCCTCCTGAAGCAGCAGCCACCACCGGCTCTTTCCTGCCCGCCCGTCGCTCCCCTGGCCCAGGAGAGGAGAGGGAGGAGAGGCCGAGCAAGGGGGCCCCCCGGGAACAGGAGAGAGAGAAAGGAGGGGAGGAAGGGAGAGAGGTGAAAAAGAGGAAAACAGAGAAAGAAGGAGAGAAATAAAGAGGGAGAGAGAGAAAGAGAGAGATAGGGAGGGAAAGGAAAGCAAAGCAAGCGAGAGAGAGAGAAGAACAGATAGAGATGGAGGGAGAGAGAGATGGAGGGAGAGAGAGATAGAGACAGGGAGAGAGAGATACAGACAGAAAGAGAGAGAGAGAGAGAGAGAGAGAGAGGGAGGGAAAGGAAAGAAAAACAAGCTACAGAGAGAGAACAACAGACAGAGATGGAGGGAGAAAGACAGGGAGAGAGAGAGAGAGAGACACACACACACACACACACAGACAGACAGACAGACAGAGAGACAGAGAGCGCGAGAGACATGAGGAGGCGGAATTCAAAGGGCCCTTTTCTGAGGCCGCTCAAAAAAAAAAAAAAAAAGGACATTGTCGCCAGCAGCAGCCCAAAGCAATAAACACTGGGAAGGGAGTCTTGGAGGGCGAGCGGGAAGGCAGGCGGGTGGGGGTGGGGGGGTCGGGGTGTTGGAGACTGCGTTAACATAAATGTGTCTGGTGGCATTTCACAAACCGTTAGCAATAGAAGGGGGTGGTGGTGGTGGTGGAAGGTAGAAACGTGCTGTGGTTTCCGTCGCTGCAGAAATAGCCAATTTCATCAACAGTGTGATAAAAATGTCTCATTCTGCCTTGTGGCATGGTCTCTTGCCTTCTATGCACTGCACTAGATAGGCCTACCATGCTGAGAAACACACTGCACTAAACACTTCTATGCTGTTTTCTTAGAGTAGGCATTGATGCTGACTGTTCAGGAAAATTACTATTAAAAAGGTGCCCCATAAGGCAAAAGTAAAATAGATAGGGAACAGACACGCATGCATTGAAGACGAGAAGGTGGCTTCTCGATCGATCTTAATCTATGATTAAACACACTCGTAATATGTCTCAAACGACACACTGATTATTTTTTATGATGTAGCAACGAGAAGGCCCAGGGAATTAGTGAACAATGACTTTTGCTGGAAAGGGTGGCATGTTAAGTTGAGTGCACTAAACGGCGATGCTTCATTGTTACATGTCCAAACACAACGAGGTCTACTTTGTACGTGCCAGTAACTCCAAGCCCATATCATCCAGCGGGAGAATATAACCCATTACAGACTAGAATGCAAAACATCAGCACAAGAAAATCTTAACCCGACGATAGATCACACAAACTATTATCAATCGTAACGATCTCAAAACAGGAGGCTTCCCATCCGTTTTATTTTGATATTGGTTTGCAAGGGCCTTGTGGCTAATTTGGCCCACAGCGAGTTGCAAGCTGAACTGTAGATTAAAAACACAGCCGCACCGCGGCTATTACTGGCTCCCACCAATGGATAATATCGGAGCAATATTGGGCGGCCTGCTAATTACAGGAACCATGCTCTCATTGTCCTGCCACTATTATAAATTTGGTGGTGGCCTGGATCTATGGATCGGGCCTCCCGATTACCCAGCTGTCTGTCCCCTGATGAGGGGGAAACTGGCGGCAGCACCATCCTTCACCAGAGTGAGCGTGGGTGGACAACGAAACAGGTGGCTCCCGTGCAAGACAGCGCACAGTTCAGGGTGGCTTATTAAAGGAAGAAAAAGAAAAGAAAAAAGCAGGCCCGCAGCAAAGTACAAAGGGTTTCCCCTGCAACAAGACAGCTCTTCAAATCCATCAGTTGTGCTTTTTTTTTGTTCTTTAAAAAACATGTGCAACTTATGACAGATTGGCAAGTCACTGTCAAAGAGTGACATGACTCATGCCTGTAATAGCTTTACACAAAGAAAACAAGCTCTTTAAAACAAAGCCTGTGAATGGGGGAGGCCAAGATTACAACAGTGTATTGTTGCTTCCTTTCACAATACTACTTGCTGAAAAAGGTCAAACAGCAAAATCTCAATGTAAGATATGTGAGGCCAACAGATGCGTTGGAAACCTCCTTATCTTTCAAAATTTGCGGGATTAAATTATTTTTGTAGAGGTAACAAATGACTACAAGATTATGCAAAGGGCACAACTGAACTATGTTTGCTGTACACTGAAGTCTGCCCCCCCCCCCCCCTCCCCGCCGCACCCACCCTAGAAGCGCTCGCGTTGTCATCCTGAAGATGGAAGACGCACAGTTTATTTTTCGCCGCCGTGATTTATTACACTAAAAAGGCAGTGATTAAATGCAAAGCCCAGGCCTGCAAAAACACCGCCATGGCGCTTGGAGATCTTTCGGCGCAGTTTAGCTCAGCTTCCTCAGGCAGTAATTACCTTGCCAGGGCATTCCAGCCTCGGCTCGTAGCTAAGAGACAGCCATTTCTGTTACTCCTCCACCGCCACACACAACCGCCGCCAACCACCCCCTGCCTCTGTTTTTCTTTTTTCTTTAATGCTAATCTGTACATGTCAGCACATTGGCACAGTTGGACGACTGTAGAATGACTTGCCAAAGATGAGGACGTGTGTGTGTGTGTGTGTGTGTGTGTGTGTGTGTTTGTGTGTGTGTGAGTGAGTGAGTCGGGGGGGTGGGGGTCATTTGGCTTGTTTCTTTATATTCTGTGGTGGCGGCAACGTGCCCTTGTCAACGGGGAGTGTGTGTGTGTGTGTGTGTGTGTGTGTGTGGGTTGGGGGGGGTTGAAATTGAAGGGAAGACAGGGGGCTGCACTTTTGTTTGAGGCAATTAGGTGTTACCCGAGAGCGAATTAGAGTTCCCCTGGCTTCACAACAAACACAGCACCTGCTAGCTAAGGTTACCGGTAACATGTCACAAACCGAGTCATGCTCACATAGTACCCGCTAAACATTTCAACACCACAGATCACAAACTCATCTTTGTATATGACAATATACTATATATATATATATGTGTGTGTATTTATATACACAGTTTTAAAATGACTTGTGAATGAATGTAATACACTCACACCTTAACTATGATAGTGTTTTGTTTTTTATACTCAAGGCACTTGTACTGTACCATATGTAGATAGCAGCACCTTGTTACAAGCATGGCACTTCACCAGTGTGGCTACGTCCAGTTCACAGTGTCCGGGGGGAAGGGGAAGGGTTGGGTACCGTTCAATTTGTATCGATTCAGATTTCGATTCAAATTCTGCTTATCAATTCCGGTTCCTATCGTTTCATCATTTTGATTGCCAAAGGAACTGACATTTTTTGGATAAAATATATAATATGTCTTTATTCCAGGAGTAGTCTATGTTCTAAGCCTGAGCTGAACATTCAAAAAAGAGAATATTTATTTACACATACTGATTCACAGACATATTCATTAGGAGACTAAGGCCTTAACATCATCTAGAGCAGCTAATTAAAAATAACTGCTAGGCCTTGTTGTTTTGGATTGTTCGAAAACTTTACTTGTCTTTGTTTGCAATAATAAGGGGCCCATTGTGCTAGTGAATAGTTAGACAGACCTCAATTCAAAATAATTAGGAAAAAAATATTTCTGAAAATTTTCTTACATTTTTTTACCAGTTTCCCGTTTGTTATTGATTCTACTCTATTCTAATATTTCGGTTCAAAACCCTGGGCAGGGGGGTAGATCGGTTTTGCATCGTCAGCAAATGTTTAAGTATTCAGCCCCACCCGGCTGACTCGACCAGACATCCATCGCCTCCACCAGCGAACATCCATCCATCCACTCCCACACACACAATCTCAAACTTCACGGTTACCTCCAACCCCAACCAAATCAGCCCCATGCACCTCTGCCACATGTCGACATGCCTGCGGCCCATTACACCCCTTCTGCAAACACACACACACACACACACACACACACACACACAACCCCCTCCCAATTTTAGTGCTGACGGTGGTTAGGAGGAACACTTCGCCCCCCCCCCCCCCATATGTCTCCGTAGCAGCAGCGCAGTGTGGCGGGCCCCTGACGTTCCATCCTTCATGTGGGCGGCTGTGGGTGGACGCAGGGCCACAGGTGGCCAGGCTCTTTGTGGCTTTAGCGGGTGTGGGAGTGAGAGAGGGCGCCGGGGGTCGTGCCAAAACCCTGGGCACAGCGCGACACGACGCAACACGGCGCAGTGGGGTTGTGTTGGGAAGGCCTGAGAGGAAAAACGTTGGGAGATTCTGGGGGTCTCCGAGGAGCCCCTTAAGCTGGTCCAGGTCTGGAGTGGACCATCCACTGGACCATTCTGTGAGTATTGTGTGGAAATGACTCTGAAAAAAAAACAGACCCAGCTAATGGGATTTAAGTGAATACTGAACCATTCGGCAACACCGATAACGTGAGACAGATCAAAGCGAAATGTCTGAAAGCACATAATAAAGGCCAAATGCTTCCTTGTGTTCTGTCCTTTTGAAAGAGATATTTTTCATCCAGTAATTATAATACAATAAGTACAATATTAACCTAGTACTTTACTTTTGCATGTGTATGTGAGTGTGCTTGAGTTCATGCATGCACATGGAAAATATGCATTTGCAAGAAGAACACCGGTCTGACATGTATAGTTGCATATGCAATGCTGGATTAGGGTTGACTTGGCAAATTAATTGGAAAATCAATGAGCAACAGGTTCCTGTAGTGTTCTCTACTATCTGCGGCTACTGTAAGCTGCTACTCAAAATTAACAGGACATCAAGAAGGATGTTTTAGCAAAACAAAAACAACATACACTACAGCTAACCAATGTCAGTCTACCAGACAAACAACGGTACAAAAATGTACCCTCACTCTAACATGTTTTTACAATTTTAAACAGATCCTCTTCAAAAATCGAGAAGATATCATGTAAAGCCAAAAATATTACAAATTTGCAAATGAACTGAAACGTTTGACAGGCATCCACAAATACAGGAAATGGAAAACAGGAAGAGAGTGGGTGAAAAGGGAAAAAAAATAAATAAATCACACACGCACACACACATGCGCACACACACACAGGCGATCCGGCATTGACACGACGAGCCGTGGGTAAAAAATGACTAAGTTTGGTTGATGTATGAAGCAGGCGGGAGTCCATTCATCAGTCGGCCCCTGAGCGCTCGCCCCGGCCAGTCCCTCAAGTCGCGGGCCGCAACGCTCCCCTTTTGACTGATTAATTAGCCAATCAGAAGACATTTTTCACCGGCGGCAGGAGGGTTTATTTCAGCTAATGCCCGGGCCCCTTCCTAACAGACTCATTCCAGCCAAGTCGGCTCTTTCTTGCGGGGCCCTGCCGACGATACGGAGAGAGAGAGGAGAGGAGTGCAGGGGTGTGTGAAGGGGGTGGTGGTGGGGCATTGAGGTGGGGGGTGAGGGGAAAGAGAGAGAGAAAGCGTGTATGTGTGTGTGTGTGTGTGTGTGTGTGTGATAAATCATAACCTTACTCCACCCCTGCAGCTCTCTAACTAAAACCCCCAAGGAGAAGCGACAGAGAGAGAGGGAGAGAGAGAGTGTAAGAGGGAGAGAGGGGGGGGGGGAATGTGTATAACAGATAGCACTGAAAAATGAAACTGCAAGAGAGTATAAAGCAGCCTAACAGACAGAGACGAGAGAGAGGAGAGAGAGAGAGAGAGAGAGAGAGAAAGGGAGAGAGAGAGGGAGAGAGAGAGAGAGACAGAGGACAGAAAAGACACAGGGTAAGACATATAGACAGAGAGAGGGCAAGAGACAGAACACTGGGACTGAGACACAGTAACAACAGTGCAACACAGAGACAGGGGGAGAGCGAAAGAGAGCACGAGCAAGAGAGAGAGAGAGAGAGCGAGCGAGCGTAAAAGACAGGCAGAAAGATGGAGAGACCGAGAAAGACAGCAAAAGAGAGAGACAGAGGGCAAGAGAGAGAGAGAGAGAGAGAGGGAGGCAGGCTTCAGACTTCTGGGACCCCCGGGGGGCATATGGTGCTCAGGCCCAGTGAGCCAGAGACTGCGCCCTGCTGGCCAGACCTGGAGTGAGTCCCCAGCAGCAGGACGGGACCGGACCCGGCTATGAGCGGTGACCAGCGAGCCCTCGTCTTGTTGGGCAGTGACTAATGATAGTAAGGGGGGCTGGTAGAGGTCGGTGTGTGTGTGTGTGTGTGTGTGTGTGTGTGTGTGTGTGTGTGTGTGTGGTGGTAGGGGAGGAGACAGCAGTGATGGATCACAGGTAGGTTCACAGACAGACAGCTGCTGTGTTGCTTGTGTGTATGTGGGGTTGTGAATCTAGTGTGTAGTTTGAGTGTGTATATATATAGTGTTTGTGGTGGTGTGTATGTAGGGTGTGTAAATAACTAGTGTGTATACAGTCTATCTAATGTTTTTGTGTATGTGTATCTGATCTGTAGGCCCAGGTAGATGGACAGCTGCTGCTGCTGCCACAGCATGGGGCACCGCTTAAGGCAACGAAAGGAAACTGGGTAATGATTACTTCCTGTTCCTAAACTGTACAGGTAACAGGGAAGCTACACCAGGCGCGCAACTGAAGCGTTCCGTTCGTGTTGCCTCTGCTGCAACAATCAGCTTCCACTATTATTAATGGAAGTAGCTACACCAGACGTGATACGTTCGGAAAAAATATACCAGTCTTCTAAAATGTTTTTTACGCGTCGAACGGAATACTTCAGTTACGCGCCTGGTGCAGCTTCCCTGTAAGGTTAATCCATTCCATTTAGAAAGCTGAGGAAAACTTGGCATCCAGGATTCCACTTGAGACAAAATCCGATTTCACCTTTTCCATGTTTTTTTTTTTTTTTTTTTTGATAGTCTGGTACAGGTATGAACAAAGCGCTGGTAATCACCTTGAAGATGAAGAGGAGAACAGGAAGGGGCCAGAGGCCTGATCTGCTCCCAGGGCCCAAACAAACACTGCTGGCTTTGATCTGGAGCCAGCCATGTATGAGAATCAGAGAGGGTGGGGGGGGGGTAGAGGGGAAAAGAGGAGAGAGAGAGTCAGTGTGTGTGTGAGAGAGAGAGAGAGAGAGAGAGAGAGAGAGAGAGAGAGAGAGAGACGGGGGGGGGGGGGGGGTTAAGGGGGAAAGAGGGGAAAAGAGTAGTCAGTGTGAGAGAGGGGGGGGGGTCCTGCTCTTCCAGGCCTTGAGGTGATGGGTTGTGGGTACACTGGGGCATGCTGGGACAGCATTGATGAGGGGTGTGTGGGGTGTGTGTGCTTGTGAGTGTGTGAGTTGAGTGAGCGAGAGTGAGAGAGTGTTTATGTATGGCTGTTTGGGAGAATGTGGTTGTGTGAGAAAGTAAGTGTGTGTGTGTGTGTGTGTGTTTGAGTGAGAAACAGTGCTTATTTCACATGTTTGCGTGTATAAGTATCTGAGAGGAGATGTATGTGTATTAAACGAGTGTGAGAACTGGTGTTATACCTTTATGTGAGAGGCACACAGAGAGAACATGTTCGTGCTTGTCTGCGTGAGACAGTGTGCGTGTCTTTGTGTACTCCTGTGTGTGTGTGTGTACGTGTGTACGTGTGTGTGTGTGTGTGTGTGTGTGTATGTGTATGTGTATGTGTGTCAGGGAGCACTGTGACGAGAGATAAGAGGCTGGCAGGAAGCTCACGGGAGGGAGGAAACCCCTGGTGAAGGAGGTGGGAACGAGGACGGCCAAGACCTCCCCAGTTCACGCGCACACACACGCACACACACACACACACACACGTACACACACACACGTGTACACACACACACACGCGCACACAGGCCTGTCCCACACAGGACTGAGAAGCACACAGCGCTACCTACCTGCCTGCACAATGGCTGACCAGAGGGGGTACTGGTCCTCAAGGGACCTGCAGAGTTATCTTGGGCACTGCACCGTGTCAGACCAGAGTGGAGAATGGTCTACATCAACAGTCACTTTCCAGTGACTGATTCTGATAGTAGAACTACAAAACTGAAGATTCCGTGTACTTAATAAAGCTTACTAAATGATGCAAATTAGAGGGTCAAGACTTGACTTTTGGTAATGGTCGTACTGTAGAACCACAACAATGCTGCAGAGAAGACACAACAGATCACGGTGCTTGTAGGGGTTCAGCTAGGCTGTTAGCCTAGCCTAGTTTAAAAGACCATCAAGTGTGTCACTCTCTGACACAAATACAAACACAAACACACACAAATTACACACCCACGCATAAAATCACACATCTAAACACAATCATTCTTGCACACACACAGAAACACACATCTCACACACACAAACACTCTTGCGCGCGCGCGCACACACGCACACGCACACACACACACACACAATAGCCCTCCACCCCCGCTCCTCCTCTCTTTCCTCCCCTGGTCTAAGTGCCCTTTCTCTGGCTGGTCCTGCCAGCGGTCCGGGCCACTGTGCCTCTGGGGAGCCCATTGTGATTGTGCTCAGATCGGTTTTCGATCCGGTCAATGAAGTCCCTCCTGAGCCGCGCAATAATAAAGCCAGGGAAAAACGATTAGCACGAGAGAGCAAGCAAGAGAGAGAGAGGAAGACAACAACCACCACAACACACCCACCACAACACACCCCACACACACACACACACACAGACACAAACACACACACAAAAAAAAGAAGAAAAGAGTCAGAAAAAGGCAGGGGTGGAGAGGAGAGGGGGAAAAAAATCAGTCCACCTGCATTTCCAATTTTTTCCTCCCTAAACCCAGGGACTGGAGAATGGGGGCCTATTGTGATTGCGGTCCGATGAGCCCCTGGACCTGTTTTTGAAGACTGTGCCCCCCCCCCCCCCCCCAAGCCCGAGTGTCCAAGAAACGGACAGCCGAGAACCAGAGCCATGGTGTCTGCTCTCGTCATGATATGGGATGGGTGGATTCTGCCCAACGGCAGAGGTCCGCCAACCACACCTGGGCCATCAGGGAGAGGAGGGGAAGACTCCCAGGTGGTTGAAGAACTTGCTCTGAGGCCTCAGTGAGACACTGAGGAGGAGGAGGAGGAGGAGGAGGAGAAGAGTGTCTGAATACGGCGCTAAGCTCACGCTAAACTACAAATGGTAAAAGGAGTTCACTGACTAACCACTGACAAGCCTTGAAACGACTTAATGACGAACATGTGCGCTTTGGACAAAAGCGTAACCGTAAACATAACCATAACCATGTGAACATTAAAAACAATGTGGGAGTGCTACTGATGTTTTTTTTATTACTTACTGCATGACTTCTTGCTACTTACTGTGTAAGTAAATAGTGTATGGCAGCCTTCAGTGTTTGCTTTAGGGAAGCAGGTAAATCCTGTTCATGTTAACAAGGCAATCATATTGTAAAGACATAATACACCAGGAGACACCAATATACCATGATTTTTGGTGTCTATGACACTCGCTTGAGCATATCTGATTCTGATTCCATTTCAGCTGCAATTATGTCAATTTACTGAACTGCTCTCTGAAAACCTAAACATCAACACAAACGCCTAGCAACATTCCCAACATAAACAAATATAAGCGCACTGAAAGTGCACCTGCTGACAGAGAGGAAGGAGGCACGAGAGATGACACTCTTTCATCATGGGTAAAAGAGTAAGTATTGTTTACAACCAAATGCGGAAGGCACCGACTGGAATGACTTAAATTGGAGAAAAAAACACTAAAAGGTGGCAGTAGATTCCCAAGACGTTAACATCTTTACTTCAGTGTCAAGTCATGCCAAAGCCGCACAGCCAAAGTGATGACACACGTACCAAATCAAACCACGAGGAGAAAATTACAGCCTGACAGTCTTGGGAAAATGCTTTCACTGGAATTAAAACAACACAAGCACACCCTGCAGTAAACCGAGTGAGGCCTCGTTTACCACCTAAGGGCCAAACCAGCGTTTGGCCGTCTGAGCAGTGAAGTGCTGTCATCTGCTAGGCCCTCTATTGGCATCGGGGCGAAACGGTCATGACCAAATCCGACGATGTCAACCTGTTCCCTTCAGGACTAAATGATTTTACTGTGGCAATCTTTCGAAAAAGTTTCAAAGCGAATTTTCCAGGATTTTTTGCTCGAGTCATCATGAACGCACAGGGGGCAGACTTAAGCGCTTATTACACCCTGAGGCGTTATATCTTCGTCGAGATTGGGTCTCGATGGAACATTACCCGATATGACTGTTGCTCTAAGAAACAGCTCAGGAGGCAGAGACGGAAAGAGGGGGAGGAGGTTCAAGATGGAGAGAGGGAGGAAAGGAGAGAAAGGCGGAGGGAGGGAGAGGGGGACTAATCCTTTAACAGGATTTTGAGTGCTCTCTCTCTCCCTCTCTCTGTCCCGCTTTGGCCTGTGTTGGGGTGAGGCACTGCACGCTATGACACGGCTAATCGGGTGACTGCAGGGCGTCGTCACATGACCTCACGAGAATCAACCAGCCTTGCTTACTTACCGCAGAGGAGCCGAGGCGGATGAGGAGAGGGGAGGAAAGGGGTGTGTGTGTGCGTGTGTATGTGAGTGAGTGTGTTGAGTGAGTGTTTGTGAAGGTGTGTTAAGAGTGTATGGGTGTCCGTATGTTTGTGATGGTATGTTAAGAGTGTATGTCTCTGTTTGTGAGGGTATGATAGAGTGTGTGTGTGTGTGTGTGTGTGTTTCAGGGAAGGCTTTTGAGTGTTTGGAAATGTTTCCGTTCTTTTTTTTTTTTTTTGTACGCGGTGCCAATGTCACGTACCTCATCTTGGTCTCTTGATGGCTTTGACCTCTTCCCAAAGATGCATGCCAGGTCAGTTTCACTGCGACTGGATAGGTCTTTTCCTGAAAGGCAAACAAAAGACTTTATGGACAACAACAGAAAAAAACTGACGACACTCTTCCCAAAGGGAAAGAAAAAAAACTCTTCTGGCCTTGATCAAATAAATCTCCCACGCATTTCTAGATCCTTCTATAATAAAATCTGGCAGAAACATGTTGAAGAAACACGTCAATGCCAGTGTTGTCAGTTGTTGATTGCTTCAATGCGTACATGCCAGCTGCTGATTGATGGAGTAAAGGACACAATCTAAACAAATGAGACATAACTGAAGCAGGCAGCTGTTTTGAACTTGGGCCGAGAGGAAAGGTGTTGGAGAAGCAGCAGAAAGACTGTGGGTGGAGGTGAGGGGTTGGGGGGATGGGGTCAGCGTTCTGTGCTGCCACCGCCACTGAGGTAGCTTATGGGGGGGGGGGGGGGGGAGTAAAACAGCCAATAAAAGAAAAACAAACGAAGCAAGAGAGGGCTCCACCTCGCCTCGCAATTTATTTATTTTTCTTTCTTTCTTTCTTTTCTTTTTTTTCCAGACCCTCAAAGGCTCCAGGATCGGCTGGCTGTCCATCTCGGCCTCCCTACCTCCAGTCACACTCGTCCAGCTGCATCCTCTTCCTTCAGCCCGGCTCCTGATAACATTTGGTTATTTATTGCTTCTAGCCCCCTTCTCCCCCACATACACACACACACATTTTTTTTTCTGCCTGTTTTTTTCAAAGGGCGCCTTTGCCTCTGCCTTACAAGCTCACCAGAAGAAGGTGGGAGACGGAGGTGAAAAAAGAGCCAAGCTATCCAGGGAGGGTCAAAGTGGCCTAAACAAAAAGACCGGGTCATGCAAACTATCTATTGATCTCAAAGGAGTTCCACCATCACACCCCCACCCCCCATAAACACACATACACACACATACCTCTTCAAGCCAGAAATTGGTGTGTGTGTTTGTATCGGGGGTGGGGGTGTAAAATTTAAAAAAGAAAAGAAAACTTGACCTTCTCACACTCCACATAAACAGATGAACTAAAGAGTGAGTGAAATGTAGATTCTAGTAACACCAACCCCTTACTCTCTTTCGCTACTTCATAATATGCTAACATAAATGGCTGGCAGCCAGTGGAAGGCCCCTACCTGGCCTGCACTGCTGAGCCAAGAGAGTGCAGGTATTAAGGGTGTGGGGGTGGGGGTAAGGGTGAGGGTTGTTAGGTTGACAGGTGATATGGCAACAGGCGCAACTGAACACGGGCCAAACCAGCTTAGCAAAATCACAGAGACTTTCAGGAGATCGACAAGCTAATCTGACAACCAACAAACTAATTGGCTCCCATACAAGAAAATAGGGCCAAGATCAAACGTGCTCCCAAAATGACATGGAAATTGTTGACAAATAAAGCCGTGTCTGTTAAAAGATTTCAGCAATCGTCCCATCTTGTTCAACGGAAAAACACAAGTAGAGTGTTAATAGCGCTAACTGATGGAGTCAAACTTCAGGACATCCTGTAACAGTTAGTCTGCATCCATTACGATGAGGAATCAACACTCCTAAGGGTGGATGAACCACCTGGAAATGGGAGCGAAACAGGCCATGTGATGCAGGGGAGTGCTCGATATTCTGCTTCAACTCAGCAGCTTATCAGTTGATGAATAGGCAGCCAATTAAAAATGGGTTACTGGTTTACACACGAAAGAGCAAGTGAGCGAGCAAAGGGCTAGTTCTGGAGAGACTCGTGCCTTTCTACAGAGACAGGGAGGCCATCAATCATGCCTAGAGTCAGCCAGGGCCGGTCATCAGAAGCAGAGTTTTAGAAATGTTAGCGTTGAGAACAGATGCCCTTACTCAGACATTACAAACTCTCTGCCTTTGAGGGTAAAGGATATATTTCTGATACATGTCCTAATATGCACCATGCACATGTTAACCTTGTGACCCAAAAGCTGGTATTTGATGGGCATGGAAATGCCATCTCAAACTCAAGCCCTGATAGTCCGCTTACTGGAGAAGGATTACTGTCTGCTTCGGAAAAACCAGAATGCACAGAGCTAGCAATGCCATCACCTACCCTTGGCAGTGGCAGACAGCAAGGCATAAGTAGCATTTGCCTACTGGCAACCTCTTCATCTTCACATGTAACCGGTTTAGCCTGGATAAATCCATTACTCGCATTAACCTGGCAACCGTCGCCTAGGGACGGATATTGCAGGCACAGGCCAACGGAAAGACAATTTGCGGCATCGCATAGCGCTAGCTGGTAACCAGGAGAAATCCAATACCACGGATACGCCCTCACGGACTCGGTCACTCGGGGGGGCGGTGGTGGTGGTAGTGAGGTGACTGCAAAGTATACCCACACAGCAAGACAAGACAAGGTAACTCTGCCAGGTGAAACTTATCCCGATGGGATCACACGTCATTGCAACTGTGCAATCCACAAGTAGAGCAATGTTCTATCTTCAAGACCCCCAGACACACAGTTAGACAAAGAAAGACTCTAAAATAACTCTGTTGGGCCCAACATATCCAATGGGGATGAAAACACACTGGAAAAGTGATGCTCAACTGGTGGAGTAAAATACTGACATAAAAACCCTGGGATTGACTCCCTGGGGGCCTGCATGCTCTACGGTTATGTAGCTGCCCAGATGTCAGTCAAGTTAAATAAAAAGCCTTTTTAACATGAATAAGGCATGTGGATTGTAGGAGATATCTTCTTCACAACTGTTATATGTTATTACTACATGGGGAAAAAGGAGTTGACATTCTGCAAGTGAGGCGGAGGTGTCCGATGAGTTGAGCTAAGGTCACAGAGCCAGGTTCAGAGGGGTTGTCTGGGGACAAAGCCATCTCTCCTCTTCACAGCGTGAAGTTTGGGTCAGGGAGCATCCACCCTATCCACTCCACACACTATCCCCATCCTCTCTCAGGCCCCTCTCCTCTCTCTCACACACACACACACACAGACACACACACACACACACGGAGCTTTTCCTCTGGCCTGCTAAATTAAGATCACAAAAAATCAAGGCGAAAGGGGGAGATGTCGTTGACAGGGAGCGTCTGGTCCCTATCTCCGAGGCCCATCAGGCGGTGATTGAGGCCATTTCGTGCACCCAAAAGCGACCGTCCTCGGCCCCACGCAGGAAACAGGAAGTGGTGCTTTTAAACGCTTTCTATTTCTTTTTTTTTGTGTGTGTGGTTGTGTCCTTACTGGGTGTGATAAGGGACAAGCACACTTTCCCCCACATTCCACACTGCTGTGGAAAAACAGCGCAGCAATGTGAAGAAAAATCAAGTGTTTTTGTTCATGATAACCACAGGCAGAGATGGTATCAGTGACCACAGCGAGGAGCTGTCTGGAAGTCTGGAACTTCTGTAGACATAACTGAAAGTCTCTGATCTACATGACTCAGGTAATTAAAACGTGGCGGTATTCCCATAAATTAGTCAACCCCTTCTGCAGTAAGTGACCTAATCCACCTGGTCAAGAGCATATGACGTGCCTAGTACTACCTTATTCAAGAGCACTAAAGTAAATGACCTGGTGAAAGCCCACTCGACTCCCCAGCTCTGTCTCGGGTCAGTGCTTAAGCTGACCGGAGAGCTCTGACCCATGACCGAAGAACGACATGGTTAAGTGGAGCAGGTGCCAGTGAAAGTGAAAAGGGTGCCGGTCAAAGTGACCGGCAGAGGTTTCGTTTTCCGGACATTTTGATGATATGCCGGTCAAATATCCTATTATCCCTTCTTAATTAGTCAAATTGAGGAAAACTGGAGACAGGCTATGTAGCTTAAAGAATGACATAATCAGGCTGTATAGAATGCAACATGTTCATTAGCCTAACTTAAACAGGCCTAACAAGATCTAGCCAGTATCTTTACATGGACAGCAAGAGTCCGCATTGTTCGTTATTTTAAAAAGGCTACGTTGTTTGTTGCTGCTACCCACGTTATCTCCAGTGGTGACTGTTTAGCTTACACAGATGCACACACACAAGAATGAGCACTCACACCAATACCCCCTAATGCTGTGCCTCTTTATTTGATAACAATAAATTAAGAAATGTTTCCTTTTATGGGAAATGTTTAGTTTCTTTTTCTTTCGGCCGCGGTTCAATGATACCGTTTAATTGTGCCAGAAATTATCCGTGGACCAGTAATCGCCTCATCGAGGAGGCCCTAACCCTGCAGATCATAGACAGAGAACGCATAGGCCTACTGTATGCTTTGGGTAAAGTTTGCTTTGCATGTCCAGTGTACACGGAGAATGGCCGTGTCTTGGAGCAGCCGCACCCCCCGCAACTCCACTTCCAATGTCACTGATTCCGACAGATACGCCCGACACTTCTGTTACTTACTTACGTTACTAATTTATCATCATCCATCGTGCCTGGCCTCTGAAAAAACTTTTAAGGCTAGTCTGCCTGGGCCTGGCCATGTTTGAACCGCCTCACTCATTTGTTCGTTGTTTAACATGGACGTTTTAAGCGTGCGCTTCCTATTTGAAATACAGCATAGGCTATGCGTGTTGTTTAATAACTTACTTTTCAAACGGTAGAGCCTGTTCATTTTAAAACATAGCCAGAGGATGTATAATATAGGCTTACATATTAAGGCTTATTCTCAAATTCAGATTGCCTTAGGGGACGGGATTATTAGCCAATTTCAATCGGACAATTTGACAGGAGAGATTTAATTTTGTCGGACATTTCATTTTTTTTCCGGCCAATGTCCGGTACCGGACAACGAAAACCCTGACACACACACACACACACACACACACCTTTTGGGGAAGTCCAATGTCACACTCACCTTTAGTGAACTTCATGTAGTGTACCCTCTTCCTGGAAGACTTGGACTTCTGCTCCAGGCTGAAGTTCTCCTGTTTGTCCTCCTGTGCAGGTTCTGGTATTCACACAATGGAGTGATTACATTGTTTAACACCTATTCAATTAGAGATTTCAAATAAAAACACACACTGAATCATCATAACAAGCACTACATCATCCCCCTATCCCCTAAGGAGTTGTCCTCAAAGTCTTAATGGATAAATTAAAGGGGTATTGGGTTGAATAGTTGAATTATGTAAGGCACGCCAGTTTAAATCATATGAATTCTGACACAATAAGCAAGGTGCAAAGACAATCAAGGTGGTTCAGTGAGTAGGCCTATTGTGTAATTTACTGTTGAAGTAGGTCTACTTTTTTTTTTTTAGCTAGGTGGTCCGTGAGGCTGTTTTTATTGATCAAGTGGTCCTTGGTCTGAAAAAGTTTGAGAAACACTGATTCTCGAGCTTTGCAGAAACACACAAATGTTCAGGGGATCTCAATGAATGTTAAAAGGTGCAACAGCACCACCTAGTGTGTGAAACTACTACATGGATATAGAACTCAACAATTCATTATCTTTATCTGGCTGAGACATGTGCAACAGACAGCATGTGTCACATTAAGTACCGTTGGTGGTGTCCTGGCCATGGCAGTTGTTGAGATCTGCCAGAAGCTGATTGAAATCGTCCTGATGTGCAATCCAATTATCCTACAATGTGTAACATAAATAACCCACAAGGATTGTCAGCTTCATCCAATTACTTAACACTATTGAAGTTGCAGTCAGCGATTGCGTAGGAAGTCGTTTTGTTTATGTTTATATTTCAATTTATTAGCAGACGCTTTTGTCCAAAACAACATGCATTATATTTTAACCAATAACCAAACAAAACACACCAGAGAGGTAGCTCACCCCTCCCTTCAGTATTGCCAGAGAACCTTCATGCATGGTTTCATTTTTGTTTGTGGGACAGGCTGCCCCCATGTTTCCAGTTGTGGGGCCTGGAGGGTGTTCCAAGTACATGGTTTAGTGACAAACCTGGGTAAGTTAACTCAGAGTAAGTGGTAAACCTCCTAATAGAAGAGCTGTATGCCTTCATTCTCCTAACAAAACAATGCCACAGGGCTCTTGTTGTAGGAGGTTTACCACTTAGTCTGAGTTAACTTACCCAGGTTTGTCACTAAACTACGTACTTGGAATACCCCCCCGGGCTGCCTACAGAGACTGGGGTTTTGCTGCAGTGTAGCCTAATCACGGAATGGGCAACTAGCAGTCATGGGGACATTCTTACTGAGTCTGACAAAAAAAATATCATGGGCTTGAAATCGCGTACAATCGCTGACTGCACCTGAATGGTTCGTTTATGAGCAGAGATCTTACCTCATTACTGGTACTAGTGCCCAGGCCAAGGCTGTTGTTTTTTACTTTCACCTTGATGTGCTCTGTAGCTCCCTGCTCGGTTTTCCCCAATCCCTAAAATACACACGAGAAACGTAACTGTAAACAAACACTGGAGTAGGGTTAGAGTAAAACAGATGTTAATTTGAGGAAAATTAATAAATGTAAAGAAACATTTGCACTCCACGCGTATGTTGCCATCATACTGACAGTCACGCAATAACACGTGGGTTGTCAAAACATATGCAACTGGTGACCATGCATCGAGACGTTGTTCTTCATCATAATGCGAGTTTGGTACCTACCTTGCCCTTGGACCAGCCCATTCGCTCCAGCATCTTCTGGCCGAATTTGGAGTCATCCTTACTCCAGGCGCTGTTCCTGGGATCCACAGACCATTTCTGCTTTCTGCGGGCTGTTGACACATTGAGGTTAGATTATATCTGTTTACGATTTAAAAAAAAGAACTGAACAACAGGGAAAAGAATATTTTAATCAAATTATCCATGCAAAAACGTTTTTACGTCGGTCAGACAATTTACCAACATTTAAAACCATCAAGTTACTGTACAAAGTTCTGCTATAGGCAGAACTAGCTAGCTATTTTGCTAGCTGACTAGCCGACCCAAAAACGTGTTTCAGTCGTGGTCTGGATATGTCAATTAATTTAAAAAGTACATATCTCAAAATTACACCCACATACTATTTCTATATGAGACACTAATGTGACATTACGTTGCACAATATGTCTAATCTATCTATCTGTAATACAGAAATAAAACTCACGTTCTGCCAGCATGGCCATCTTGAGGTCCTTGAACACATGAGGCGATTCACGACGGTGCCTTGGCTTTGCCTGTATAGAAATAAATATGAACATGTATCAGAGAGGAGACGGGTGGTAATTTCACATTTTAGATATTTATATTTTAGATTTCTACAAATGAGAAATGTATCTTGAAATATTGTGTGTGACATTGAAATACACATTCGGAACTTTTTGTTGATCCGAAGTCATTGTAAAAACACAAGGGGGCGGTGTAGTATCAATTAATGTAGATGGAAGGAGAGGCTCTTGAGGTTCTGGTTCAATTAAAGTGGCTAGGCTGCGCTGCAAAATAAAAATGATACTGATGCGTGGACAGGTGTAGTATCTTACATTTAATCTTAAAGAATACCTGTTAGACTAAATTGGTCAAGTTGATCAAATGAATTGAGACTTCGAGACAAGGAGCCAACATGTCCACAATGAGCTTGGTCTTCTTGGTTTTGAGAGCCAGGTTGTTGTCAGTGCACCACGATGTTAGGTCCAGGACCTCCTCCCTGTAGGCAGTCTCATCGTTGTTGCTGATGAGACCAATGACCGTAGTGTCACCTGCAAACTTGACAATGGTGTTAGAGCCATGTACAGGTGTGCAGTTCCTTTGAGAGGATGAGAGAAGCGTAAAGAAGGACAAACATCAGCGCAGCTCAGTGCCTGGTTTCTTCCACACACACCGTTGGGAATTGTGGCCAAATAATTCATTCGTTTCATCAGACCAGATGATTTTACTTCTCATGGTCTGAGAAGGCTTCCATCTGTCCACTCTACCAAGGCCTGATTGGTGGAATGATGCACCAATGTTTGTCCTACAACATTTTTATCCTCTCAAAGGAACTCTGGATCTCATTCATAGTGACCATTGGGTCTTTGGTTACCTGTCTGACCAAGGCCCTTCACCCTGGATTACTCAGTTTGGCTGAGCAGCCAGATCTAGGAGGACTGTTGGTTGTTCCAAACTTCCATTCCATTTGAGAATGATAAAGGCTACTGTGCTTTTGGGCACTTTCAGTGCTGCAGAAATTTTCTTGTATCCTTTCCCAGATCTGTGTCTTCACACAACCCTGTCTTGCAGGTCTACCGAGTTCTCTCAATGGAATTGTCTCTGCGAGACACTCTGGCAATAAGCAATGATGCACGTTACTTTTACCCCTTGCATCTCGGGGAACCAGCTAAACTGATGAAGACAGCGCTGCAACGTTGGAGGACAGTAAATATTGGTCATAGTGTTATCCGATTGCGTGCAGTGAGATTTTTAAATGCATGCTTGTTGCCGCCCCTCGAGTTGGGCCATTTTCCAGGCTACACCATCTACCTTATATAAAGTGATGTGTGCCTTTCCAAATAATGTCCAGTGAATTAATTTAGGCTCAAGTGGACTCCAATCAAGAAGAAGCATCTCAAGGACCATTGATAGAGCTCAATTACAAGCGTCATAACAAAGGGTCTGAATACTTTTTCAGTCTTTTATTTTTTATAAATTTACAAAACACTCACACCTGTTTTTTGTGGAGTGTTGGAGTATTGTGTGTAGATTGATGAGAAAAAAAATAATTGAATCCATTTTAAGATGAGTGAAACATAACAAAATATGGAAAAAGTGAAGCACTGTGAATACTTTCCGTATGCACTGTAACGACCAATCTGTACATCTGCTTATTTTAATTCGTATTTTGAGCATTTTTGAATATTGGAGGGGACATGTCCCCGTCAAAGTATATTATATGGCCATTAGGTGTTATTTCCTGAAGCACAAATTTGTTATCATTTATTCTTGAATTATTCTCTGAAGCAGACAAAACAATAAACCAGCATACCCCTAAATGTATCTGTAATCCTGTGTTGCATAATTAATTCAGTCATGAATTTATTTTTGGACTGCCTTTCTTTGAACAATTTCTAATTTCCATTCAATGCCACGCCCTACAGTTAATGTAAGTATTTGAAAGGCCTGAAAGCCTATAGAGGTTCACTTTGTAGTTCTTGGAAATGTATGTATAAGCATTATTATAATAAGCATATTACATTATCATTATAAGCATTATACAACAGTTATTCGGTTAAACAATGTATCACTTTCCCACTGGATAGATGGAAGATATGAGGCAATTAAAAACACGCTGAACGATACTCTGCTTTCAGCCTTGTGTCTGTGGCTGAATCACAGCCGTGGGGATACTCTTTCTTTACCAACCCTACTCTCATTCATGCCATTTTGCTTGAACATAGACCAAACACTCCGGCTGTTTCAGAAAGTTCAGCATTGAAATACTCCTTGTTCAAATAGATCAAGCTACTTCTCACAAATGTGCACCTCCTATTACTTTTATGAATAGCGCATAATAATGGGTGTTGCCATACAAACCATTCAGCAACCAGCATCAGACAATATGACAATAGGGGATATCTAATATCGCCATGTACCAGGTGATTGCTGAGTACAGGAACAGCGCTCTTTGTCCTTGTTCTGAAATATGGTCCCACAATAGTGTGACCGACTTTAACCTTGAGAACGGTAGGCCTATTGCACAAGCAGCTATCTAGGGAACGGGTGGTGTTGGCGGTCAGTGCAAAATATTTGTCTTGCATCCAGATAGTGTGTTGAAGTTGTCACCAGAGCTGCCACTGTCAGAGTAACACTGCTGTGCTTATCATTTGTCCTTATACATCTGATGATAAAGTGTTTTCAATGGAAATCTGCAGCAGTTCTGCTGAAGCAGCATCTTTTCAGTTAAATGACCATTAGCAGTTAAATGTGTGGTAGACCATTAGCTTGAGAGGTCAGATAGAAGCATAAGAACACTATTTGAGTATAAGAACACTGGGCCACTACGGTTTGAATGCAATCATCTATGATTGTAGGTTACATGTAAATGCATCTAATCAAGTTCATCATACCACACAAGCCCTCAGATCAGATGTTCTTTCATTTTGTTTTTCTTTCTTTCTTTCTTCCTTCCTTTCTTTCTGTCATTGGGCCCTCATTCATTTTCATGGTCTAAAACGCATGGTCACTGGCGAAAAGCTTATTTAAATTTAGTGGGATGTCCAGTCCACATTAGGAGTGTTTTCGTTATCAAACGTCAGGCGGATGGTGCAACAAGGTGTTCCTATATGTTTTTTAAACAGTCATGGGTGTGTTTTGGGCATAACGTCCTTTAAACCAATGAGAGTGGCATCTGTCATTCCCTTTAACAGAAAGCAGCGCTATTTCAAACAGCACATCGGTATTTTGATGGTCACTGGCGCATTTAAAGGAATCTGCATGCATGTGACAATGTATGGAACAGGTATTCCATGCATGCTTTACTAAAACCTAGCAGAGTATATAGCCTACACGCATCTGCATTCGTCTATTATGTGTATTATGTTATGTGTTACGTGTCTTCAGCTGTGCTCCATATGTGCCTCTCGCCTAATCACTTTTAACTGTCATTACCAATTTGCAAATGATGGTGAATAACTATATAGAGAGATAGAGATAGATAGTAGATATATACTTTATTGATCCCATAGGGAAATTCAAGGTCCCAGTAGCTCAAGACATCACACACAATATACAGTACACTACAACAACAGGATGATAAAAGAAAATCACATTACTAATAAGGACAGTAAAAGATACTAAATCAAGGATCCACGTCAATAGAGGTATAATCATGAGGCACTTGCAGTAACAGGGCAGGGACTGATCCTGTATGTATGCAGTGGTGGTGCTTTATTAGGTGTGTGTCATGGTGGTAGTGCAAATAAGTCCAACAGCTCAGGGATTAAGTCTAGAGACCAGCATTAAATATGGACAATATAAGATACCAGCATTAAATATGGACAATGTAAGAGAAAGTAAGCATATTAGTATAAGAATAGTAATTTAAGCATAGAAAAATGTAAGCATCGTAATATAACAGTTATAGTATAATTATATGCGAAAAATGTAAACATAGTAATATAAAAAACGATAGCAGCAGTGCAAGGATAGGTTGACGTATTAAGGTTTAATGTAATAGGGTATCAGCCATTGGTCAAGTATGAAGTTAGACCACAGTCCGGACTAGGGGATGGAGGGAAGTGTTGTGCTGTGCAAGTAGGCAAATATAGCCAGTGAAACAGTGTAGACAGTGTAAGCAGTAACACAGTGGGCCAGTGGACAGCCAGTACAGTCAGAGGACCTGGAAGTGTGTAGAGGCAGATAGACTATGCAGAGAAATCTTTCTCTCCTCTTCCCTTTAGTGAAGAATGGATGAGTTGTATGGCCCTGGGGACAAATGACTTCCTCAGTCTGTCAGTTGTGCATGGCAGTGAGCGTCTCCAACTGGTCAAGCTCTTCTGCTTTATGATGGTGTTGTGGAGTGGATGACAGTCATTGTCCAAAATGTTGATCAGTTTGTTCAGGGTCCTTTTGTCTGATATTGAAGTGATGCACTCCAGTTCAGCTCCCACAACAGAGCCAGCTTTCCTTACCAGCCGGCCCAGTCGCCCAGCATCCCTCTTCTTAGTGCTTCCTCCCCAGCATACCACAGAGGATGCTGGCAACAACAGACTGGTAAAATATCCAGAGGAGCTTGCTGCAGACATTGAAGGACCGCAGCCTCCTCAGGAAGTACAGCCTGCTCTGCCCTTTCAACAATGAAACAGAGTTTGCCATCATTGCGAGAAGTCACCAAATTTGTTACTATAGTCTCATGATGGCATTTTCTGTCGCTAGTGATGGCCAAAAGTTGCTAAATCTAGCGACAAACACCTTCTGTCACTGTGTTTATCTTTTGTGCCGCGCATTGTTACAGACTAGTCCATTTCATTGTGAAAGTAGGGTGTGTAAGTGTAGGGACAGATAACAATGAACTAGACATTTTAACCACTACTTCAACATTTCAACGTATTTCTTGATCATATAAATAAAATCTGCCATAGCATTCATGATGATAAGGGGCTTTTTCTTTTTTTCTTTTGAAGTTGGCTTGGGGGCCCCCTACTACAGTATGACCACTGGTAGGGGCCGGGGCCCCAAGCAGCCGCCTACCTATGCCTCTATGTTAAAACCACCACTGAGTGGAGTAATGCGTTTTAGGTAGTGTACGATAGCGATTTTTTAGATGATGCGCTAGACCCCTCCTTAGGTTGTTAATTGCCACACACCTTGGCGCATTGTTCAATAAAAGAGATGCGCATAGCGCAAGTCTGCTAAGTTTTGCATCACGAAAATAGGGCCCATTGGGTTTTTCTCTTTTTTTCATTCCTTTGTCATATTCAGTCAAAGGAGCTCACTAATGTCATTGTAGCAGATAAATACCTCAGTCACCAAACTGCTAAAGTTTCAGTGTGATGACACAAAGATTACATAATCATTGAAATTACCGGTGGATCCACAGAGTGGTCTGACAAATGGGGCAAAGCAAATTACATTACTTCTGTCTGCCTGAGCATCCCAGTGGTCCTACACTTTAGGGGGAGGTTTCTGGCCTTACAATACAATGGTCATGCTGTGATGCTGTTTTGCTCCGTGGAACTGTGTCAAAGAATCCCATACAGATCCGGGCTTGCCGACAGCATCAGAATCCTAAGCAGTTCATAAAGTTTCTCTTATGAATGTCTTACCATTTTCTCAGCATTTCCTGAAAGCATCATCATATTGAGATAGCAGAGAAAACTAACAGTGTAATTGAAAAAAGATAAGTGCAAAACACTTTCTGTTTGATGTTTTATATCTGTATCCTTATTAAACAGGTGTTTTAATGGCATTGTACACTTCCACTGCATCCAAAGTATCCAGTGAATGGCAGGTCTTGTAGAGGCACACAATGTTTCTGGGGCAAATTTTCAGGGATATCATCTGCCTAGCAGTGGTAACAAATATTGTATTGATTAAAAATGGAGCCCAGGGAAAGCGTGTATAAAGAAAATAATAGAGGCCCTAAAATAGAACCCTGGGGCACACCACACTTAGGACCAGATGATGAGGAAGCATTACCTAACCTGACTCTCGCCAGATGAATTTCGTTCCGCTTAGCTCCGCCTAGCTTCACTCACATCCATCTGGGACCTCTTCAATTGAGAGTGATTTCTGCAACCGATTTTATGGTACAGCCAATCAGGACGCAGGGCGGGAGTTTCATAGATGTGACATAGCATAGAAGCAACCCAGTCTCACTCCCTACTCGTCAAACGTCTGACGCATGGTCAAGGGTCCTTGGCGTCAAATTCCAACGAGATAGGGGTACCTTCTGCGTTGTTTTCCGACGTGGGGGTCCGTCAGATAGACATTAATGTTAATCCCTCATCGTCAAATATAGACGAAAGGAAATAAATGTCCATCAAAGGTGATGCCGTCACGTTAGACTAATGATTTGTTTGAAATGATCTAAAAACAAAAATCGCAGACCATCAGAGCCATAAGCTACCTTAGGTTACTTTGATCTTGCATAATTTTATTCAGCTTTGGTGTAGGTAACGTAAGGTAAAATAATAATAATAATAATAACGATAATCTCTAACTAAACTAACACGCGCATATTTCTGTATTGCGACCATTGTAGCCTACAGTTGTAACAGCGCGTAACAGTCGTTTTACTCCCCGTATGCGCTCATTATAATACGCTCTGCTCCTGCCTAGATTCGAACTCAGAAATGCCTGAAAGTTGCAGACCTGTTCTGGAAATACGTGCATTAACCCACTCGACTGTCAGACAACGCTATCTGCTTCGAGTAGGACTGAGGAGTGTACTGTACTGTACTGTGTACTGAGAACTGTACAGTCCTACCTAATAGGCTTACTCGAAGCAGATAGCAAAGGTACCCCTATCTCGTTGGAATTTGACGCCAAGGACCCTTGACCATGCGTCAGACGTTTGACGAGTAGGGAGTGAGACTGTGTAGCATAGAAGCGACTGTGAGACTGTTATCAGCATCACGGGTTGGCTTCGATGTGAGTGGTTGAAGTAGCACGTCAATAGATGACGGACAAGTGGCTTATTCAATCATATGCAAGCATTTTTTGATTAGGCCCAGCCTTCTGAAGCAACACTTCAATGGATCGGTTCCAGATGGATGAGTGGAGCTAGGCGGAACGAAATTCATCTGGCGAGAGTCAGGTTAAGCATTACCTAAATGCACTGAAAAAGATCTATCAATAAGATAAGATCTGAACCAATTTAACACAGTGCCTTGCAGACCAACTTCAACTTCCAGGCTTTTTAAAAGGATTCTGTGGTCAATGGTGTCAAAGGCAGTACTATACGATCTAGAAGGACCAGGAGGGCTCAAGAGCCAGAGTCAACAGAGAACAGTACAGCATTATGTGATACTGCAGTAGTAGGTGTTAATAAAGTCAAAAGATGCCCCTACTGATATATAGCTAAAGGTGATGGAAGCAGTAACCTGTGACATTATTGAGGCCTCTGTGTTAATTGATGGCTGCCTTTCCTTTTGAATTCCTATGTTTGCTGATTGTGTATTAGAGGATTGGGGGGAAAGAGTTATGTTGTTGGACCACACTGGAAGACATAGAGACATATAAAGACATATGTCATCTGTCTGCTTGGACCACACTGGATGACATGCAGAGAGCTATGGTGCTCATCAAGTGTTTCTGCTTTGAATCTGAGAGCCAGAAGGAGTGTTGAAACCACTGGGGATCTCGCAAGCTATATAAGCTATATTACTTAGGCTTTCATTTATGCAGTGGTAAAGAATAGAAAAATGGGGGGAGAAAAATGACTGTGGCTTGCTAAACTTGATTTTTATGCATGGACTACATTTGACCCATCCCAACACTACTAAGTGTTAGTGAACGAAACTCTATACAGTTTACATGATCCATGAAGCACAGCTCGATATTCCCATTGTCCATTTTGTGGGGGAAGGAAGGCAACCATGGCTTCGTGTTCTCATGGCAACCCGTTACCATGTGAATAACAGCTGCAGAGCAGAGTGTTTTGGCATGTCCTATAGCACACAGGGTCCGGTCAATACCATTCAGCCACTAATCTGTCTCCCCCCTCTCTTGAATGCCCTTGATTTAAGGACATGGAGAGAAGGAGAGACAGGGAGAGAGAGAGAGAGAGAGAGAGAGAAGAGAGGACCAGAGAAAATATACTATAGCTACCTCCCCCACCGGTCAAAGGAGTGGCAAGAACTATGTAAGAAGACGGGCGGGTGGGTGGATGTGCAAGCGAGATGCAATTGCATAACACTGCCCATCCCACCAGGAAGCACAACACATAATTGATTGCCATGTGCTTGCTGTACCCCACAACCAGACCTGGGTGGTGAGAGAAAGAGAGAGTGAGTGAGAGAGAGAGTGAGAGAAAGAGTGTTTCTATAATACACGCGGTGGTATAGTTGGAGGGTGGGAGTTGGTTTATTTTGACTGCTTAGCTGCAGGCCTCCCCTCCACCACACCCCTCCTTCACACACACACACACACACACACACACACACACACACACACACACACACATACATATATACACACAAACATATACACACACAATCTCTCTCTCTCTCTCTCTCTCTCTGTGTTTGGGTCTGTCTCTCATATATTTATTATATCTTGTTCTAATGCATGTACATTTTTTTGTGTAAACATGTGTTACAGTATATGATGCATTGCATATGGGCATTGCTATCTTGACATATGTTCTTCCCACACACTGTACCAGAACACCTGGCTAAACCTGACCAAACATTTCAAGGTTACCTACTAAATAACAGTTTCTCATTCTTTCTCTGTTTCTGTCTGTTTTTGTGTGTATCCTGAAATTCAGTGAACATCTCTCCCTCTGTCTCTTTCTCTCTTTCTCTGTATCTGTCTGACTGTTTTTCGGGTTGTGACTGGTTTTTCTGTGTGTTTTGATGCTCAAACCCCTCTCACTGGTCTCACTGGGACCTGTGCCTCTCCACTCTCAATACTCTAGCAGTCTGTTTGAAAGGCTATACACAAAAGCCAGTCCAAATTGTACTGTTTTCTAATAAATATGTGCACCTAAAATCACGATCTTGATGTCTGTCTGATGAAGAATGTTACAATGTTACATGTATGTCAATAACCATTTATGAATGTAAAATCAGTTCTTCCGTATATAAAAACCTGAGCTTTATTTTGACTTTTTTTTTGTCTTGATGAATAAAGCTAAAACAGTCATTCATGAGCTCCATGTCCACAAATGCCACGTGATAATAGGACTCCTCCGTGGGCATGCTGCATATTTTACTTATCCTCACTTGTGTCATAACTGGTATTACATAAAGCGACGTGCTGGTTGGTTGGAACACCTCCTGCTCAAGTGAAAGTTGTCCCTGCCCTGCATTCTAGCTGACAGTGATCAATCTCACATTACCAATGTGACTCGGCTTCTCCAGTTGCATGGCCGCTATTGGCTATCTCACTGACCCCTTCACTGTGTTCCCTCCCGATTTGTCGTTAGGGCTCCTTGGGGTCGGACAATGTTTACATTTTTCAGCCATGAGCCAAGAACAGTCTTTCCTGCTCTTGGCAAGTGAGACATAGCAGAGCCAGTGACACTTTTGTTTACTCTTTGAGCTAAAGGTGCCGTGGTTATATGCCATGAATATTGTATTACAAGACCCAGGCTACATTTAGTTTGGCAGCGATTCCTTACAGCTTATATAATGTAATGTCTGAACCAGGAAGGTTATCTCTTAAATTAGTCCCGGAGCTGGAGCGGACACAGTCACAGCCAAATCTTGAGGAGAAGAGTTTACAACATGTTATGTAATATTATTCCACAAAAACATGGGCAGGCAACAATCACTGTTGCTTGTCTACTACTACTACTCAGTACAGCTGAAGTTTTAACTCTAGGCTGTTTTATCACAGGGAGGTGTATTATAGCCTACCTACCAGACTGCCAACTTAAACAGGGAAGGAGCCTGATTGTACAAATAATTACGAACCTGTTTTTGAAAGTCAAGCATTTGGCTTAAATCCAACTGATCTGAGCAGATTCAGGATTTTCAGCAACAGAAAAACATTGTGGTTACTGTATACTTCAGATCTGTAATTGAGTGTGTGTTTTATGTTTACTGTTGTTTATTAAAAAAAATGAAATGACTGAATATTTAGGAACTGGCAAGATATGTACCTTGGAAAACCCATCACATGGTGAAATTTCACCAACTTATGATTCTGATACCATCCTAGCAACATTGTTCATTTGTGGTTATAGCTCAGATCTCTGATGTTGTACTTGAGATGGTATTTTGTGTTTGTAGTTTATGGAATTTAATATTGAGAAACTATTTCTGTACTCTTCTAAATTCATCTGAGTCTGCCATTCTGATTTAATTTGTGTTAGTGAAGGAAATACAATATCACCATGGCAATATGGCATGGCAATAAAGTCATTCAACTCAAAATACTTCGAAAAAAGGCTTTAATAAGATAGCAGGTTTGTCAAGACAAAAGACTGGAACATGTCCAATGCTCTCCAAATAAGAAACAATTTAACAAAACTGAACTTTAAAAAAATAAAAATGGCTTATTCATCCATTTCAATATATCTCCTGACCCAAAGAGTTACCGTCCCCACTGAGGGAATTTTGTTGTGTGGACAATCTGTGGTAATGTAACCCCCCCCCCCCCCCCAAAAAAAAAAAAAAAACATGGAAAAGATTTGTTTGATTTTCAGACATATCTATGGTGCAAAGCTGGCTGATCAATTCATCAACCTATGCAAATTCTGGCCATACATTGCCAGACAAAATAAATAGAAGCAGAATAACAAATGACAGGTAGACACGGGCAAATACAGAGAGTGTAGCTCAGAAACATGTTCATCACTATAGTCACATACTAGTGTACGTCCACAGACGTTGTTATGTAACTTCTTATCCAGCAAGGATACATCATTGTTAGTGGTATTATTTTCCTTGACCTCATCACAGAAATATTTGTATGTGACTATTATTCTTAATTAAGCTGTGTTGTATAATTTATCTATACAAAATATTAGTAACACTTACAAAAAATCATCAAAAGGAAATGACAAAAATCAAAGAGAGCCCTTTAAAAGGTATTCCTTAGATGGGTATTTCCATCTTGACCTCAGTAACAATCATATTCATTGTTTTTTTGGCTCACTGTATCCCTGAATTGCACATGTATATTTCATGACCCAAGTACATTCTTATTGTGTTAGAGGAGTCTTCCCCAAACACACACACACACACTTCACTTCCTCTAGCTTGTGTGTTCCTCAGATCTCCAACCAGGAAGTTGCGACATACTTGCAGGCCTCTCTGGTGTGTGTGTGTGTGGTGGTAGTGATGGGTGCACGAGGTCTTCTGTGCCCACTTTAAGGGGCCAAGAGTACCAAGAAAGGAACCTTCTGAATCTGGCACTGACTTGTGTGCTATAAGACAACAAGGCTTTCCCAAGCAGCAGAGAAAGACAGAGAAAGAGAGAGAGAGAGAGACAGGGACATACTATTTACAGACCTAGAGTTCTCTCTTCTCCAAAGCCAACAGTTTTTTACACTATGTACATGTCTCAATGGCCTTCAGAGCAGGCTTAGTTGGCTTGGGCCATGCGGCTCTCTGCGCCAATGAAGTTGAGCATAGTCTGGCAAAGCTCAGGCAGGTCGTAGTCGTGCTTCCAGCCCCAGTCGTTTCGAGCATTGCTGTCGTCGAAGTTCATTGGCCAGCTGTCAGCTAGTAGGAACAGACACAAAATAAAGATATCAGTTGGAGAAAGGCCACTAATGTCTGGGGTAGCTCCCTTAAAATATAGTTGAAGGGAGCTGTTGAAATGGTTACAGTTGAAGCATTTGAAGATTTTTCAGATGCTCCTCAAAATTCAATTTAATATATCATCAAGGAGAACTTGATTTTAATTTCTTAAATCAAGTTCTGTACAATGTCATCAAATTTTAAAATTTCCCCATAAAAATGTTTTGGTCAAAATTACATTATCAGTTCCATGGTCCAATTTTCTGGAAAAAAACTTTTCATACAAAGTCCTTACCTATGGCCTGTCGCACGTGATCGATGTTGTAGTCGACCTGCAGGTCGGGCAGCTGTTTCTGGACCTCCTGCGCCAGTTCGTCTGGGCTGAAGCTCATGGCGTTGATGTTGTATGTGCGCATGCTGAGCAGGTCTGCGGGCGCCTCCATGACCTCAAGAGTAGCCCGCAGGCAGTCGTCGATGTACATCATGGGCAGCCGTGTGTCCGGTTTCAGGTTGCACTCAAACTTCCCGGTCTTGATGGCATCGTGGAAAATCTGAACTGCATAGTCTACAAAGAAGAGGGACATGGAACCACAGCAATAAGACTTGGCACTCAGCAGAGATACACCTGGTAGTGTGTGTTATGAATTGTTCATGTACCAGATACTTTTATCCTAAGTTAAAAGACAGATCTGGGAACAGACCTGGGATATATTTTATCAGTGGGTACATCTAAGCTTTAAGGGAAAAGAAAGAACCGATGATCTTTGTTTGATTGGCACCTCAGGATCAGTAAAAAGTCAATTATATGGGATTGTTTCTTTACACATTCTAGAACACTGGCAGGGTTCATCAGGTTCACACCCACTAAACCACAATCTGAGAGGGCACATGAGAAGCAAGATCATTGGTGGAAAGAGGACCAATCCCACACATACGTCATCAAGTTTTCAGCGGGGAGCTAAACATAGTTACGTGAGGGACAGAGCAGGAATGCAGCCCTCATCAATGTTCCCCTCTCAGTTACCCAAAACCCTCACCCACCTACACACCCCTTCACCCCCCGTGTACAGGCACATTGGTATCATGGTGTGACAGGGAAAAATCCAGAAGCCATCTGGGCTTGGAAGATAGTGTTCACATGGCCCAGGTCCAGAGTCTGTCTCACCTGTCGTGCCACCCCCTGGCTGAGAGTCTGCGGATATGATTCCAGGGTAGCGCAGGCAACGGAAGTCAAGGCCATAGCGGTGGTGGTAGTACTGTGGATCGGAGAGAGACAGAGACAGAGAGAGAGAGAGAGAGAGAGACAGGCATTAAGGTCACATTCCAAAGTCAGACGAGGTCTTGGCACAATGAGATGTGCTAGGCCGTTCTGTGTGTGGTAGGGGACATCCAGCTCACCTCTCCCATCAGCTCTGCATGGACCTTGGAGACACCATAGATGGTGCGAGGACGCTGCACACAAAGGTCAGGGGTCGGGTTGCGGGGTGACGTGGGCCCGAAGGCACCAATGGTGCTGGGGACAAAGAGACGGAGCCCGTGCTCTGCTGCGATGTCCAGGATGTTGTGAAGACCTGCCAGAGAAAGGATTGAGGAAGGGTTGAGAAAGAATAAAATCCCCTACATTTATGCAACAGTCCTATGCATTCTAGAAGTAAAACACATCCGCGTTCTTAAAGTAATACACTTCTCTAACACATTCTGAAAGTATTAAACAATGGTTAGTTCTTTATTCCATCCTAAATGCAATTACAGAATTTCCCTATGACAACTACATTTAACAAATTTTAAGCTGCAGGAAATATATCACAACACTATTAAACATTAAACATTAATGTGCGTTAACAAATTAACTGACCAGATAAACACTGCCCTTATGTGGTCTGTGCTGACTTAGCGTAATCAATATCCCTTATCCATCCACTGCATATTCTGAACTGTATATAATACAAGAATATAGCGTAATCAATATCCCTTATCCATCCACTGCATATTCTGAACTGTATATAATACAAGAATATAGCGTAATCAATATCCCTTATCCATCCACTGCATATTCTGAACTGTATATAATACAAGAATATAGCGTAATCAATATCCCTTATCCATCCACTGCATATTCTGAACCGTACAAAATACAAGAATCCCCAGATTCTGGATTCTAGATGCTGTGGCCACGTGGTTGTCCATCTCACCGGTGATGTTAACGGCACGCGCCAGTGGGACGTTGGCCTCTCCGACGGCACTGAGGAGGGCACTGTAGTGCACCAACCAGGTGATGCGGTTGTTCACCACGATCTCCCGCAGGTTCTTGTAGTCCAGGATGTCTGCGTAGATGAAGGGCCCTGATGAAGGAAAAGCACATACACACGAGCCAGTTTAGTAAACTCAGTCACTCCTCCACCAGTGAAATTGTCTCACTGAACTTGACATTGAAAAAAAAGCCTCAGCACTTTTAAACAACTAATACTGCCAACTCAAGATGTGACACTTTTCGCAAAATCTTGATCCAGTAAAACAACTCCACTCATGCTGACATTTGACATTACCCTTCATTTGATACGAACAATTAAATTACAATGACACATCTATCTTCACACTTGCTGTGCAAGTAGTTTTCAATGCACCGGTGTTAAGTTGCATATTACTGGTGGTGACAGCCAAATGCTTCCAGAACTGTGGAACAAAATGTCACAACAAAGACTGTTTCCCTGGCTACTAGGTGATGGTTGTGATGTTTGAAGCTGCCAGTTTGGAAGAAGACAAGCTGGCTCACTGGAGCACATAGCAATCTATCTCCCTGTAGCCTCTGCCCCCAACCCCCTCCAAAAGACAAAACACATATTACCAGAGGTCAGCTCAGGATTGAATATTGACAGGTCAGTCGCAGTTCATCTTGTGTTCTAATTACCGGAATCGGACTATTCATTTCCCAAAGTGCTGACCGGGTACCTTTCCTCTCACAACAATTCAATTCACATCCCTTTCAGTGACCATTCTGCCAACCCAATACTTATGTTCCTACTCCTAAGCACAGAGTCTATACTGCCACACATCTACAATTCTACAATTATGTTTCACCAATGTCTTACAAAACAAAGAAAAACATACACCCTGTACCTATACCCTGTAATAATATGGATACATAAATGACTATCCTGAAATCAGGGGCTTAGTGCTCCAATATCTAATGACATAAAACATAAGAATGTGTGTAGATACTCATGCCAAAATCTACGCTGTTATTCAACACTCAGCTGCACTGCATCTGGTATTTATTCATCTAGTTTCTCCATGTACGGTTCCTTGTTCTTGGGCAGTCCAAACCGTGTGACCAGCCTGGCACATCTCTTGGAAAATGTATGTGAAGTATGCAGTCAAGTCAAAACGTGGAGGTACGTTCAGGCAAGATCTAATCTCCTTATTTTAGATGCCGTTATCACATTAATCTGAAGTGCAAAGGCACACCGCCAAAAGCAACTACCGTATGTACAACTATGTCTTTGTTTTCTCATATCGGTTGTTACAGTCTTATCAGGTAAAGCAGCATAAGGCTTCAAGGGGCTATTCATATATAGCACCATAAGAGTTAATTAACATTCAATAAATGTTTTTAATTGAAATGTTTTAAATAAAAAAGAAGCCCAAATATTTTGATGCACATTCAGAAACACTTACCGCTGTGGAAAACATTGCTTGGTGGTTTCCTAATGTCTGACAGAATGACGTTATTCTTCCCAAATCTCTTTCTGAAAAAAGGGGTAAATCTTATCAATGACGAAAGCACCTGCGGCCTTGACTACTATCTGTTGGTATTTCAAAACTCTTATAGAAGCTCTGACGGATGTCAGCTGAATTTGTTAGTATGATCTGTTAACTATTGACCTAACCCAAATAGTTACATCCAGCATCTGGCATAATGTCTACATGGAGCAATGGTGGGCATATCAGCTTACCTCAGCATTTGGGCCAGACCCACACCAAGCTGCCCCAAGCCACCTGGAGAGACAGGGGGACAAACATGATGTTAACAGAAAACACCACAGCTTGACAGTATTACGTTACCAATGCATGTAAAAAGGCATTTCACAAAATATATGAAGGGAGTTTAAAATAGATTGAGATATATCTCACATATTTTATATAGAAGAAGTGAACATGTAATCAATGTGTGTGCTTCGGGGGAAGTTATGTTTCCTGGTAAATGAAGTATGCTCCTCAACCAATTACAGTAACAGCTTAAATAACAATGTAGTGACGGGGAACCATGTCTGCGTCCCATACCTGTGATGAGGACTTTGGGGTGGTCTGTCTCAGAGAAGGAGACCGAGTGGAAGCTGGCATCGGATCCCGAGGTGACCTGGCGTGGAGAGAAGCTAATGTTACGCACAGCCACTGCCACTGGCTGGCATCCACAGCCTGGGGCCAGGAGGGCCTGCTTGGCAACTCTACTCAAGACTCTGATTACTGGCATCTTCAGTTACCTGAAAAAAGGAGCAGAAGAAACCAAAATCTTAATTGGCAACAGCTAAAAGGCTTCTACTCAAGCCAAGCTTTAAGAGACAAGAAAACAAAAGAACTTGCAAATAACTGCAGAAAAGTGATGGACACAATTTGCATGTGAAACAGATTTACACCTTCAGCATATCTGGTATTCAAATTGGTTAACTGCAGTAGGCTAGTGCTTTCGGGAAGAATTGTCTCTGAAACAAAAAGCTAAACTTTGTGTCTTAAACGTTTCTATGAGCTATGTAGGTTTCTCGTTGTTGACATGCATTACAGTAAAGGCTATCTAGGTTGCTTGAATTGAAACAAACACATACGACCCATTTAACCATTCGTATAGAATATTTTATTTTTATTTACTTTCTGCGAAATAAAAATAAAAATGTTACACTAGGTCTACAGTAGGCTACGGTGGAACTATATGACTCCAGCGTACAAAAACACATTATTTAAGTAAAAACTGCATGTGATGAGCAGTATCCCACAGTCGACTTACCGTACACTGGTGTGCGTGCTCGAAAGGAATGAAATGTGTAATTTGAGAGAATTTATACTGCCCTGCCTTCAACCTAAGCCAATGAGAACACGATTATTGGTTGACGCTCGAGTAAACAGTGCCAGGTAGGCTATTTGCTATTCTTTTCGAGGTTCGTGAAGGCTGCAAGAGGGGCAGTGGGGTAGTGGTCAATTATCTTTTGTTCGTTTCTCCGAGCAATCGGATGTGAAAATAGAAAATCGCAAGAAGCAAGCCTAGGTACTTTCACTGCAATAGCCACTCACTAAAGTCTAATGGTGATATATAGGGTAACTTTTTTAGCAATGTTGCGGTAACCATAACCTGTCCCATATGTTCTGATTGGGCGATCATGGCCAAAATTGGCCTGCTGATGATTTAAAATAATGGCCAATATCAGTGGAAACAATCCAGAACCACAATACTCAGTTTAAGATGGCTCGTGCTAGCCGAATTCATGGCACTGGGTAATGCCTGTTGTTTAATCTTCAGCTCGGATAGAATAGGCTAGCCTACCAATTTTGCGCAAGCCTGTGTGCTTTGTAAAACCAAGCCATGCAAGAGCCTCAGACATTCACATCACGAACGTCGGTTGGCTGTTGCATAACTGGGTTGAGAGAATCGGGTTTAGGGGGTAACACATCACTCCTAGCTGAAGGAGGTCATTATGCGAGACTACAGTCGCCACGACAGCAGAGAGATGGAGAGAAGAGCTGCTCAGTGACCCAAGTAATTCGTTCCAATAGTGACGCAACCTGATGGTATATGGCAGGGTCTGCCCTTTTCCATACGCACGACGCAACCACTCTCGTTTCATCCTGACTATAACAGTATTTTCCACTACTCACATTCAAACTATCAGACTGTTCATTTAGCCTTGTTAGAAACAATTATCTTACAATTATTCAAATGTAGAGCAAACTTTTTTTTCACTCTATCTTGACACATCTTGGATATGATCATTTATGAACAATGACAATCTACAATCTGTAGGACTAGCTTAGGCTATTTGCCTATAGACTACAGAAGTCGTTTGAAATAATAATTTAAAAAGATTCCCACTCACCAATAAATAAGTATGTAGATTAATAACCTATAGACTTGGATCGACACTGCGCGTCAAAGATGAGATGCTGGCCCTTTCTCTGTCAGCAACCATATGATAGTCTTTCTCTATTGCATCAGCCCAGGACACACGGTATATATATCAGCTGCCATCTGGCTTCAACACAAGCCGGCATTCGTTCCTATTGGCGGACCCTTGGAGGTGCGGCTCCCCCACCATTACCACTCCTACCCTACGTCATAAGAAATGTCATGCTGTTAAAAGCCTGCTTCTAAGGTCGCACATGTTTCCACTGTTCCCTCCTTCACCCACCCATGCAGACCACGAGGCTATGTACAGTATCTAGGCATAGCCTACGCACAAGTTAGTCCAGGCAAGCCTGGACTAGAAAGCACATGCAGATGTTGCACAACCAAGTCTTTGAATATTTGCTAGTTGACAATATCTGGACTTATTTTCTATACCAATGCACATATTTATGTTCAATTATAGTTGGTTATAGTATGGTTATAATGTATTCAACCCTCAATCGCATAAGATAGAATGGCACACAAAAATGTAGACATTATTGTTCACACCATGTGTTCATACATAGTAGAATGGCACATCCTCTCCATGTTGACTCTATGGCTTTAGGTCCAGGCGTGATATTCAGTCTTAAAAAGGCTTAAAGTAATTGCACACAAGGTTGATATAACCTGTTGATGTATACTACTACTTGATGTATATCATTTTCAAGTCAACACTACGGTCAAGATGTCAAGAGAAAAGTAAGATGTGATATTAAGGTTGGTCCCTGTTCAGATTACAACACTGACAAGCAATAGACATGACCAGAAGGCATCAGCTGACATTTGGCAAGTAGTTTCTTCACCACCAACATGACAGGAACTAACTTACAACACAAATGACTAACAGAGTTACCGGTACTTAGGCAGACTTCATAGTCTATATCCTTTCACTTAATTTTGGAATTAATCAACAGGAATCACAATGATAAAGAAAGTGGCTACATCCAATGGTTGTAAAAGATTTTTACTGTAAAATAATCCAGTTGACAGAGCAGTAGGTCTAGGCTACTATATCAAAAAATGAGGGCAAGAGGAGGAGGGTGATCTTTGTCATACTTCACTTGGTAAGACTGTCCCTGTGTTGGCAAGGCGACTGAGGCGAGATAACAGGGGGGTCCCGGGGGGAAACTAAAACATGACTGGATGAGAGCCACACTCCCCCTCGCGCCTGATCAATAAGTCAACACTGACCAGAAAACAAATCTACCATCATGGACGGGAACAGCGTCAGTGGAAGAAGCCCCTCTATTAATAACCGTGGGTTATTCTGTCACCTCGCGTGGAATACTTTTGAGGCTGTGTGTGTGTTTTGGGGGGAGGGGGGTGCGGCACTTCAGTCTGATGGCATAATGTTAGTGATAATAATGGTAGGCAACTGTGAGAGGAGTGGAGGGCACTTCAGGAGGCTTCCTGCTGTTTCTCTCAGGTGTGTGTGTGTGTTTGGGGTAGGGGTGGCCTCATAGATGTAAAGCATAATTCTGGAGAGTGCCTGATAACTTCTAGCCAAGTGAATTGAATTCTGTCTGTGTGTGTGTGAAGCTTTGCACGTCTACACACCTCCCACCTCACATGATACAGAGGTCAGATGCCAGAGGTGGGAGGGAGGATGGACGGATTCCAGCTCTCCAGAAGCAGCATGATGTGCTGAGTGGAACGGTCCTATGGAGGTGGTAGTGTGCAACTCGGCTCAGGCAGCCCTGAATGGAGTGGAGGTATTTCACAAGGCCTCCTGCTGTTTGGTTGTTGGATGTGTTTGGATGCGAGTGGGGTGGGGTATCCTCATACATGTCAGTCAGTGCTGAATGGACTGTATGCCACGGAAAGCTCTTCAGCCAGCTTATATGTTTCTGGTGGAGCGTCAGTGTAATGCTGCTGTTATATTCTGCTCCTTTGTGTTCACTCAGACACTTAATATCTTGTTTAAGCCCAACAGAGCAACTCTTTATTCAACTTTGGAACACAAATAAATCCTTCAGCTTCTTAACGTGTTCATTCTGGACATTTCTGGGCTGGCTGAAGAGTCTTCCAGGAAGGATCTGGCATATTGGCAATTGACTGAGCTTGTTCTTATTGTGGTGGTTGCATTGTCAGCATGAGATGAAGGTGTTGAGATGACAAGCTGGGTTGGTGGAAATGGTTACAATGTAATCAGTGTGTAGTAACTGGTCACTGTAACCTGCTGTTTTTATGGAGCATTTAAAAGTGTTTTACAAAGCAAAGTACATAAAAAAGAATAATACAAACACATAGTGTGTCTGATTTAAAAAGAGGTGCATTTGATCAGTTAGCAGAAAGTATCTGAGAACAGTTTGGTCTAGATTTGAAACTGACAACATAGCCATTGTATTCTGTATCACCTGAAGCTGTTTGATGGTGTTTTGTAGGAAGAGGACATCTATCGGTCTGAGGCCAGCAAGAAGAGAAACGTGGTGGGGAGGACAAGAAAGAAGGAAGGAAGAAAACACAAGGCCCTGTAAAGTAGCTTAGTTGTCACTTGCTAGCAATGCAGTCTTTGACGTCAGTCTTAGACATAATGTCAGTGACTACCGGTAGTTATCTTTTTGACACTGACTCCCATTTTGGCTCTGAATCCTCTTATCTGACTCAGTTCCGCCTTCCACCTTGTCACCGCCTCTGAGCAACCACTAAGCACTGTTTGGCCCGAGGGTAAAGGTGAGGCCAGAAACCCCGAGATAGCCCTGCCGAGGGGTGCGGTTAAGCCCCAGAAGAGATAATGGGGAAGCAATTAAGCCTCAACAGGCTCCGATTCACGGCTATTGGGGGTGTGTGAACGTGTCATGCCTGGCAACCAGTTCAGAATGGGAATGGGGGAGTGTGCGTGTTGGAGGTTGTGTATGCCAGTGGTGGTGGTGAGTAGAAGGTTGTGTATGCCAGTGGTGGTGGGGAGTGAGGTCACAAGGTGGCTGCTATGCTACTAATATATGACGGAGGCACGGCTATTTCCGTGCTGCCTTCTCCCTCCCTCTGTAGAAAGGACAGACTCTCTCTAGCCACAAGCTCACTGCCCTGCCCATGTCTGGAAAATGTTTGTGGGTGTGAGTCGAATCACTGAAGCTCAACAAGCATCCTTGCATAGGCAGTAATGTTCTCTATAGGATCTGTGCAAGATACAGCATGTACAAAATGTATGCATGCATAATGAAACAGTATAGATTTGTACCAGATGACTGACTCTCAGGAAGACAGTGAACAAACAACATTCAGAGTGATATTTTAATGCCCACGGAATTGAACGAAATTGAACATAATATAAAAGATAATATCCACGGCACTATACATTTGAATGCAGTCTTTCACAGCACACAGACAATGTACAATTTTACAGCAATATCAGCAGTTACACATAAAAAAGAATTTAGCATTTATTTGTATGTATTATCAAGACAATGCTCTTTGTAGATTTGAGAGGTACAATCATAAAGTGACAAAGTGAAATTAAAAAGGTCAACTTGTTGAAAAAGGGCAATGATGACTGGGCCTTTGGGCTGAAATGGTGAATGGTGGTTTGTGTGTGTGTGTGTGTGTGTGTGTGTGTGTGTGTGTGTGTGTGG
Organism: Alosa pseudoharengus; assembly: GCF_046254945.1. Lineage (NCBI taxonomy): Eukaryota > Metazoa > Chordata > Actinopteri > Clupeiformes > Clupeidae > Alosa > Alosa pseudoharengus. The sequence goes on from NW_027468859.1 coordinate 9,570,856, forward strand.
GTGTGTGGTTCTCATGCATTTTCTGTGTCAGAGGACCCAAAAGTACCCTGAAGGTACGAGTCCTGGCATAGCCCCAGAAACGAATGAATTCCTTCTGCTGCCAAACACTATCCTGCATGTCACACCCTTCCACACATACCTCACAGATCACCTACACAACATGGACTCTACCATCTGAACACAAAATAAAGCTTTCTCCAACACACCCTTCTCCATAGTGGTACATGCCATTGACATCTCCTGTTGTATGGTTGTTAGGGAACAACAGAAAAGAAGAGACTGACTGTATGCATTTAATAAAGAATGACATGACTGCACCCTTCAACTTTGCTGTTTTTCCATATTTTGCCTTAAGGGTGAAACAATAATACGCAGTTATGTAATAACACACATTGTATTACTTGCTAGGCACTGGGCCAAAAATTCTTTATAGTTCACACAAGAGTGTGCAGCTTTATCAAAAGGAAACCTAACCTATACATACGGTCTACAGAATATAGTGCATTTAAATGTTGTATGTGTGCAAACAAGTTAAGTCCATGCCTGGCCACACTGTGTCAACTTTAGTACTATTGTGCCAAACTGTCTTAACATAAATAATATATAAGGTGTTAGTGGGGCAGACAGTTCAAATCTGAGTTGTTATTCCAGAGGAGGACAAGGAATGAAGTTTGGGTGGTGAAACCAGTTGTTCCACAACCTACTCTCACCATCAAGGGCTTGAGATATGTATCTATACGTCTGTCTATAAAGAGAGGGTTCAAGGGCTGAATTACTGGAATGTTTCTCGTCATCCTTGTGCAGAAAACCTCCTGCTCAAACTTTAATCTCTCAAAGCAATCTTGTGAACAATTTATCATGGCGGGACACAGAGCTTTCTGGACTTTTAGTAGTCAGCTGAAAACAAGCATCAATAGGAATCTATGTTACAGAGTAATAACTATGAAGCAAACACACTGTACATGCAAATATTATTGACTATTTATAAAATAATTATAGTCAGTTGTGGCAACGAACAACTGTAGCGTTATACAAAGAACTATGTGGTTGCAAAATCTATACTTTTTTCAGCTCATAAACATAACAAATATTGTAAAAGCCAACATACGTGACTAAACAATGTTTGGCATGGCAAGTGACCTTTGTATTAACATTTTTGTTTTCTAACAGGATTTCTTTACTGGCCTGAAATCCCAAAGCAGACACTACTCCAAAAAAACAGGCTTGAATATGCAACAAGACGGCTGCCAAAACAATGCATTCACTTAACCACCTAGAGTTGAGAAATTGTTGTTTACTAAATGTTGTTTTGTTTGTTTGATTTATAACATCTAGGCTCTCCTTATTTGTACAGTTTATGTTATGTAGACATGTGTAGTGTTTGTGTGGTGTGAATGGGGCAATTATCTTTTAAATCGAAGTATGGAATAGAGTGGGATGCCCCAGCTTCTGGAATGTGTTACGCAACATGAAACCCTCAGTAAAGACCCTGCTGGCCACCAAATGCAGAGGGCTCACAAAGTAATTCACAAAATGGCACAGAGTATTAGTGTGTGTTGGGTTACCAAGGGAATGTGTATGTGATGTGTGAGTAGTGATCAAAGGGCAGTGTGTCTAGGTGTGTTTGTGCGTGAGTGATTTGCGACTAGCGATCATAGGTTAATTCTGACCTGTGTGCGGTATACATATTTGTTTAAAGAAAAAGACAAATACTATCTTCTTGTTTGTTATGTCATTCAGTGGGTCAGTTTGATGTGTGTCAGAAAGGGTTGTTTTGCTCGTTTTGACCGGTAGCCAGGTCAGGTGGTCAGGTGCGGTTCAGGGCCACTCAGCTCAGTTCTAGTTTCCGGTTCCGGTTCTAGGGTGTCTGCAGCGGGCCATCCTCTGTCTCCAGTTGGGCCAGCTGCCTTCTGAGGCTGTTCACTTTGTTCTGCAGCTCCTTGTTGTACTCAATGATGTGCACCATCTCATCATAGGCCTCGTCCAGCCACTTGGACGAGCGGTTCCAACGCAGGAACACACCTGTGGTGAAGAGAAAGAGAGAAAGAGAGAGATAGAGAGAGAGAGATAGAGAGAGAATTTAGAACAATTACTAGACATCCTTACAGTTACATCAGATATGGTAAAGGAGTGAGGGAAAGGAAGAGACAGAGATGGAAGGAGGAAGAGAAAGATGTGGAGGAAGATAGACAAAGAAAAAGGGCTAACAACACAGAAAAAATGAGAAAGAGAGAGAGAGAAAGGAGGAGACTGGATAGGGGAGAGACAGAAGAAAGGAGGGAGAGAGAGAAAACCATGATGAAAGATGACTTGGCATTTGAAAACAGTGAGGAAACAGGAGAGAGAGATAGAAAACCATGATGAAAGATGAATTGGCATTTTTTTTAAACAGAGGGAGGAGGGAGGAGAGAGAGAGAGAGAGAGAGGAAAAGACAGGGAGGGGAAAGTAAGAAGGAGAGAGACAAATGGAAAGAAGAATAGAGAGGAGGGTAGAGACAGGGACAGAAAAGAGGGGAGAGAAGGAGGGGAAGGAGAGGGAGATGAAGATTAAAGGACTGAAGCAAAGACAGTAAAGCATGGAGAGAGAGATAGGGAAAAAAGAGGTAAGAGAGAGAGCAATAAGGAGGGAGAAAGAAAACCATGATGAGGAATGACTTGGCATTTTCTTCGGTTGTGATTGCAAGGGGACTGCCACAGGAACACACCCACTGAAACACAATACAACATGCACCATACCCACTGGAGACATGCATGAAGGAGTGTGTGTGTGCAGGGCTCTACAGTGCGCCCATTTCACTCGCACATGCGAGTAAAAATGATGCCGTGCGAGTGCAAAAAAATATTTAGGCGCACTGGTGCGAATGACTTCTAACCATGTCAATGTTTGTCTACAAAATACACCGCAACATCGAGAAACATTACTGGTGCAAACCATAGAATCACGTCGCGAATGCAGCATAAAAACTACACCTCCCATCAACGTTAGCAGTTTCGCGTTGTGACTCGCTAGTAGTCGCTTCTATCAAATCCAAGAGCGCGCAGAAAAAGCGGAAAGTTAGACTAGCCAGCCAAGATGCAAAGATTGAAGAAATTAGTTCTTCTATCCACCGAATTCATTGGATATAGGAGGAACAGGATGAGATTCTGAGAATGCAGTGAGAGAAGGAAAGGTAACCTAACATGCCTTTTAGCCCAGTTGACGTATTGGCTGCAATATGCAAAATATAGCTGTAGCGAACGAACCGGCACAAAAGTACCCTCCCGTAATACTCCCATTTTATTCAAAGGTAGAACACTACTGACAACTCCAGGCTTCCACGCATGTATGTTTGTTTACACCGAATACAAGCTGAAGTGCAAAACGAAAGTAGGCCTAACGTTTGCCTACTGCCCCCATCAATGCAGATATTTCAAATAAAAACTAAAAGTATAAAACATATATCCTTGATTAATGTAGGGTTTTGTGGAAGAGAAAATTGACTGTTTTAGTAGTAGTAGTCTATTAGGCAGTATGCAGTCAGATAGGTCACCATGGGCATATTTGGATTAGCTATAGATGGATTCACAAATAAATAAATTAGCCTACATTTGGCAGGATACTTGATATACAGGCTAAATGCAAATATGGCAATGTATTATATTATTTTACATTAACAAAATGTAGGAAAATAGAACAGACTGAAAATAAAGTAGGCACTGATCTTTAAAATCCTGTTTCCTGTAGCCTAAATGTTGTCAGTCATTCTTAATATTTGCAATTGGTGCACTGGCATGTTTAACTGTTAGCTGCAGTATAATGTTAGATTATGTGTAAGTTAAGTACAGAACTGACTGTGCTCCCAAATTTTTGTCTGTGCTCCTACATTTTTTAACTTGGGCGCACAAGTGCTCCTGAAAAAAAATGTTAGTGTAGAGCCCTGGTGTGTGGCAGCATCAGGGTGTGTGTGTGAGAGAAAGAGAGAATGGACCTCCAAAAAAAATGGTGCAATCCTGTGCATTTACAACACTACCCTGTTCTTGGAATGGACACAAAAAAACAATTATTGGCTCACCCTACTTCCATAGCCAAGGAAAATCAGTTTGATAAGGTGTATGTGATGAAAACTAAAAGCAGTAGCCTGACGTAGCCATACTCAATTCTAGTCAGAATATGAGTCTGATACTGCACCATTGGGACGTAATTATGGCGCGTGTTTCAACCAATACGGGGGGGGGGAGGGTGGGGGTTCCTCTGCACTCAATTGGATAGACCTAACCAATCAGAGCAACGAAATAGCTTACCGTGAGATGTAGGAAGAACACACAAACCATCCTTCTTCTCCACAAATGCCTTAACATTGTTTTTTGGTCTTTTGTAAAAGTTTGTTGCAAACATAATCAACCTAAGCACGCTCAGATGACGTGATAGACGAGGCACTGTTGCTCATCTGTCCATCATTGTAAAGACCGATTTGATTGGTCCGCCAGCTCTGGAGCGAGCATAGTTGCTCCACAACGGAGCAATGCCAGACCGAACTTCCCGACCTCAAATGTTGTGGGCGGGACTAAGTTCGGCTGGCACCCAGGCTACAAAAGCAGCCCATTAGAAAGATAATTTCTGATCCAAGACAAAAGCTGCCAACCACTACTAGCAGACACTATGCAAGAGTGCTGAATGCAAAGAGAGAGAAACAGAGACACACATACACTTAGAGAGACAGAGAAACAGAGAAATAGAGAAATAGAGAGAGATGGGAGAGAACCTTAGGCAGGAATAGTAAAGTGGGTCAAAACTTCAAACACGGTTCTAGAGGTACAAAAAGGGAACAAGGGGTGAAAGAGACAAAAGGTACCCCCCCCCCCCCCCCATCCTTTCCATGCCTGCCACGTTTCCCTGCCTAAGTCACCTGACTTTGTTGCAAAACACCCTCACCAGTCAGATCTGGACAGTAAACAATGTCCTCTATGGCTGGCATCTACATTGGCCAACGGAGCAACACTCACAACAGGATTGAGAGCACAAGTTTCAGACAGTTGGGAATCCATACAAGTGTCATGTTTCTCCGTCTATTGTTGGGAGTTTTGTACACCTAGAAGACATAGCGACAGAGACATACCTACACACTCACTCAGGCTGGGTTGCCCCAGGTCAGGTATATTAACCCTTAAAGGTGTAGGTTTTTGAACATTCTAAGTTCCGCAACAATTGAAGGTTCTAAAATTCTATGTTGAATTCAATGAACCCAGATATTCTTTAGAACGTTCATTTCCCAACATTCCCATCACACCGGTGTGACGGTACTCCTTTAAGGGTTAATAAGGTCAGTTACACTTGCATACATACATACACATACTTATTAATTTCACTTCACTTATTCACTTTTTATCCAAAGTGACTTATGTCAGTTATTACAAGGGCCATACTCCCCAGAGCAACTTGAGGTTAAGTGTCTTGCTCAAGGGCACAACGGTGGAAGCCAGGAATGGAACCCACAACTTTTCTTTCTACTGCATGCTAGCCCAGCTACTTAGCCACTATGCTACCACCACCCCAGTTTAGTATTCTTCACATACAGCCAGTTTCACAAACATAAAAAGAAACATAAAAGAAAACGTCAAAGAAAATCTCCACTCAAATAGGACTTCATGTACGGCAAACTGGCTCATAATGTCAATATGCACAGTATGGTGTAGTACACACATTAAATTGAGCTCTGGTGCAAATACATACTAAGTTGGGCAGTACATACATACTCAATTGCAAGAGTCATAACAAAGGGTCTGAATACTTACGTAAATGGGATATTTCAGTGCACACACACTCACACACAACCAACCACGCACACACACACACACACACACACAGTATATACAATCATACATATATACACAGTTAGACAGCTTCTCTCACTTCCACATACTGTACCACAGGGCTTGGATCGTTCAGAATTGTACACATAAAGCTGAAAGCATTCACAAATATTTGTCGTATTTGCAATTTTTCTTTTTTTTTTTTACATTTGTAAATACGCAGTCCCAGTGCCAGACAGTGGCAGTCAGGGTGTGAGCTGTTTCTTCTTGCTCTCTCACACACGCTGCACACCTCAGATCGCTCAGGCTTGTTCTTTACATTTTAGCGAGGCACTGGAATGTAGCCTACTTTTACACCACTTTGACACCAGAGTGCCTATGGTATTCCCGCATGTGCCACTTCACCCCCACCTCCGTGACCCCTGGTCCCTCAAGCCCCTCCCATCCCGCGGCTGACTGTCCGTCAAACTCGTTGACCCCGCCGTCAGCTGATGCAAGACACTGCTCTGCTTTCCTCAAGCAGACCAGGCCCTCACAGCATCCAGGCGCTTCCCGCCAGTTGAACAAAGGGCAGGAGACGTGGGATGTTTAACGTGTCAAAGAACCACAGCCATTTCGGTGTCCTGCTTCTCTAACCGGCAAAGGTTGTCATTACGGCTGTAACATGTCAGACGCGGTACAATTTAACTCTTTCAAAAAGTATGAGGTGAAATAGTGTAGCGTACTCAGATTTTTGTCACATTGTATGTTGACTTGTGTTTGAACCACCATGTCAAGCTGTAGGGATATATTGTGTGCCAAGACATTCACTCTTTAAATGAATTTCCTCAAATGCAAAACCTGTGCCTATGCCTTGTCCTGCAATGCCTTTTGTCTGTCACGCAAATCAAAGCTGTAGCCATTGAGTCAATATGGGGGGCGGGGGGGGCAACTGTGCATAGCGCGTGAATATGAAGGAAATCATATTTTTTCTTTAACAATAATGAATCTATTTTTTTTTTTTCAATTCAGATTTATTTATAAAGCGCATTTAACATGCACATAGTGCAATCCAAAGCGCTCCACAAACAAGACACATAACAACAAGACAAAAGATGCCGGATGGAGCGGCGTAGTCGCCAGCGTACCCATGACATCAAGACAAGACAAATACATTTAAAAAATAACAAATACAAAAAATGCCGGACGGAGCGGCGTAGTCGCCAGCGTACCCGTGACACCAAGACATACAAGACAGACAACAAAACAAATAAACAAATAAAAAAAAGAACATATATTTTAAAAGGGGAAAAAGTGATGTTAAAATTAGTCCAATTTCCAAACCAGCTGAAAATGTCCAAGGGCAATGATGATCCGTGAAAAATTCGCACAAAGCTGTGTCTTTACAACCGATGCAATGCCAACAAAGTTCTTTAGCAACTGACCAACCCGGTGAATTCACTGGCAGTCTGGAGATAACATTAACGTTAGAAGCTAGGCCTGCTAGACTGCAGTCTGGAGATGATGGAAGCACAGTCCAAAGTACTGAGCGATCGTGTAGATCCGCAATTCGGTGGACTTAACAGCGACTTTGTTGCTCCGTGAGAATGCAGCTCTTCACCGTTAACGTGTGAACGAATCTATGAATTTCCTTATTCATTTCCTTAACACTCACTAACCAAATTAAGAGAAGCAAGCTTCCTGGCACTCTAATACAAGACTAATCATTACATAGAAGTGCTTACCAGTTCCTGGAATACATATCCTAGACATCAGTGATTCCTGCTATACAAGTCCTACAATTACTAATCTGACACGAGGTAAAAACTGAACAGAACTGAATCAACCACATGCCTCCTTTTCTTGTAAGTACTTCTAAGAAGACCCCCCATTTTCCACAAACTGTGAAAGGGAGTCTAGCTATTTGGCAAGGTCTTACAACAGTCATTGTTCTGCATTCTGCAAGTAAACCAAGTGTGTTACTGTATACTGAGTCAAAAACACAAGTAAAAGTGGAAAATGTTATGCTCCTTGAGCAAACAGCCAAATAACAGAAAAAAGTTGCCTCAAGTCTAGAGGGTAAGGAGTGTGGAGAGACAATCACTAACGATATCCCATGCACTCTTAGTATGAAGGAATTATCAGATTTAAATATCTGTTGTCTTCAGATATGTTACACAATCTGAATTCGTCTTTAAATATTTCAGAGGAGGATGGCTTAGAAAGGTAGATTAGCAGAGGAATCTAACGTAGGGCTGGGCGATATATCGATATAAAAGATATATCGATATATTTTAAAATGCGATATGGAATTAGACCATATCGCATATATCGATATAGTTCAAATTTGCGCCGTGATCCTTGCTCCACGCAAGCCGCTGACCGGAGCTCTCTGCACTGCTGTGAAACTGCACGCTACTTTTCTCATATAAATATATTTATTTCAGAAAAAGATTGGCCTATTTTATTTTATAGGCTTTTTTTATTTAAGATATTTTTTTTATTTAAATGTGCACCTTACGGAGCTTTGATTTCAAAAAAGGCACTCCAGTTTATGTGTACATTTTATTGTTATTTGAGTAGTGAGTTTTCAATAAAACTACTCATATTTGACTGAACATTTAATTTTACAGCTCTAACTTTGTGGAAAAAATATCGGGATATAGATCGTATATCGATATTCAACCTAAATATATCGGGATATGACTTTTGGTCCATATCGCCCAGCCCTAATCTAACGTGACAATGTTTGCTGTATTTTTGCTAACACAAGTGAAGTCGCACATGCCACATCACCAGTTTCTGACTGCCCTAGACAGCTGTGCTGGCTCCTGTTAGTGGGGATATATGCTCTGTGGACATGTGGGCCACACCTCCCTGGTGTCCACATGCAAACATCCAGGAGATAAACGATTGGTGGGAAGCCATGTCAAAAAGACTCCTCTCCACCTCTCTGTGCATGCTGATGAATGAGAATGAGACCAGATCACAATAGACGCACGAGGCCAGATCCAAAAGACTTGATTGGTAATGGGTAAATAACCTGTTTAGAGCAGCACTGGCTACAACAGCTGAATTACTGCACAAAAGCAGCAATAACAATGCGAGTACTGAACCCCAAGGCTACTGAAGACATTAGTTAAGTGTTAATTTGATAGATCGGCAGAGTCTGAAGTCAAGGGTCACTGCAAGCATTTGTCAACAATCTGTGACTGTAACAGTAGATGGTGCAACTGATGATTCACTGGGTGCGGTTTCTGCAAGACTATGGGAATTTTCAAAATACACTAGACATTTGCTAAATTACAGATTAGCCTTTAAGAGGGAATTTAAATGTAGATAAAAAATACCACAAACTGTGAAAGGCATTTTAAGTCTTAAATGAAGTCTAGCTATTTGAAAAGCAACAGTCATTGTTCTGCATTAGAAAAAACCAAATGTGCTGCACTGGGTCAAAAACACAAATGTAGACAAAGTAAGAGTGGCAAACTTGGGGCTCCTGAAGGAAAGGGCCAACAGCCAAATAAAAGGGGAAAAGTTGCCTCAAGTCCGCCTGAATAAAAATGAACGGTAAAGAAGCCATCACTTACAATATCCCAGGCACTCAGTACAGAGGAAAAACAGACATATTACCCCATCTGACATTAGATATGCGAAAGAAAAGCGAAAGAAAAACAAACCCAGAAAGGTAGAGAACGGAAGAATCTGACATGACCAATGCTTGCTGTATTTTTGGTCTTTATGACAAGTGAAATCACACATGGACCGACCTTGGTCTGACCCACATTAAATTCTGTGGGCATGTGAGCCAGATGAGCAAAGCGGGCAAAGATCCATGAAATAAAAGACCGGTTGGAAGCCATTAAAAGAAGACTCCCCTTTTTGTAAATACTAATGGATGATAACTAGGCATAGGCAGGCATTGCAGCATACAGTACTGTACTGTTTTGGCAGGATGACGGCAGGGTTACATGGGAGGCGCAACTGAAGTGTTCCGTTTGCGGAGCATATGCTGCAACAATTAGCTTCCACTACAATTAATAGAACTGGCTACATCAGACGTAAGAGCGCTGCGCGCATTAAAAAAATTAGACTTCAGTTGTGCACTCAGTGGATCCCGGCTGTGAGAGACTAGAAGCCCACAGCCCCCAGATGCTGTGAAGGGCACCAATCCCCAAAGACCTGCCGTGCACAAAACAGATCCAAAGTGTATTATAGGTAATGGGCAAATAACTAGTCCAGAGCAGTACTGGATACAACATCTGGATTGTTGCACTGAACCTGAGGCAAAAATAACAATAATAATGCAAGTCCTGAACCCCAAGGTTCAAGGAGACGTTAGGGGTGCTAATTTGATAGACAGGCAAAGTCTGAAGTCGTAAGTGTCAAATACACGTGGCAAAGGTCATTGCTAGCACTTGGACCCGTCTTTCAAATAAGAGCCTTAGGACTGTTTCAGTAGTATATCACTAAGTAAAGGAGAGAGGTTAGCATAAGGCAGCTACTTGTGTGTACTGCAGAGGACCAAAGCACCTCTGGCAAGCCAGCTGTTCAACATGTCTGAACACCATCCTGACTGTTTTGCCCAGGCAAAAAGAGGAACTTCCTGAACTGTAATCGCCTTGGAGACAACAATAAACAGACAGCTGGAATCAAGCATTTGTCAACAATCTGTGACTAACAGCAGATGATACAACAAATGATTCACTGGTTGCAAGACTACAGGAATTTCCAAAATTGGAAACTTACCATGGGAAATAACAGGAATATGGAATTTAGGGGTATTAATGGGAATACACTCAACATTTGCTAAATTACAGATTAGCCTTTAAGAGGGATTTTAAATGTAGGCTATCCCCTGCATGCACTGTATATGCCTTGAAATATTGCAAATTGTTAAAAGTTTTCTGCCCCTTTACAACTGTAGTACCAATGCAACATTTCTACCTGGAGGAGCCTGGCCACCTTGGGAAGGTAGCACACTGCTGCCCCCTGGAGGTGAACCTATGAATGATGTGAAAATTGAATGAAGAGGACCTTCTGCCCATCTTCAGCCTATCAGGGACCATCGAAAAATAACAAAAAAGTGTGACCTTTTTAATCAGTCTACTACTATCTCCTTTAATTACCTTTTTTTTGGAACTTGTGGTGTTTGTAAAAGTAGTACCAGTATTTACTTTTAATAGTAGTATTTACTTAGTTGTTACCCTACAGCCTCATTTGCAATGTAGTTTGAATGTATTTTTTGAAAGTCCTTATCTGTAAGTCACTTAAAAAAATCATATAGCTGATTTTTAACTTATAAAAAGCACCAGCTAAATGAATAATTACAAATGTTATTTAATAAGTATTTGTATTTTTTTTTGAGTAAATCTTTTGGGCTTTTTGGCAAAGAGTGAGTGGAAGAGACTGGTTGGCTTGGGTATTGTGGTGGGTATTGTGGTAGGCTGCCACAAATAAGTCAATGTATGGGGACAGTGAGTAAGTGAGTAAGTGCTCTGCTGGCCACTCACCCTCCCACAGCAGCAGGCTCTGCGGGGCCACGGAGGGCCAGATGACCAGGCCGTTGGGCTCATACAGCGGGTTGGTGAAGCGTTCCAGCTCCTCGGCCCGGTTCACCCACGACCACAGCGACACGGTCTTCTGGGGCAGCTTCAGCTTGGCCCTGAGGAGAAGGAGGCACCGGCATAAACACACACACACACATGGAAATATGCACATACAAACACATAAGCATACACTTAACACACACACACAGTCACACATAAAATCATACACACACATAAAACACAATCACACACACAGCTTGGCCTTTAGAAGGAGGAGAGACAGCATGAACACACGCACACATGTAGGTAAATACATGCATACAATCGTACAAGCACATACATACCACATACACAGAAAATCATACAAGCACGTACAAAACAATTAAACACACTAAGCTTCGCCCAAAGCAGAGACAGCATGGGCATATGAATACGTGTGTGAACAGATACCCTCTACATCAACTGACTACTCCCAAACTTTCACAGACTACGAATTTCCTTACGAATGACCTTTAATGCACGAAAAATCCATTTTCCTTGACAAAAACCAGCCAATGTATTACGGCAAGCATGTGAATTGACCTAATTTTGAAGATGATGAAAACAAAATTCCCTAACAATCCAAGACTTGGCCCAAAGCCCCTGACTTGTCTGGAATAGACTTTATAGAGTCTAGAAATTCCATGATAATTTCAACCTTTAATCAAACCTTCAATCACCCACTCAATATTTAAGATGCAGTTCATGATCCTATTGTGGTTTCATGAAAGGTTGTTGATATTTGAGCTCAACAGCTACCGGTAATCAAATTACAACACACACACACACACACATACACACACAGGGATTGGAGCTTTGTTAGTCTATAATAGCCCCATTCATACTGTGGGCCAGCCTGGTACTGACCTGTCGGCGGCACAGTTGCCCATAAAGGTGCCGAACTGTGAGGCATAGGCGTGCTCGAAGAGCAGGACGAGGAAGGCCTCTCCGAACTGGAAGGAGCAGGGGAACTGGCGCAGGATCTGCCACACGCAGTCCAGGAAGAGCAGGAAGACGGGCGCCTCGCCACGGAGCTTCCCGTTGGAGTGGGCCGACTGTGCACACCGCTGTTGGAACGGGTGGCCCGCCTAGACACGCACGCACACGCACACGCGCACACACACACACACACACACACACACACACACACACACACACACACACACACACACACACACACACACACACACACACACACACAAAGGGGTTGAGAACAAGGCTTTTGATAGTCTATACAGAGTATTCCTCATCCAGCCCAGATGATATGGTTGCTCTTTTCCACTCCTCCTGCTCAGCCATTCTTGATATGGTGGCTCCTCTTTGTCACAAGCGTCCGAAATTTAAATCTCAAGTCTGGTTAGATGATGCCTCCCGCTCACTCAGGCAGGCCTGCCAGAGAGCTGAAAGGAAATGGCTAAAAGACCGTCTTACAGTCTCCCATGACATTTTTAAATCTACTTTAGCATCCTTCCAGGCAGCCGCCAAAGCAGCCAGAGCTAAATACTTCTCTGATATTATTAATCAACATGCTAACAGACCCAAAATTCTGTTTCACACTATTAATCAAATCACCAACCCTCCACTCTCACCTGCTCCCTTCACAGAAATTTTTCATTGATAAAATCGAAAACATCAGAGCACTGTTCTCTCCCCCTCCTCTGCCTTCCCCCCCAGTTAAGGTATCTTCAGGCCCTTTATCTACTTTCAGTCACTTTGCGGATGTATCGCTAGCAGATCTCAAGGACATGGTCCTCTGTATGAAACCCATATCTTCCCCTGGTGATGTTGTCCCCTCTGCTATCTTGAAAGATGCTTTTGATGTGTTGGGCCCTTCCATACAGCTAGTTATCAACTCCTGTTTGACATCTGGTGCTGTCCCTGCCTGCTTTAAGCATGCGGTGGTCCAACCCCTGCTTAAAAAGCCCAACCTGGATGCGAATTCTTATAATAATTACCGCCCCATCTCTAAACTCCCTTTCCTTTCCAAGGTACTGGAGAAAGTAGTGCTGGCCCAGTTGCTTCCCTTTCTGACTGAGCATAACATCCTTAGGCCCTTCCAGTCAGGTTTTAGAACACTCCACAGTACTGAATCGGCTCTGCTAAAAGTCACCAATGATCTGCTTCTCGCTCTAGATTCAGGTCAAAATGCAATCCTGGTTCTATTGGACCTCAGCGCAGCGTTTGATACTGTGGACCACAACACCCTCCTTACCCATCTTGAGGACTGGGTAGGCATAAAGGGGACAGCACTACTTTGGTTCAGCTCCTACCTCAGACACAAAACCTTCTCAGTATCCCTTGGTTGCTCCTCTTCCTCCTCAGCTCCTGTCTCAAGGCTCAATTTTGGGCCCTTTGCTGTTCTGTTTATACATGCTCCCCCTTGGTGACATCATCCGGCGATATGACATCTCTTTTCACTTCTATGCTGATGACACCCAGTTATACCTGCCCTTAAAATCTGATAACTCCATTCAGTCTCTTCTGGATTGTCTCCAGGATATTAAGTGCTGGATGAATAATAACTTCCTTCAGCTAAATGATGATAAGACAGAGGTCATAATTTTTGGTCCTTCTAAAGCTAGACCCCTGATTGAAGGAAAATTAGCCCACCTCTCCTCTTTTGTCAAGCCACATGCCAAAAATCTAGGTGTCATCCTTGATTCAGAGCTCTGTTTTAAAAGGCAGATTAGCTCTGTTATCAAGAGTAGCTTCCATCAGCTGAGAATTATTTCCCATCTCAAACCCTCTTTGTCTCCCAAGGACTTAGAAACAGTAATTCATGCATTTGGTTACATCCCGGTTAGATTATTGCAACTCCCTCTATCTTGGTCTCCCCCACTCCCAACTTTCTCGTCTGCAATTAGTACAAAATGCAGCTGCTAGGTTGCTTACTGGCACCAAGAAATACCAACACATCACCCCTGTACTGGCCTCCTTACACTGGCTCCCCATTAGTTTTAGGGTCCACTTCAAAGTCCTTCTGATTGTTTATAAGGCACTGCATGGGTTGGCTCCCTCATATATTTCAGACCTCCTCCATCCCCTCTCAGCATCCAGGTCCCTTAGATCTGCCAACAAGGGTCTTCTCTCAGTTCTTCATTTCTGAACCTAATGGAATCCACTGGTTTTCCTAATCAACCATTTGTTACTGTTATGTTTTTATCTTGTTAAGGACACAACAACAGAAAAACAAACACATACATAAATAAACAAACAAACAAACAAACAAACAAACAAACACAGTCTTGGCATCACTTCCTCCATCCTCCCGAGCCCACCTGCAGCCACTCCCGCTCGACCAGCGCCTGGAAGCCCCGGATGGTTCTGCTGGACGGGTCCAGGATGATCTGGGCCAGAGAGGTCACCAGCAGAGTGGAGTCCGTTCCTTCGGTGCCGTGGACCAGCACAGATGCACCCTCCCTATGAGAGATGTACGTACAGACACACACACAAACACACACACAGACACACACACAGACACACACACATGGATGATTAGACCCGAATGTGGCAGGGACACTGACACTTGCAGCACAGTCCCCACCCCCACACCTATTTGATGGCTTATTTCCGACCATCCTCTGTGCTTCCTTCCTGGGCGATGGCGATGAGCTCACCTGTCGATGCACTGGGCAGCCAGGCAGGCGGTGGTCAGGATCTCCTTGACGTGGCTCTGCCAACTGGAGGCCTCCAGTTTGCTGAGCCAACGGTCCATGCTGTGGGACTGGTCATTACAGGCCTCGGCCAGCTTGATCAGGCTCTCCTGCAGTAGACTGTGCCTATTGGGGGGAGCGGGGGGGGGGGGGGGTTACAGGGTTTTACTGGTGCTTATATTCAAAGTGGCTACTGGCTACTGCATGCTAGCCTAGCTCTTTAGCCACTACTCAACCACCACTGAAAGGGAGATACTGCATTTACTGTGTACGAATTCCTTTCCTCCCGTACAAATTTCCCATGAGTCTTCTAAATGGCCTTGAGGGAATGTATGCAGTGTGTGCACCTCTCGATGGCCTTGTGGATCCTTCTCCACTGTGGGTAGTTGGACTCCAGCTCAAAGCCTCCGCCCCGCGCCTTAGCTTGCTGTGCCACGGTGATGGTGCGCGTGTCGATGATGTAGCCACGCTTGCCCGCCCGCAGCGTGGCATTGATCAGCTTCTCGTCCTCCTTGCAGCGTCGGCCGTTGGTGCCAGTGAGGGGCTGGCTAGAACGCATCATCACCTGGGGACAGAACAGAGAGGGGAGGGGTAAAACGGGCAGGAGGCAGCGGTGGTGGAGAGCGATATGCTATCAGTGGGCCAGTTAAAGGAGAATTCTGGCAACTTGGGCTCTATTGTTAGATGTTGTTGAGTACTGTTGAGACTGTTGACTGTCAAACTCATTTGTCGAACTCCTTTCCCCCCCATTTCCTCAGAGAAGAATATGTGAAGTTCTTCATTTATATCTTCATTTATACTTCAATAAAGTATCTATCTATCTATCTATCTATCTATCTATCTATCTTCTTCCAGCGTTGTGTAGATCTGGCTGAACGTAAGGCATGTTTGTATTGTAAGATTCAGCCAGATCTGGGCAGCGCTGCAAGATCGAATGCGCCCACTGATTTGACACTACCGAAACACAAAGTCAGGCAATTTACTTCTTTCAGAAACAGGTGTTGTTATAACCTCTCTGTACACTTTCAAAGTTTACAATACTTTGTTTTTTCTGTAGGTACCCTCACCACACTACCACAGAACTGTAGTTATATTTTGAGCATTGTCAGTGGTATAAATTAGCATTTGTTTTTTATTGTGCTATCTTGTCCCTTAGCTTTCACTTTAAGCCATTTCATTGTTAATGCAAACAACGTTTTTGCACAAAACTCCACTAATTAACTTAATTCTGCATTCAAGCGAAAGTTTAAACTTGTTCTCTCTCCCGTAAATAGACCCAAGGTTGTTTCAACTCTGGAATTCCCCTTTAAGGGATAAAGATTTCTTGCGATGTCCAAAAGACAGAATAGGATACTAGAATTCACATAGCCAAGTGGCAAAGTATCAGAAGAATCAGAAAAACCTTTAATTATTATATTTTTATCTGCTGTTTAGATTTCCTATTTCTTCTCTCTCGCGCGCTCCCTCATAAAATATGAATGTAAGAAGTATAAATACCGAAAATAAATGTAGCTTAATGAAACCTATATTTAAAACTATAATGAGACATGTGCAAAGTAACATGTGCTTCAAAGCAGAGTGAAAACCGTGCAGCTTCTCCCAGAATCCCCTCTCACCATGCCGTTCTTCTTGTGGTAGTAGCTGAGCACTGGGAAGCGGCCACCGTGGCGGAAGGTTGCCACCTTGCGGAGGGTGTCATCGTCGATGTCCTTTGGCACGGTGACAAGCGCGGGGTAGGATGGACACACGCTGAAGTCCTTGTTCACCTCACTGAGTCGCCACTCATCTGTCTGTATGAGGGGAAAGAGAGAAATAACACACACAAATATACTACAACTACAAACAATAATAATACAAACAACAGTGCCTGACAGTAATTAATAACACTTTATTTATTTATTAATTCATCCATCCAAGTTTTATCAGCAAAAATGTGTCAATATAAACCAATCTTGGTGCAGATGAGCTACACCAAGCTCTTCCATCTAATGAGCTACACCAAGCTCTTCCATCTAATGAGCTACACCAAGCTCTTCCATCTAATGAGCTACACCAAGCTCTTCCATCTGCCACTTCCATCTAGTCTGGTTCTGGCAGCAAGCCAGCACAGCACCAAAAGGAATTGCCAATCTTTCGCAATCATACAGACTTCCCTAAACTCCCACTGTCCAACACTTATCTGTAACCACATCATTGTGAAATATGTAATTTCATTTAAAGTCTTACAGCTAGTGAAATCCTGTTTTGTTAGAGTATGCAGGACTTTTATAGAACTTTACCAGAATCTGCAAACCTAAGGGACGCAACTGCTCAATAACAGAATATCTCAAGTGCCCGGTCTACTCTCTTAGCAGACTTCAATTTGGTTTTGATTTATCTCTAATTCACACTCAGGTCCCAAAAGCATTTACATAAATAAAGCCATTCTACTATAAATGTGAAAAAGACAATGGGTAGCTGTCATTATTATCTGAGCTAACCTCCTCACATAAGCATTTCTCTGATTCGAAAACATTTCACCTGGAATGCCACATATCTAATCTGCCACAAATCAATCAGTATCTGTGAGTATTCCATGTGACAGAACAGACAGGACAGTCACTGCAGTTATCAGGATGAACCGAACCACGAGTCAGTGGGCCCAGTAACCTACCATGGATTCCAGGTCTTTGAAAGCCTCTTCGGGAAGGAAAGAGTTCCATCCATCTTCGATGACCTCAAACAAGGGCCGATAGAAGAAGGGATATTTGAGGGACACGGAGTCCAGGGTGGAGAGAGCCTGGAGACAAGACATGGAGACGCAGTTGAGCCTTAAAGGGCTGTTCAGACCAGGAATGATAACTATAAAGATTACTGTAACTATAACAATAGTGTCCACACTGACCAAATGATAAGGAAAGTCTCTCTTCATGTTGATGAATGTGATGGCTATAATTGGATGGATTCTGATTGTCTGTCAGCTGTTAATCGTTAATCGTGTGGACATTGTCATTGGCATTAGCTAGAGCCATGCTTTTTTGCCATAATCTTTATGGTTATCGTTGTTGGTGTAAAAGGCCCTTAACACAAAAGAACTAGCCTAAAGACCTGAAGTTATTGGACTTGCATGTGAACTCGCTGACTTCGGTCTGGTTTGTTCTCATGACGAGAAGCCAGTGGTTCAAGGTCATGACTAGATAATTCTAGGTGACGAAAAGTTTATTGCTCACATGAACATCATGATTTTATGTAGATCATTTGCTGGAACTTTACATTAACATTACATTCAAGCAGTTCTGGGCATGTTAAGTGGAACTGAAATCAATGTGCACACACCTCAATGGAACTGGCGATATTGAGACACTCCTCCATGCCAGGAATGTCCAGCTGGATAGTTCTCAGGTCTTTACATTTCACAATAATGGACCCAGAGGAGCCCACAAACCTGGATGCAGAGTTTGGTACATGGGTTAATGAAAAGAATTTCATCTGAACTGTGTGTGTGTGTTGCAAATTAACACCGTAATGATTTCTCTATACAGGCATATGACATACAGTAGAGAAAAAACGAGGCTCTGATTAATGAGCTAGATGGAACAAAGCTGTTTATAGAGTTTATAACAACAACAAAAAATGTAATTTCTTTTCCTGTTTTCTTTAGAATTTAGACAACATGCACTTTTCTCACAAATGTATGGGCTTGCCGTACCTCTTCTCGATGGCGTCTATGTTGCCGTGTAGCAGCCACAGCTCTTCTGTGTTGTCCTGTCGCGATGATAATATCAGGTGGTGTCCGGTCAAACACAGCGTGCCCTCCACCACAGGCATGAAGGGACGATGGAGGACCACCCCGTCGACGCGGGGGGTCTTTATCAACTCAGCAAACTCCATTCAAATGTCACGAGGGGCTGATATCCTAAAGGCATGAACAGGTTGGTTGAGCAACTCAAGAGGAGGGTGCACACTTCGTTAGAAAATCATGCACTGCATTAGCCGTATTGAACAGCATCATGCATTAGCCGTATTGAACAGCAGCAGACTGTGACAGGATGATACTTTTTCAAGATGACAACATCTTGCCACTCAACGTTAGTTTGAAAACAGTGGACAGTCCATTTGTTTAGAGACTGGGTAATGTAGTCTGTATAGCTGCTAATATGCTAAGAGTAAGATAAAGCGAAGTAGGCCTATTATCGATAACTGATGCAGTGATAGCTATGTCACCCATGCTAGCTTCACTAGCAAACATTAAGCCTGTTTAGTGAATATTAAGGCTAACATGTATACATTTATCTGAAAACCGATAAAGACTTCACTGATATCAAATAAACATTGTATAGCCTTCAACTCTGTTGTTATCGGTCCGGAGAACACATAATAAACAAATACCTGTCAACTCTTTTTCTTCTTCCTTAATTGAGATTCTTCTTCACTTATTTCAGTTGCAGTATTTGAACGTCAATCATATACCTCCAGCATTGTACTGCCACCACGTGGCGTGGAGTATGGTGGTCAGTAAGTCAATGTGAGATGAAATAGGGCTTTTAATTACACACTAATATTCTTCTAAAAAGAAGCAGGCTTACTTATTAGTATGGCATTGTGAAGAGATGTACTCAAAGGATGCACTGGTCACCACACTGTTATTTAGAGTCATGAGCCCTCTACCACTGTTTGCTAGTGTGCCTTCTGCTGTGTTGTCTCTTGATGCATCACTGCCACCAAGTGTCCTGGAATGTATTGCAAACAACTGTGGAAAACATGATTGGACGGATCATTTTTAAGGGAATGTAAGCGTAAACACGTTTTATAATAATGTGATGTAAACACCTAGCCCAGAAAGAAAGTAGGCCTGAATTAAGCTATGTACACTGTAAACTATGCGGATTATTGTCGCACTACCGCGACCATTAATGTAAGAAAGCAGGCTAAATAGACAAAATATATTTTCAAAATACTTTGCATGAAAAAATTAACTTCTCAAAACATGATAGGCTTTAGACTATGTAATGTTTAATTTACGTGTAAAATGCTTTAAAGTAGCCTTTAGTGTCTGAAAATGTACTATAAATAAAGTTTATTTTTTATTATTATTATGAATATACATTGGTACATCAACATACATAGTACAAGTTAAAAATCACAATGGTACCATTCTATAAATAAAGTTGACTTGATGTGGCCAGCAGGTGTGTGCGTCATCAGGGCTTGGAACACTGCGGTAGAACGTTAGAATGTTAGAACGTTAGAATGTTGGGCAAAGTAGAATGTTGGGAAGTCCTACTTTTGTCTGATGTCCCGTTATCGTTCAAAAAGACATACACGACACACGAATTGTAAGCGAAAGGTAATTATATTATATCATATTACCTATTATAATATCTGGCTCAACCAGATATTAATCAAATATAATCAATATTAGATGAGCACATTCACACAACTAATTCAACATAAGACAGATATGGTGAGGGCTAGCCAGCGAGAATGCAGATAAGAAACTGTCGACAGACAGGAGTGTGTAAGCTAGCCAGCTTAATGTGTTTAGCTGTGTGTGTTAAACTTTCTACCGCACTTTATTGGTCTTTTCAAAGGATTTTCGAAAATGTCTGAGTGCAGCCCAATCCAGGGCCATCCTACTGTCCGTTCACATCAGCTCAGCAGCGGAAGAGAGAACAACAGCTCTGTTCTCTGTGATGTTATTGCTGCCATTAAGAAACTGAATGATGAGTATGTAGC
This sequence comes from Alosa pseudoharengus, assembly GCF_046254945.1. Taxonomy (NCBI): domain Eukaryota; kingdom Metazoa; phylum Chordata; class Actinopteri; order Clupeiformes; family Clupeidae; genus Alosa; species Alosa pseudoharengus. The sequence continues at coordinate 9,591,581 of NW_027468859.1, forward strand.
CTATACTATCTTTCTTATCTTTCATATAGTTTCTTATTCAATATAGATTTTCTAAATCTTACATCTTTCCTGTAGATCTACTGTTTTTGCCCTAATCCTTATATGTTTCACTACTGTCAGAATACTGTCTATGTTAAAGAATGTGTTTCATATATTTTTTCAGTCAGTGGATGGCCATTACAGGAGGCATGTCTAATGTAAGTAATGTTTTAATGTTTAATGTTTTTACAGCAACTGTTTTACAATCATTTGTAGCATGCTTGAGGCCCTACATTTCTTGTTCTAGTCTGTTCTGTTGTGTACTACTTGTCTCTGATAACCTTGCGTGTTGTTTAGATTGCGAGACTGGACTTTGCAGAAATATGCTTATGCATTATTTCAAACGTGTCAAAGTCTGCATGCAAGATGTTCATGCCAATTGTCCAAATCTTGGACTTCAGTACAACTAACATGGAGTCTCTCAATTCACCTGACACTGCTGTCTCGACAGATTCCTTACTGAAAGAGTAAGTGACTATGTTAGAGAGAATGTTATAAATATATACATATATCCCATTGATAGGCTAACTTTTTCACAATATTTGGTTTACTAGGTCTCCTTTGGACATACCTCTCGTTCGTGCCTTGTGTGTGCAAATTGTTCAGGAGGTCAAAGCAGCCTGTCTTGTGGCTATTGAAAGAATTGCTCTAAGCAGACCATTCACTGGGTCTGGTGATGGTTGGAAGGACACATGTTTTCGACTAGAGGAGGAGACTTTCAAAGTGTTCTTCAAAAGACTGGATGAACTGGACCTTTTTGCTCAAAAGCCAGATGCTAGTAGCTTTTTGAATAAGAAACAGCTTATGGAGTTGGAAGTAACAGATCTGACACAGCAAGTGGTGACTGCCATCTTGACTGTTATTGAGAGCTCATGTCCCAATCGTGAGCATCCCGTAGCAACCACTGACCGGTTACATGTGGTGGCCAAGATGAGGAAATTCTTGGCCTCTCCAAAGGCATATAACAACACACTACCACTTGGTTCCTACTCCAGCTCTTTAAACCAAGGGCATCCCCTCCAGCTCACCTCTGACTTTAACGTAAAGGCTTTCAAGACGGTCCTCGAAGTGCTGTTCAGATCCATCAACTGTCCATTTGTGGATGCTAGCCAGTTCAAACCAGATAATGTGGCATTATTAACAAGGGAGAATGCTGTTTTATCCTACGTTACTACAGCATGTAACATCATATCGTACACCATTGACACTGTTCTTGAGGTCCTTGTTGCATTGTCAGAGGTCAAAGAAGAGGAATTTTGTTTTTATGCCACTGAGATGTTCCTCCGAGTACAGTATAAAGTCAAGCAGTTCATGATTTTGGTTAAGAAATCTGGAATGAAAGACAAAATACATAGCACAGACTCTCAGCCCGGAATCAAACCAGATTCAGAGGATTTTGTTTTTCCAATTGTCACTAAGCACAAGGAGGAGTCAGAATGTGAGAGGAGCCTGGTTGTCATGGACTGTGTTGATTATGTGACTACTGAATCTGATTCAGGAGTGGACCCACCAGTTGCTACTTGTAAAAGTTCACTGGAGAAGGAAACGTGTGCGTCCCAGAAACCCACCATAGCTGCTTCAGATATTGCAAAGGAGCTGGATGTTGGGGAAGCTGTTGCACGGTTGGAAGACTTCATTAAGAGTGGGGAAATTCACAAGTTTTCACTTGAACTCACAAAGCAGGTGCTTCACTTGCTGAAAAAGAGCACTTGCCAGAGAGTCAACCTGCCTGTCAACCAAACTGTTTCAGACACAGATCTTCCATCACCGCAGAGAGGAAACAATGAGATAGACAGCAGCAGTGTCTCTCTTGAGTTCGCCTACATGTTTGCCGAGGACTCTGTGAAATGCTTCTTGCATCAGCTGCTGTTCCCTTCTTGTCCAAGCAAAGTGAGCGACCCAGATGACTTCATCCAGAGCACGTGGAGCTCCAACCCCTGCCTGGCGATGGCAGCACATGAAAGCTGCTCTGGAAACACTATCTGTTCCTCTCATGCCCTGCGTGAAACAGTGGACTTGCTGAGGGAGGTTATTGTGAACCAGGTGATGGGCAGCTTTTCACCAGCGCCAGCTTTTCCTTGCGCAAGCAGAAGCACTGAGGATGCAGCTGGCACCACCAGTTGTTTTGAGACAACTGATGACCCCGACTCCAAGTCAACCACTGCAAATGAAAGGAAAAGGAGCAAAAAGAGCTGGAAGCAAAAACTTTGCATCTTGCCTAAAATGAAGATTCCTAAAGAGAGGATCTATAAAAAGGTATAGTAAAATACCCAAAGCCAAAATATTTCTGTGTTGTTGCTCTGTAACCTGTAATGTTACCGTGTGTCTGTGGAGATGTTTGGCACAGGAGGCACTTTCTTAGTCAGGAGCATCATATGCTATAGTATGTTGAATACACTGAGAGCAAAAAGTGACAACATGCTTGACACAATGTGTTCTTTGTAGTATTTCTCTAGGAGAAATGCTGTGAGCCCTTTGGCACCAAACCTGGCATGTCCACTGGACATTGATACAGCAGAAGGAAAACATTTGCTGGAGAACCTGACCTTTACATCTTCAGTGGTTATCATCAGTAAGTCATGTATTATTATTATTATTATTATTATTATTATTCTCCAGAACACTGTCATGTTGAACATGTTTGAACATCCTGGTGCTTTGCAGGTGAACCACATGCATCCACCTCGCAGCAGATAGAAAATGTCCCTGCTCTTGACACAGCAGCAAAGAAACCAAAGAAGCGCAACATTTTCACCAAGTTCTTCGTGTCTATCACCAAGTCTCTGCAAACATGCTTCAAAAAGTAATAGAGACAATAAAATAATTGTATTACATTTTATTTTTATATTTTAAATAAAAGTAAATAAAATGTGTCGCAAAAGTGTGCAGTTCAGATATCTTGTTGGTAGCAGAGCACAGATACCAATAAGGGGTTCCATTTGACAATGGTGATGCACAATGGCACAGCCATGATTATACTGATGAAGAAGGGAAACTATATTACTTATAGTTTTACACACGCTGCAAAGATCAGAGTTTATAGTGCTCGCATTCAAAGGGAAAGGAGACATTTTATTTGTTGTCTAAAGTGATGTGTTCATATAGCAAGGAAATCCAGACCCTGGAAATCTAGAAAGATTAAGGGTCTGGCCATGACTAATGTAATGGCCCAACTCGAGGAGTGGCACCAAGCATGCATTTGAAAATCTCACTGCACGCAACTGGATACCACTACTTTCTGACATTCAACGCTATTGTCATCTGTTTAGCTCGCCTCTGGCCCGCCTATATCAGATAAACTGATGTGATTGGCGCCCCACGATACAAGGGACATAAGTAATGAGTATCATTACACACTGCCAGAGTGACTCGCTGAGCAAATTCAAATTGTGCTCCCGCGAGAACTCTGGATTTCCAGGGTAGTGTTCATATGAAAAAGTGAAGACTCAGATCAGATGAAGGCTAAAATTATCTCCAGATTAAGCAATAACGGTGTAGTTATTGCTTTCAATATTACCTTTCAATATCCTGGTAGTTTTGCTTTCTTGTGAGATACACAATGATTTTCCAACCAATGGATTAATCGATTAGTTGTCAAACTAAATTAATCGCCAGCTATTTTGGTAATCTTTTAATTCATTTGTGTCAATTTTGCAAGAAAAATACCTCGAAATTCTCTGATTGTAACTTCTTAAACTTGAATATGTTCAGCTTTACCTATCTCCCAGTAGATTAAATATCAACTAAATATCATAGTCTTGGGCTTTGGAAAACACTGATGACATTTTTTTACCTTTTTCTGTAATTTTATCGATTATCATTTTATCGACAACCAGTCGTTTCAAATTAAACAACTATGAAAATAATCTTTAGTTGCAGCCCTACTATTTGCCTCCTAAAATATGTGTTGTGCACCTGTTGAAATATTCTCACATTGCCACACTCCCTTCCCTGCATGTTTGCCATTAGCCCTTGCTCTGTGACATGAGCAGGAACACTGTTGGTGTAATATTAGATGTATACCACAAGAGGACAGTAAAGTACAACATCAATGGGAACGTCTTACAAGTCTCATAACTGTCAGTCCTGTTCATCAGCTATGTTTTTAATGATCATCAGAATTGTTTTTTCGTACTTAGAAACATAATAAACAAGGTAATAGAAATATGTATAAAGAGATGCATTTTCTCTCTATGACAGTAGCCTACTGTCATCGCATTTTTGACAACATCAAAAGCAACTGTTCCTAAAGGGATAGCGGCACCCAAAATGAGAATTCTTCCATGATCTTTTGCATCTCATGCCAGTTATCATCCATACAACATTATCTTGTAACAGCAAATTAATTATCCATTATCCTGTCAAACAGCACCCCGACACACCAAAACACAGGAAAAGTTTAACAGGGACATAGTTTTTTCTTGTTTTTGTGTGCCTTAATTGTCTATCTTTGTAAATAACTAACAAAATAAACCAATAAGAGACACCTTTCAAAGGACACCTTTGGTCAAGTAATTCCCCGCATCTGAAGCTCCTGAACTCAGATCTAGTGCCTCCCTGAGCTCATCTGGGGTTACTGCAGTCACAAATACTGGAAAAACAGATTCTCCATTTCCCTGAAGGCCTTTAAGGCCTATTACCTAACGATTTGTTTTGAAACATCCCTCAGCTACTATGACATTATCCAACAATCCATATTTCTGTTACTGTGAATTCTGTTTCAATATAGAATTCCTAAGATGGCTTTATTGTGTTTATCCTTTTGACTGATAATTGTACAAAGTAATTTTATTTATTTATTTATTCATATAAGCATCATCCTTTGTACAAAATACATCATGTCAATAAAGATTTTCAACCAATCAATCAATCAAGAGCACCATACAGAATTTTACCCTCAGAGAACACCTAAAATGAAGTGTATAAACCTTACCGCTGCAGTTTTGGGCACCAGAGAAAACCTGTGCAGTGGCCACAGTGTTGCATATATATGATGATGACAATGACGCTCATGCTTCCCATGCTGTTGGTCACCGTGGTATGCAGGTTTTTGGTTCTCATAATACAAATTGACCAATGCTTTCAACAAAGTGCAGAATAATTTGGCTACACGACGGTAAACACAGTTGCATGACTGAAAGAAGAGCAGGTATAGCTTCATGCCAGATGCTCTCTGACAGCTCCAGCTTCATCCAAATCTCCATCTACAACACCTGAGTAGTGCAATGCCAAATACCTCACATACAGTAGTATTGACACATTACCCAGCACTTAAAAAATAACTCAAAACTCATTGTATTATATCATTGCACTTCAGCTTGTTGTCCTTGTCGTCTTCAGAAGTTGATCAAACATTATTGGCTACCTCTCACGTTATATGAATGCCTCATGAGTTTTACCGCCTGCTGCGTAGTTCAGATATTTTCAGATCAAACAAGAGATTCTGAAGCAAACTTAATCTTTGGCTACGGGTTTCTTTAAGGAAAACGGACAACAGAGATTGACAGCGGCAGTATTGGGGCTATTTTAATTATAAATGCCAAGGTACCTTTTTAGGATGCATCCTTATGTGTTTAATGTTAAATTATTATTAAAACACTTGTGCATAGCCTACAGTATGTAACATATCAAACAGAATTTTGCTAAGAGCATTTGGTTCCAAACATAAAAGGAGAAAAGTCAAGCAGGTGTCAAAATTGTCAAATAAATCCACTTCATTTGTATGTAGCCTATTATGCATTTATGTAAGCAATGGTCTATTAGTACACAAAGGATAAATGTCATTTGAAATGAAACTAAATCAATTTCTGCCTATAGAATTTTAAAGATCAGGAGCTCTCATGCATATGATTAATCTTTATCTCCTCACTCCTCTCCTCATAGTTCATCTCTCTTCTCTAATCTTTTTGCATCCTTGTTTTTCTTCTCATGAAAGACTTTCCCATCTGGCTGCTGTCTCCAGGTGACCCTCTGGCCATGGAGTTTCTGCTGAATCTGAGGAAGAGAGCAAGGGTGAGAGTGACTGTTTGACCTGAAACACAACAGTATTCTTCATTAAATTATTCTTCATTAAATTATATTGTTCTCTCAAGGAAATTGATCTCTTAAATGCTCTTAAAGGGAATGACAGATGTCACTCTTGTTGGTTTAAATGTTGTTATACCCAAAACACACTTATGACTGTTTACATTGTTATTATTTTTACATCTTTCCTAGGCACAGTGGCTGATTTTACATCATTGTTGATACACTAGATTTACCTCCACCTGAGCTGACTGGGAGACAATTGGAGCTTGTGAGGAGAGAAAGGAGCGATTCACTCACCTGCTCTGCGATAGCAGCCTGGACAGCAGGGTCTTCCAGCTTCAGAGGGGAGTCCGTCCTGATGGTCACCTTTACCACCCGACTGGGTGGGGCTGTGGAGAGAAATGTTAATTGAGTCTCTCATTGTTGCTTCATCATAAACCACACACACACCTGAAACACTTGTATATGGAGTAGGCCTGTGGCAAACTCACTCTGACACATGAAGGCTTTCTTCTCTTCACACAAATCATCAGCCCAACCATGGTTTGAGGCATACCAGGCAGCACATTTGTCATTGAATCCGCCCTCTTTGGGGTACTTAGGGCCCCAGGCAGTGAATCGGGACTTGCTATTGTCGGACCACTGCCAGGTGTCCCTGAACAAACCGATCCACACGTTTTTGGAATCAGATTTAATGGCCAACCGCTGGTTTTCCTCCTGGTTCCTGGAGCTGGCCAGGTCTGTGTGATGCTCGCGGCAGTAATTCTGCGCATTATTCCAGGACTTCGGCTGGGTGATGAGAATGTATTGGTTTGCTGCTATCTCATTTGCTGCCATTAAAAAATAAACATATTTTTAAAAATAAAACAAAAGCATAGCAACCTTCCATTTAGAACTAGTAACGGTAGTTTGTGCTTTAAGTTGAGAAATTTGTCGATATGTCGCAGAAAGAAGTAGCTTAGTTCTACTAACAAGACAGTTTTAGTGATCAAAAGTTAACATTGCCACCTTGAATGTGCATTATTTTTCTGATATTCGAATGCCATGTCATCCATTATCCAATCCAATATTATTATTTAGTGCTAAATCTCAGACTGATTGGTGTTCAGTTTTCTATGTAAGTGTTTTGCATTTTGAATAGAAATGTTCTATCAATGATTACAATAGTGGTATATGTCATTTTTGAACAAAGTGTCTCATAAGAAACAATGTGTTGTGTTTTGCTATAAGTGTGTTGAAGAATTGCAAACAAAGTTCAAAGCAGAAAGCAGTGTGTAAGGTATGGTTACAAGGTGTTTAAGGTATGGTTACAAGAAGTTTTGAAGCAACTCCTTAGCAATCAGCAGAACCTCTAAATCAGGGGTCTCAAACTCTCGGCCCAATTCCGGCCCGCGACCTGGTGTCAAAATAACAATGTAATTCGGCCCTTGAGGGTATTTTTAATTGCGACAAACAACGACACTGATTAAAACAGTCTTAGGTCTGTCTTAGGTCTGTTATTCACCAATTCTGATTCTGAAGGAGAATATTTGCCTTTTGGAGATTATGATCGATCGTCTATTGACAGTGATAAGTCACGGTGCGTCCGGGAATGCAGAGAATGCCCTTCCATCAAAGGCGGATGAACCACGAGAGACATCTCATGAAGTGAGTACAGCAACACAAACCGGGAATGCAAAGAATTTACCAAAACAGGCTGATATCACTGCTAATGTGAGTACAGAACATTGGCAAGATGTCAGAAAACAAAATACAAAGGAACTGTAACTATCTCAACACCAGTGAATTCATATGTTCCTACATCATCCTATATGTGATTTTGTACCATAATCATTCTATGTTGTTTTTTATGTTTTAATGATTATTTTTTAAACACATTGTTTTTAAATGATTGCCCTTTTATGCTTTTATACTATTACCTTGTTTTTTATGTTTTCTTATTACTATTATTATTTTACTCTTTACTTTTTAAACTATTCTTTGACTGTTGCCCTTTTATACTTTTATCAGCTTTTCCTGTTTGCTTTTGTTTATATAAAGCACATTAAATGACCTTGACGTTGACTTGACTTTCTCTTCGCAGTTTTGTGTTATACAGTATTTGAAATAATAAAAAAAAACACTACATTTTCAGAAATATCTGTTCTTGTATTATTACTACTACTGTTTTTGCTGGGTGGCCCCCAGCTCATTTGAGTTTTAGACCCCTGCTCTAAATCCTTAAATGGCCGAGCCCCCGCCTGTTTCATAAGTATACTACAGCAAGACAACTCAGCACCCTGAAATATGGAATATTACATAAGTCTGGATATCGCGACCCAAACTATTGAATGGTCAGCCCCATCATATCAGAATGGCCCTATTTTCAAATATCATCTCAAAATAATTTGTTTTTCCTTTTTGTTGTTGCTGTCCATTTGCCCATTTGGAAAAGGAACATGGATGAGCCATTGACAAATAGAGAAAAAAAAACATCAATGCAAATTCAGTAGAATTTTGATGATATGATATGTGTAACTGAATTATATCATTTCAGATTGAAACATCGATTTCCGGCAAGATTGACTATTTTCTTGATTTTTTAGTTGGGCAATGTTTTGGTTCTTTATTTATTCTGATGTGGCCCCATGCCCACTGCTGCAAGCTATAGGCCAAAGCAATTTTGTTGCTAATACAAACAACTGTCTAGCTCAAAACTCCTTTGATTAGCGTAATATTGCTCATAAAAGAAAGTTTGAATTTGTTATCATTCATAAATAGACCCTTAATGTCCATCCCATTAATTAAGTTCCCCATTTTTTATTTTCTTTTCAAATTATATGTATAAGTATTGATGCTGATGACATTGGCAATTACATTTTCAATCTAAATTCCTTTCCTGATCTCTATTTAGTCTCAGTGGTCTATTTTCCCTACTCACACATTTTGCATGTATTGTTGCTATCACAACACTTAACAAAGATCCTTGATTACTAGCTCTGCTTTAACCCTCTCTGCTTATAATCTTGTACATGTTACATACACTTGTCATAATGGATACCAGAAACCTTTTGTGCCATTGCATGGGAACATGGAACAACTCCTAAATCACTGACTTTACTGGTATCTTATGACAGGATATGGTCAGAGCCTCGACATGCCTCACATGTTAGTCTTATGATGGAGGCTTTAAATGACACATTTCCAAGGACACAAAGTGGGGCATGTACTCACCATCGTAGCACAAAAAAGGAAGCATGTCACTGCAACTTCTGTCACCCCAGAGACCGGTGTACATAAACGTACAATGCTCATAACTTGGTTGGTCCGGCTCGCCAGAGCTCCATCCACTATAACCTGTCTGCCTCAAGCCACTGCCATCCAGGGACCAGCTCCAGCTCCATTTTATATCATAATACAATCCTATCCAGATACTGAGAGAGTAACCCAAGTCCTCTACATATTTAGTAAATCTGGTGTGGTCCTCCAGGCTTGTGATGGTGGCCAGGTCAGTGTAGTTTGCCCTGCAGTATTTCTGTGCTTCAGTCCAGTTGAGTAAATCAGACACAAAGTGGTACTGACCAGCCAGGCAGCGGCAGGAGAACAGGCCTGTTGACAAACAATAAATTAAATATTCAAACGATAGTTCAAGTATCTCACACTGTATTTCTTTTCTCTCCCTCTGGGCCCTATTTTGCACAATGGCGCATGGCGTAAAAACTCATTTTCCACCTGGCGCAAAGTTTTTTTTTTCTTATTTTGCATGTTTATTTTTTAAACAATGCGCCCAGGGGTGTGGCAATTAACAACCATGGGAGTGGCCTAGAGCATTGTGTAAAAATCACTATAGTACACCACCTAAAATGCATTATGCCACCGACCAAGAGAAACCTGGTCAGAAGTCTATGGCGAGTTGTTTATATGTTATTTTAAGAGCGCATTTTCAACAGTCATATTGGCGGGTGCACAACGCACCATCCTTCTCCATGAACGTACACCAGCGCACCCATGCAAAACATTACAAATTGCACGATTACAATGGGAAACAAAATTAGATTAAAGATTTACGAAATTCTGTACATCTCATGATAGTTATTCACCATCATTTGCAAATTGGTAATGACGGTTAAAAGTGATTAGGGGAGAGGCAAGAGACACCTACAGAGCACAGCTGAAGACACACTGTCGAGATATAAGCAACTCCTCTGTAGGATAAATGTTGTTTTATTCAGTCATTCTAAAAATATTAGGGTAAGTGTTGCTTTTTTTTCTGGCCTATGTTTTTGATGGTAACCCATTATCAGTCAATAGTGAAAGTAACTTACTGCGTATAACTGTTGACTGACACCATGGTGAAGTTAGTTTCACTTTGTCAATGATTTCAAATAATTGACGAGTGCAAATGCGTAAAGGCTAGGTTTTAGTAAAGCATGGTTTAATGGAAGGACTGTTCCATACGGTCTCGCAAGCAGACTCCTTCAAATACGCTGTTGACTGTCAAAATACCAATGCATTCTTTGACGTCGCACTTTGCGCCGTTAAAGGGAATGACTGATGTCATGGCACTGGCACACCTTGATAAAAGTGATGAAAAAAATATTTTTTTTGTTTTATCTTGCTCTATTAGGCTGTAGTATGAAAAATATGTGATTTGGTCTGACTTTGGTGTGAGATTATTGTGTTTTCCTGAAAGAAAAAAGTTTTGTTCCCCCGAAACAGTGGTATTATCTAACATGACATGAGACATGTCCCACCCTCCTCATTAGTATGCAGCCCATGCATAACACACTTGGTATTGGTAAATCAGGCATATTACCTTTGGGTCTGTGCCATTTAGGGAAAATTGGTTCAACTATATATTTTCTGAAAGCTTATACCCTCAGGATGTGATCTAACATGACATGAAACATGTCCCACCCTCCTCATTTGTATGCTGCCCATGCATAACACACTGGGTATTGGTAAATTAAGAGTATGGCTGACACACCCCCGCCCCATCCAAACACACAACATACCCCCTTCCCACACAGGTATATCCCCTCCCACACACACCCCATTACCCCCCCCCCACACACACACACACCATTTCATCATCCCCCTTTTCATCATCCTCCTCTCACACACCCCATTACCACACACACACAGGTAACACCTAAACCTCATACACACACCATTTCATCACCCCCACACACACTTAGGCCTAGTCCACACGTACCAAACCGATCTTTTTTTCCTCCGTCTTCCCTGGAACCGTATCAAGAATATTTGCGTCCAAACGGATCCATTTCAACACGACTCAACACGTTACTTCATATCCCAGGCCTATAGGTGGAACTGTTTCTTTACAGTAATTTACCAAAACGTTCACGCTGTAGGCTTTACAAACAGACAGAATAGGCTACGACAAAATGGCTAGTGCAAGGAAACCAGAATTGTTTGTGTGGACTGATGGTGAACTGTCAACTGTAGTCAACTGTAAAACGAATAAACTTTATTTTACGGTTTGTGAAGGGTGCTGTCCCGTCCTTTATTTGGCTAACGCAGGTAGGCCTACTAATCACCTTTACTTTATTTGGTTGTAGGATAGTCCGTGATTCACATTAGTTTTGGCTATCACCGCAATTAGGCTCCTAAACGCAAGGCTTACCCAAATTCTAGGCTATTCTGTCGCCACATTTATAATATTGCTATAAAACCTTTGTTAGTAACAGTCAATACTTTTGCCTGCATCAAATCGCGCATTCGGATTCAGTGTGCTATCGTCTTAACGTGAGTTCTAAGCGTCTTTGTATGCTTATATCTGATTTCACTCGACTGTGAATGCATGTATGTTGTAAGACATGTAAAATAAATTAATGACACTGGCACAAATGAATGTAGCCTAAACTTACACCGCACTTTCCTAATAACTTAAGTTCTCTCGCGTCACTGACAGTAGTTAGAATGCATGTATGAAAACTAGTAGGCCTATTGTTAGGCAATACTATAAGTGCAAGTCCAGGGCAGCTGAGGTGTGGCGATGACATCATCGATACGCAAGCAAGATGTGCGGTTTCGCTGTCTAAACGAATTCAAACGGGCTACGGTTTCAGATTTCTCCACTCTGGGACCAGGTTTCAGAAAAGTGCGGTTTCGGGCAGTGCGTTTACAGGATTCGTTTGGACGCTCGGCCAAGACGAAGCAAAACCTCTGCGTTTAACCTAAAAAGCGTCTCCGTGTGGACGGGCCCTTCATGTCTTTGAATGCCCAAGGCTTCAAATGGAGTGTGTGGGGGAGGGGGTTAGCTGTGTACCCTAAGAGGCCGTTTACACGACACCGCCGGGTGGATTTTCTCTTACCACTTTCACACCTTTAACGACTCCGGCAAGAAAAAACCTTGCGTGTGGCCTACACACAGAGGTGTAACCGGCTAAATGTGCTGTAGTGCATATGCCAGACCAGTCGATGCTACATTGTGCACATAAATCATGACAGGGGAAAGAAAAACATTTTAATATGATAAATAAATGGTTTGGTTTGTTTTGACAAGCAACATGTCAGGTTGAGTGCCGTGGCTGAGTTGAGAGGTGGGGCTATGTCGTCATAAAGTTGCCGGCTTCGCACCTACAGGCGTCTACACGGCGAAAGTTATCCGGCGGTTTCAAAAGTTCCCACTTCGGAAGCCGGTTTCAAAAGCTATCGGTTTCAGTCTCCTAAACTGCAAGTGTACATGCAAGGCGTAACCGTTAACAAAACCTCACCAGTTTCACAAAAACCGGCGTCGTGTGCACGGTCACAAGACACCCTCACTCTGATGAGGTCATATTCAGGTAAAATGGGACATACAGTGATGGCCATTGGAAACAATAGAGAGGGACATACGTGCTAACAGCTACATGCTTACAGCTACGTAATCATGTTTTTCTGGACCATTGTGACAATCATTGCATCATCTTCAATATTTGTCAATATTTTAACTGCTTTTTTAACCTATGAGTGGCACAAGGTTTTTGATTTTATAGCTCCCAGTGACAATTTTATATACAGTAGAAAAACATCCCATTTTAGCTGATTTTTTTGTCCCAATTAAGTATAAGCAGTGTTTCCCCTAGAAAATTTTCCAGCAGTTGATCGTAGGAAGCCCCCCCCCCCCCAAAAAAAAAACGTTGGTACTAAATCATTCATTGCAAAGAATGATTTTTGTAGCACGTGCAACAAATATGTGTAGGTACAGCCCTGCCCTGAATACATCTCAACGTGCGCTCTAAAACATCTGGTTTAAATGGAGATGTAGATCATCACGGGTGCGTTAATAAATCTACATTGCGGCGAGTTGACACAAATTATTCACTTTGACGAATTTATGTAGTTTCAGTTACTTTACTTTAAGCCATGCTCTTCCTTACTTGAATCACCTTTGAAAATAGAGGATTGAAGTAGGCTAGCCTATATGGGTGTTTGGGAATGAACGTTGACTCAGATATGTTTTGAGACCTTGAGCAGAAATGTCCCAGCCCGGTGTTTAGGGTGCATCATAGACAGGTTATCTTTCAGGTAGCCTATATATTTTCCATTAAAAAACCATCACGTAGCGAACGTGTTGTGGCTAACTCACTTAGCTCCTGTTAGTAGCCTAGGTTATGGTCATAAGCAAATGAGATGACAGTCGAAAGATACAATTAGTGCTGTTTTCGATTTGCTTGGTAGCCTATAAACGCATTTATGGTTTTCTACAAATACATCAATAATCAAATTGGCCTCCATCACTCAACCATGCTAACGGTAACATTATTTTACCTACGTTCTGCTATTGATAGGATTAACGTAGCCTACCTGCAGTAAAAAACAAGCATGTCCGATAAACATTCTCAGATTTATTTCGGCTTCAAGAGGAAATGGGAATTACATGTCATGCAGAAATCATCCTACCCTTAGACGTTCTCTGCGGTAAACTACTGTAGCCTACAGTCTTGTCCTTGTAGGAAGCGTAGTGTCTTTCCAACCCACTTTAGATTAACTTCCAACAAAATTACGTCTCGCTGCAACGATGCACCATCTAGTGGACAAATGACTACTTATCGCCAATACTGGAAATGCAGCCATGATGATGATAATGAATATTTATTTTGGCTTTCTTTTAATCCTACTGAATTTGTAATTATGTATCGGCCGTTCTAATACCGATAGTATGTGGGTGCCTGTGTGTGTGTGTGCATGTGTATATGTGTGCGCCACCATCTACAGGCCAATGAGTGTACAGTCACAAAATGTACACATAACTTAATTTTTTAGACCCCCCCATGCATGAAATTCTACGAAACTTGGCATATCCCCAGAGAATGTCAGGTTAATCATACACATAAAATGTAGTGCAGTTCTGAACGTCTTTACTGAAGAGAGGGGCGATTAAAGCAGAATGATATTGCATTTTCATTTTTTACCGGGGGGGGGGTGCAAATCACAAATGAGTGATTATGGGCTAGGTTGATGTGGGCCCTTGAGACCAACATACCATAAAAATTTATTCATCCTCGGTGCCACGGTTCAGGTAGTTATTTAGGAAAAACTGCATTTTTTGGGTTTCGGGGGGGCCCAGCGCGGAGGGGGAGTGGCCCCCGGGGACCAAACGAAATTTTTCCGTAAAAGTCTAGTGGGGCTACATACCCACCAAATGTCATGTGTCCCGGTGTTTCGGTGCCCCGGGTATCGTTGACCAAAATTTCAGGAAGTAGATGACGAAAAAAAAAAAAAAACTTTGACAATCCCTATATGACCGCTTCGCTAGCGGCGGTCATAATAATGCCTCATTGTGTGTGAATAGAGGTGAATACAATTGTTTGTGTTGCAGCGAAGTGTCAGTTGTCAGTTCCGTGGGACGGGGGGGGGGGGGGGGGTTCGGACAGGCCTGCCCCCACTGCTTAAAAAAATCCTAGAGGAAACACTGTGTTGTGCATGGTGCATATGTGGATGAAATGAATTATGTTTCCCATGTCATTTGGTAAAATAGATGCTCAAAAACTCGAAGAATTTCAAACTATCTCAGAAATGGTTGCGTATCCTATTACTCAAATTCAATTAAACCCACCAGTAGGCTAGCTAGACCTAGCAGCCTAGCATTCTAGGTATTAGCAACACGGCTTGAAATCATTGCCTGTATCACAAACAAAAACGAAACAATGTGTGGAATTTATCTGGGAATAGGCTACTGAAGGTAGGGGCAGCTATCTCGCTGGCGTGTTTAATTTGGTTCCTTGGTTAACATAATGTAGGCTACGTTTTCTTGCACAAAAATGCGTCTGCTAATAAACTTAAACATAAACACAAACAAGCGTGATCTCCTGTGGAATCCTGACTGCACCTTCAACTTTAGCCTACTATTATTTGTTGACATGAAACCTGAACAAATGGCAGCTGTTCCTGAAGTTCACTCAGAGAGGGTTAAAGCGGAGCTAGTAATCAAGGATCTTTGGTTCACTTGCGTCTATTTTTTGTTTTTTTTTAATTAGGCAACTTTTTTTTGCAGTGGCGCTTGATTTCCAGCAGCAGCGCTGCGCCGCTTATGAATAGGCTACATTGTAGGGGAAACACTGATAAGTATATATAGTCTTTTGATCCCGTGAGGGAAATTTGGTCTCTGCATTTATCCCAATCTGTGAATTAGTGAAACACACTCAGCACACAATGAAAACACAGTGAGGTGAGGCACAGTGAGGCTCTTCAGCCATGCCTACTGTTCGGGGTTCGAACCGGCAACCCACCGGTTACAAGTCCGAAGCGCTAACCAGTAGGCCACGGCTGCCTGATGCATTAGGGCTGAGCTACACCAGGTGCCTACCTAAAGCGTTCCGTTCACATTGCATCTGCTGCAACAATTAGCTTCCATTATAATCAATGGAAGTAGCTACACCAGACGTGACAGTGGGGCGTACGTTCGAAAAAAATAGGCCATTCATCTAAAATGGATTTTACGCGTCGCGAACGGAACGCTTTAGTTACGCGCCTGGTGTAGCTCATACCTTAGATAGTCACTAAATTCTTTCCCATAACAAACTATGGTGTATTGTTAAAACATTTTGATAATAACCATATAATAACATGATTAGTGATGGGCTTCTAATATTTAAAGAGCCCAAGATAATTTGTCCCATTTTACCTGATGTCCCAATTTACCTGACGTATATTATTGATGTTCGGGGTGTGGTTTTGATCTTGAAAAGGTTTTTTTTTTAAAAAACACAGCTCAGCCCAGTGCCCACCCGAAAAGATGGTTTGCACAATGCCCCTGCATCTACATAGCCTATTGATACATTTTGACAAGCTCAGAAACATACAGGTTCAATTCTGCCTCACCTGAGAGGAAAAGGAGGGTAACCACAGCAGTCGCCATCACAGACTGGAATGGCTTATCACAAAAGACAGCAATGACAAAAACAACAGGGCTCTCACTGCCTCATGTAATATCCTGTGTGATTTGACTCTTGTCAAATTCTCAGGCTATTCTGGAAACACAAAAAGGTTAAACTAAACACCCAGATGTGAACTGAGCAGTTTATCAATATAATGAGAAATACTACAACAAGAACCAGCTCTTTTCCATTGATATTCAGGTCTTGTGTCCCTTTAAATATGATATTTTACATAATGCAATTTGGGGTTGCCTAGCC
Organism: Alosa pseudoharengus; assembly: GCF_046254945.1. Taxonomy (NCBI): domain Eukaryota; kingdom Metazoa; phylum Chordata; class Actinopteri; order Clupeiformes; family Clupeidae; genus Alosa; species Alosa pseudoharengus. Next base: position 9,608,269 of record NW_027468859.1, read on the forward strand.
CATAAGGGGAAGTTATCATATGCTTAGTGATCTTAACATATCAGTAATTGTGAAATTTTAAATGTATCCGATGCACTCAATATACATCTACATACAGTACATTTGTAGAGGGTTAGAAAAACTGATAAGCCATGGATGACAGAAAATGTTAAACAAATGATCCAAAAGAGACAGAAACTTTTTCACAAATATGGCAGGACCAAGAATGTGGAAAAGTGGAAAACACTAGGGACAAGGTACAAAAGCTTGTTAGGACTCATACTACACAAGGCACGTACAGCAGCTGAAAAAAATGAAAATCCACGGAAATGGTGGGACTTAGTTAAAGGGGACATATTATGCAAAACTCACTTTTTCTGTGGTTCCATTTGGGTCTCTGATGCTTCTACAAACACTCCAGGTGTGGAACAAAACCGTGCTTTGAGTTTTTGTGGGTTAGTTGAGAGAGTTTGATCTCAGATATGCGCTTCTGCGAGATAGTCAAAGATGTCACAATAAAGGAAATTTGAATAGTACTACCCCTGGAACCATATAGGGCATTGACTACCCACCCCCATCTAAACATTCCCACCCATATGACACGAGTGGGAGTGGGGTTGGTAAACGATATCCCCGCGGCTGTAATTTGGCCGTAGGTACGAGTCCGAAGGCCATCCGCTTTTGAATAGGCTACATAAACTCTACTGGGCTTATATACTGTCCCAAATATACTGTCCCAAAGTTTTACCCATTAGGCTACCATTTCATTGTTAGGCCATGTTACATCATACATGCAGGACAGGTGTCTGAATGGATTCTGTAGTGGTTGTTGTATTTAGCAGATGTTTCATCTAAACTCCAATAACTTGACTATTAGGCTATTTTTTACAGAAATTCAAACAGAACCGTCAATGAGGTTTGTCACACATTCTTTATTATTCCTGCATAACAAATTGTATTTTTTATCACTGACAGTCGGAGGCTTTCTGGTGGAGAATCCTTCATTGCCTTGTCACCGACTTTTATTTCCTGGCTTACGACCAAGCTGCCTGTTGATGTAAACATGGAATCAATTAAGGAGTGGGGCGCGGCCAACAACAGCTCATTTGCATTTAAGGCAACAGGCCCTAGAAACAGCCTATTCTGAAAGGGACTGAAACTGGCAAGAATGAAGCTGCTGCTAATGCAAAATTAGCAATTAGAAATGTTTGCAAACAGCTTCAGGGACATGTTTTGTGCAATCCATAGGTCTATTTTGACTTGTTGAAAAAGAAGTATAATATGGAACCTTTAACACAGCGCTAGGAAGGAAGCAGAAGGGCTCAGATCGTGTAAGAATTGACAGAGTTCAGGAAGAGTTTAGGAAGATGTTATACAACTTTTTTGTAATATATAAAGGCTTGATGTGAAAACAACTCACTGAGCATTCTCCCTAGCCCGGTTAAAACAAGACCCTTCTCAGTCGTAACTGAGAGTGGGTCTGGGGAAGGTTCGTTCACAGCCCATTTCCATAGGGCGTTCCCAAACGGACGCCGGTCAAAATGCCTCGGACGCAATAGGAGAGGCCAAAAACCAATCAGAGCAACGAAAGAGACAGAGTGACGGAAACACACAATTTGCAACACTGTCTGGTTGTAGGGAGAAGCAGGAAGAATTAACCACTTTTTAATTAAACGTAGGCTAATTTACAAAGACATCGTGCAACACTGAAAGCTAATATTTTGTCACTAGCAATTTACATCTGCCCTCTGTCAAACACAATTGCATTTTCAGCTCTGAACAAAACCGTTCACGTTCAAACGAGCATTTTGTTTCATTCGTCCTTTCTGGCTGACCGGGACATATAAAGCAGGAATGGGGGACGAGAGACCGAAACGTTCAAAGCAATTATGCCGGTGTTCCAGTTTAGATGTTGAGCAGTTTAACTGGTGATCTTTGCATAAAATTAGTGAATATTCAACAAGACCCTGCCTACTTCTTAATCTGCTCTACCTCCGATAGTGCAGGTTTACATTTTCACAAAGTGTTTGCAAGTGAGACAATATAACGGATATCGCTGAAAACATCACCAGTGTAGGCTATGTCTAATACATGTCCGTTTAAGCATTGTTCACACAAATATGACACATACTGACTGAATGGAAAAAAATAAAACTAGCGATCTAGCTGGGATTCGAACCACGCATGGACAAGAAAGTTGATCAGATTAGCTTCTATATCGTCTATCTATACCACAACACTACGAGCCACTGAAATCAATGCTGGATTTCTATGTATGTATTTAACTTTTAGTCAAAGTTAACACAGGTTAACATATGTGAAAAATATACGCCCATGTTAACTGGTGCTATCACAATTTAACATGGGCATTTTGGGGGTTAATAATATAAAACACCTCAGTCATGTGCAAAAGTTATCATAACTTAGTGTTATCTTAGTCTTGGTGAAGTTAGTGATTTGAAATGAATATGAAATTTATTTTCTCCAAGTTTGACTTATATTATTTAATTTGTTGGTCCTAATTTGACGACAAACAATGGTCATCATGGTAGCATATGGATTACAAAACTTTGATGTAGCTACTGAGAGAGTTTGATGACAGATGTTGCTGTTTCAGATTCCCACATAGCCTAAATTAGTAAATAGTTTAGCCTACTGCTCTTTCAGCAGCCTGTTGCAAAACATTCACGTAGCCTATGTGTTTGCTATAATGAATATCTTGATCGATTGACAAATAAGCTGTCACAAGACAACATAGGCCTACACATTCATTTAATGGTAACACCATGCTATTGTAGATACAAAATGAATAGTGGTGCAACTGGTTAGCAGGGTGGTCTACTACTGCTAGTTTGCTATTTTAGTGAGCAGTTCGAGGCCCACACGTGATCATTATTTTTGCCCATTATAATCACGATGTATGATCTGCCCACAAAAAAGAACAACGTCTGAAGGCCATGCATGCAGTTTGTTGTAACTGTTTTGGTATGTGAGGCAAAATTAATTATTCAAGGCTTGCATTCGGTGTCATGTCACCAGTTAACATGGACATCAGGATATCACTAGCTAGATAGCTAGCTAGTAGACTACGCACTATAGATTAATGATGGTCGATGACGGCATTGAAGTGACTGCTCTCTGTGGTGTACTGGTAGTGCTGATTGCAATGTACATTTTGCCTCCGCGAGACTCATGTTCGAAACCCAACAAAACCTTTGTTGTTTTACTTTTGACACTTTCCCGTTTGCAGAGTATTTTGTGTGGATAATGCATAAGCGGACATGCATTACACATGAACCGGTGATTCCGCGTGTTTTCGGCAAGATCTTTCTTCATATTCTCTCTCACTGTGGGCTTGTGAAAATGTGAATCTCCCGGCACTCGAGGGGCGGAGGCAGAGCAAAGCGCTGTTAACAAGTAGGCAGAGTCTTGTTGAATATTCACGGATTTTATGCAAATATCACAAGTTAACCTGCTCACCATCTAAACTGGAACACCGGAATTGTTTCAAGGCAAACACTGAAGTGTAAAGTAGCCTATGTGTTTTTTGTCGGCTACGTGTCCAGCTACTAGTCCTATAAATTAACAGAATATCAAACCGTTTTCAGTAGCCTACTACTGTTGCAGATATCACATAGGTATCCCTTACATACATGTTTGTACAATGTTGCATATTCCAACATAAGGAAGCAGTTAAGAAACGTCTAACTCCCTGTCTTAAACCAACTTGATATCAGCTTTTCCCAGGCTACATCCTCCCTCTCCCATGACCAAAATACACAAATGAGCTCTGCTCTGTTGGATAGACCAATTCATCCCCTCTGAAAAGTGAATGCTAAAACACTGGACTGGCTTTACAGTACACTAACAGTATTGTGTAGACACAAGGAAGTCAGGTGATGAAGAAATGGTGAAGAGGCTCTCTCCTCCAGATAATTTGGCTATGTAAAAATCTCTATCTTATATTATGGTGCTCATATCAGTTAAATTGTATGACCACAAACAAATGTATAAACTCTGGGTCCATATTTGATGGCCTTTTTCCAGGAAGACAGTGTTTGCATTCTGTATGCTATACAACAGCATGGCTCCATAGTAGAAGTGGACGGGTGCTAAAATGGCACTTTTCTGAATTAAATATGGGTTTATATGATTTGCAAATCAACACATTCTGTTTTTACTTATTTCACAGCATCGAAACTTTTTAGGAAACAGGGTTATCAACTCTTTGTACTTAACTGCTATTTCCTTGTAATGAAGGACAATGATTACAGACATGCTTAATAGGCCCATATTGGACACTCACTCTAGAAGAGACAGACAAGAGGAGTTACACGTGTCTCCTAGTCATGAGAGCAATTATCAAATGTGGTGTTACTCTGGATGAATTGAGCAATTAATGACCTAAGGAGGGGTCTGGCGCATTGTCTAACAATCGCTATCGTATACCTAAAACGCATTACACCACTGACCAAGAGAAACCTGGTCAGAAGTCCGTGGCGAGTTGTTTATGTTATTTTAGGAGCGCATTATCTACGGTGATATGGGTGGGTGCACAACGCACCATGCTTCTCTCATCCACGAACGCGCACCAGCGCACATCCATGCAAAACATTACAAATGACACGATTACAATGGGAAATATAATTAGAATAAAGATATTACGAAATACATCTTACAATGAATAGTTATTCACCATTGTTTGCAAATGGTAATGACGGATAAAACTGATTAGGCAAGACACAAGAGGCAAATATGAAGCACAGCTGAAGATGCACTGTCACAAGATGTAAGCAATGCAGGATAAACGTTTTTTATTCAGTCATTCGAACATTATTGGGGTAAGTGTTGCTTTTTCCAGGCTACGTTTTCAATGGTAAACCATTGTCAGTCAATAGTTAAAGTAATTAACTGTGTATAACTGTTTTGTCATTGACTGACACCACGGTGAGTTTCACTTTGCCAATGAGATCAAATAATAGACGAGTGCACTACACTAGGTTTTAGTAAAGCATGTTTTAGTGGAATAACTGTTCTATACGGTCTCCCATGCAAGCAGATTCCTTCAAATGTGCTGCTGACTATCAAAGTTTCGATGCGCTGTTTAAAGTTGCGCTGCTCGCTGTTAAAGGAACACGCCACCCAATGTCAGTAGTAATATATATACCGAAGCTGAGGCAAGCCAGGCAATAGGCCTATAGGTCCGACGGTAATTGTAAAGCAATTTACAAAAGATTCACTGAACAAAAATCCAATGCAATCAAGCATTTTGGACGATATATTGTCACAAGCTGGCAGAATAGGCAACAGGCCGATGTGCGTTTTATTTGGAGACTGTTTTGTGAGACAGAGACTGAGTTTGCTGCTGATATTCTGGGGATAGGCTACAACATAGCCAATGTACGACTTAAGCCTTTTAATATATTTGCTGCATTGGATCAGTCTTTTCTAGAACAGGCAAGGGCTTTCTAGCCTCACGTCAGCAGCGCTGCATCACCCATATAGCCTACATTAAAACAACCAGCAGATGGTGGGCGGGTGCAGTTTTGAAAATTGGTCAAAAAACTTTGGTGCTGATGGATGGCTGATGGATGATAAGTTTTGTTATGCAGTTATGGTTGAAATAATAGCCCATCAGCGCATCTCTAGTGTGTGTGCCTCTCTCTCGCTCAGAGGGGAGGGAGAGGCTGAGGGTCGATCCAGCATGGATTCTAAACTCTGTGGTGGATAGGATCTACAATTAGGTGTTAACAATACTACTACGCTAGGTCGAAGTACTCCCAAGTGCTATTGCGCCACACATTGTAGTTCTCCTGTTTATTCACTTGGAAAATCGCCACGTTTCATGTTGCGTGGCCGTAGACATTTCTATCAACTACTCGTGCAACTGTATTTAAGTCGGGAAAACGTGGATGTTTTTGATTACTTCTACGGTTAGTTACGGCAAAGCCCGCTAGCATAGCAACATGCTAACACACAGTCCAGCCGCGCACCAGAGCGTTTGAGTGCACGTACCGACACGGGAGAGGTATGACTCAACTCGTGAAAGTTAAGGTAAGAACATATATTACTACTGACATTGGGTGGCGTGTTCCTTTAAAGGGAATGACAGATGTCATTCTCATTGGTTTAAACTCAAGGGGAGATGGAAAATTAGTGTAATTCCCCAAATGGTGGAATATCCCTTTAAAGCGGTTAGTAAGATAAATTTAAATCAATAATGACAATTGTGTAAAATGTAATCAGTATGACTAATTTCAATTTGACAATCGTGTAAAATGTAAAAAATCTGTCAAAAGTCAAAATTAAAATCAATATGAAATATACAACTTATTATGTATTTTAGCTGGTAATTATGCAGATCATAAGTAATATAAACTTAATATGATTTTCAAAATGTATGAAATACAAACATATGATAAGCCACCTTTTCAATGAGTGTGTTGGGGGGAGTCTATGTCCTGTAATGTCTATGAACTCAACTTGTGTGGTGGGGGGTACCCAAATCAAATCAAGAAAGAAAGTGTCAAAATTCTTGATATTATTGGTATCAAAACAATCGTTTTGGCATTGTGTCACACTACAATTCTTATTATGTATTTTTCATTGGCTATGGCTCCTGACTGCTTTTACAAAGCTTTTAAATTTCTCAACAATTCTAGAACAATTAAAAAAGTTAGAGTACAATAAGAAAAAGTGCATCAGTGAGTGCTATTTTTAGTGTCAGTTCTAGTCAGGTGGTAAATGCTAGAATTAGTTGTAAGTAGTGCTAGGAGAGGAGATATTCTACGAAGAACTGGGTCTTCAGTATTTTGAAGATGGAGAGGGATGTTCCTGCTCTAGTAAGACAGATAGATAGCCTACAGAACAACTATAATTCTGTAAATAACTATTATTGGATTGGATTTGAGTTGTATCGGTCTACAACACCACTACAAATGGCACTGGGAAACCCTAGTCTACTATTGTTATATTTTATTCACCTGGTTTAACAACCACATGTATAGCCTATGTAATCTAGGGCCTAGGCTATGGGCCCTTTGTGTCTGCCAAGGGGCCTGCACTAAAATATTGTGCTGATACCTTTTGCACCCATTTTTTGTTGTCCCCCAAATAGGCTAAGTTGCAACGGTTTGGCTTGAATTCCCTGCTACTTAGTGGTGTCAACAATAATCGATTCGGCAATGCATTGCAATGCGGGGCATGCACGATTCAGCATCGATGCGGCAACGTGCCATAATCGATTATGTCACTGTTTATTTTTTGGCCTTGAGTGGACAATAAAGTTGTGAAGTTTCAATTACTTCTGGGGGCATTTCCGGAGCAACGTTGTAATGACATGCGCAGCCTGTAGCTACATGCCAAGCGGCAGCACTAGCTAGCATAAGAACAACACTAAAGAATCAAGATGACGGAGGGAGATGACCGCAATAGACGGGTAATTAAAAACGCACCCAAAGCTAGAAACTAGACAAGACGTACACGGTGTGTAAAACCTGCCACACTAAAATCAAGCACTTTGGCAATACAACTAACTTCACAAACCATGTCGTTCGTTGGCATCCTGAATAGGCTTTGTTACTGTGTGTGCAGTATGTGCAGGGTAGGAATTTCACGACTGTCATGCCATCGTTGCCCCTTGAGTTGGCAGTGATGCCCCTTTGAAAATCAGAGGTTTACAGGCCACTGTGGCCTTGGTGCCCCCTTCTTTCAATATTCTGTTTTGCGTCCGACTAATAACGATTTTATTTAGCCTATGGCCTGTCAAAATAATCTAAGCATTCACAGCGCAAATTAATTTAGTCTTTTACGCAGTGGTGAAAGTGACAGCAAAGAAAGAAAGTGCATCCAAATTCACCTATACTCATCACACATCACAAGTAGCCTATCACATCACATGAAAGAGCTTTTTCTCAGCTTTTAAACGATGTTAGCCGTTAATTGCTGTGGTGAACGGTTCGCGAGAAAAGTAAATAATATAATTCAATTTAATCATACATTTTACTGAAGGTTCTGCGCCCATCTCCCTATTCATCTCGGTGGAATACTTCACGAACCCTTCGTTCAACACATAACAAACCTGTTGCAACACCAACATTGAACAAACCATACAGTGTTTCCTCTAGAATTTTTTTAACAGTGGCGGCAGCGCCCGCAGCCCCCCCAGAAATTAAAAAGTTAGTATGAAAAAACTGATAGGGTGTCACTCCCGGCTCCCGGGATGTTTTTTTTTATTCTAGTTGCTAATCACACCATTTAGCCTAACGTGACTTGAGAGGGACAGGATTCAGGAACTAAAACAGGCCCATCTTCTGTCTGACTCAAGTCACGTTAACCCATGCATTAAACCACATTGTCACTTGAACGCTTGGGAACATACCGGTAGTTCACGTTGACAATGGAGAAACGCTTAGCTTACTTCGTTTATGACAGAAATTAAGTTTTGTGCCAACGCGTAAAAACACAACCCACAACACTGCCTTTATTTGGTGCAAATCACCTTTACTTTATAGTTCGCGAATCACATTAGGCCTACTAGGCCATCACCGCGAGTGCATAGGCTACCAAATTTTTTGCAATTTACCTTACTACCAGCAGTTGTTTTTTTACTGCGTCGATTCGCGATTGAGTGCGCATTTAATGTAACAGCGGTGTCTTCGCGGAGACATCCTCTCCAGTCATTTTTGCTGTTGTTGCGAGCGAGTTTAGGCCTATAGACTACGATATGGGAAATACTTTATACGATCAGCTTCAGAAATGGGGTTTCCTTGGCCTGTGCTACACCTTTCCACGAAGTTTGCGAAAATTTTAGTTTTTGCGATGTTGACAAACATGTGTAGCACATGGAAGCTCTTGATAGCGCATGCCACTATAAAGCGCATGCATCTATAAAAACAATATATTTATGGAATAAAACTAGACAGGTAGGCCTACCTCGGATTAGCATTGCTGTTTATTCTTAAACTGCAATTTTCAGCCGCCAGTGGAGGAGGGCATTTAGCCTATTTAGCGTCTCCCCTAATTCTGAAGCAGTGGCACCGCTAAATGAAGAGGAAACACTGAGAAGAAAGTTAATGCTTTAAATATGCTACAGCAATACAATATATAATATGTGAACTGAAACTGGACGAGCCATAATAACCTCTGACTAGTTTAGGCTGTTAAATTGCAATGTGAGCGGCAGCCAGCAGGGAGGATACGGGGGCCGCCATGCTGAAATAAACGTAGAGGAAACACTGGTTACCATGTCTATGACTATAATCATACCACGTAACAAATCCTAAGACTTTGTGAACTACATTATGAGCACAGCGCATGCACGTAAGTAAACGTATAGAATCCAGAAGGCACACAACACCGGTAATGACGATGCTATCTTAAAAGAACAAATGTCAGGAAAGCACCTGGGCCTGATGGCATCCCCTCATGACTTTTAAAAGAATATGCTGAAGACTTAGCACCAGTCATTCTCTGCCAGCTATCTGGAAATGTGCTAATGTAATTCCCGTTCCTAAAGAGCCTGGGACTAGCAGCTGAACCAGGTTTTACTAGCAATTATGAGCAAGGCATTTGACAGTCAACCATGCAACATTGATGCAATGTAATTGTGAGGTCATCTCAGATAATGCAGGTATGTAAATCTTTGCTGTGCTCATATCAGCTACACTGTATACACAAACAAATGTAGGCCTAGTTAGTCATCGCTGGGTCACGTTATGGCCTTTTTCGAGAAAGACAGTGTCTGCATGGCTCCATAGTAGAAGTACCTGGCTACTAAAACGGCACTTTTCTGAATTAAATATGGGTTTACATGATTTGCAAATCACATTCTGTTTTTACTTACATATTATACAGCATCCAAACTTTTTTGGGGACAGAGGTTATCAGCTTTATCGAGCGTTATCTTGTACTTAAAGGAACCATATGTACGATTGTGGCCAAAACTGGTACTGCAATCACTTTCAAAATACTGAAGAGCGGTGTATCCCCTCCCCCTCCCCCCTGACTCGAGGTTGCCAACCCTGATGGCGAAACACTACTGACTTCGTGATTAGTAGATAGGTGGAGGGTGGCGCATCAGGCCAAAACACAACATGACATGACAAAACACAACATCAACATCAGTTGAGGGCTGCAACTTCACTTTTTAAATGACAATATTCTGGCCGGACTACTGTTGTCAGTGATATAAGTATTTGAAATGAACATGATTTCTTAATGTCTAGTGACATATCAGGGCCATTTTATGATTAATTGAAATATTTTTCTTACATACGGTTCCTTTAACTGCTATATCCTTGTAATGAAGGACAATAATTACAGACATGCTTAACAGGCCCATATACTGGACACTCACTCTAGAAGAGACAGACAGAGGAGGTGCCTCCAAGTCATAAGAGCAATTATCAAATGTGATGTTACCCTGGATGAATTGAGCACCTTCGCTTTATCAACGTAAAAATATCATTAAAAACTATGTAAAAATGTAACAATGGTTACAATAAAACAATAACAATAAAACAATATAACAATAACACTCTTTTACGTTATATTAGTGTCCCTAGATCATTTACTGCATTGCTTTTTTCTTCATGTAATGAGACGTCAACTATGGGAATGTTTATGCTTCACACTCTTAATATTTTTACACATAGTGAAACTCAAAATATAGCCTAGTCCACCCAGGGCCATCGCAAGGGGGGGGGGGGGGGGGGGCGAGGCCCTTTTTACTTACGTGCATGAAATCGTGCGATAGCCTACTTTACGTAGACTATTGTCGGTGCATGTTTAGGCTATAGGCTACACAGCTTCTTTAACCCTCCTGTTGTGTGTAACACATCACACATCATCTAATTTTGTGATAGACCTTTGTATCAACTTATGTTCTATTGTATTTAACCAGATGTGAACTTGCATTTGTTATTTATAGCCTACAGGCCTCAATGATCTGAGCTCATGCAAGTCATAAAGGGGACGATTCTATTGGGGAAAGGTTCCAATGGGGGCTGGCATAGAAGCAAAGAGGGTGAGTGAGGGTTTTATTTTTGTTTTAATGTACAGAAGCACACATACAGCCCATCTGATCAATAGCTACAGTATGTGTCTGGACTCAATTTTATACACTGACCGTTTTCTCACCCATTCATTTCTAATGGCCGGTCATTTTTTACCGTGAACATGGGTGTTCTAAAGTGAAATAAAACACTCAAATTGTTATGAAAATGATCAAAATGTGTTTTGTGTGTTCAGATGCCCTATGTTAATAATGTCATGTCTTTAACGGGACATTAATTGGACATGAATCATTGCACTGAACTGAACGCTATTTGTCAATGAACAGAAACACACACAACATTCAAACTATTGATAAGATGACCTAGGCCTACGGAAACTGGTCTGTAATATTGGACAAATAAATAGCCTGTATATAAATAAATAACTTACCATATCCTGAAAAAATAACTTTTCATGCTTTCTTTGCCGGAAACTCAGCAATGAAATCATAGGCCAGCTTGCAGTAACACTTGCAGAGTATCTCTTCTCACCGGTTGATAGTCTAATGAAGAATAAACGCGTCATGTCATCTTTGGCCAGGTGCTAGGCTTCAGACGCGAGGCCCTGGGCGACCCCCCATTCGCACCCCCCTTGCGACAGCCCTTAGTCCATAAAACTGTCCTTTAAGACTTTTCTAGCTGTTCATGTGTCCCTCCATGAATCTCAAACTGTAAAAACATAAAAAATGTAATGAAGGTTGTATTACCATAAAACAAGCTCTACTGTATGTCTTTCACTCACCTCTTGCTTTAGTGTTCACAGGTTCTACAGCTGCCCTTCAAACTTGTTTTTCCCATGTAAAATAACGTGACATAACGTGTATGTACACATAAGTCACAATGAGCACCATGTGAAGAAATGGCATATGTTATAAAGGACAAAGACGACAAAAAAAAACACAAGTGACCTCCCTCCGGATCATTTGGATATCATCCAAGATCTTTGTGGCAAGCATGTAATCTAATTTGTTTTTTGTGCTAGGCCAAACCTATAACTGATAAGAAAGAAAAGAAAGGCTGCACTTTGCATACAAAACACGTCTGTGTATGCAAAGTCGGCAACACGTCTGTGTATGCAAAGTGCGGTCTTTTTCCTTGTAGGCTATTTTTACAATGTTGATGCTCTCGTCGGCTCAAAAAAAAGGAAATATACTGTAACATTCCTTGGTCCTATAGAGCAATGTTCTTGAGAAGCTAGAAGTGTTTGTCAAAGCCACTTTACTTCTTTCTCACATATGGACAGACAGCTAGAAGAAAGTGAAGAGGATTTTGTGTAATGTATAATGGATTATAGTGAAGCAGTTTATTATAAAAAATCTCAGGAAATGTATATGTAAATTGACTACACAAGTTAATTTCTCTCAATTTCCACTTTGACTTGTAACCGGAGGGTTGCCGGTTTGAACCCCGACCAGTAGGAATGGCTGAAGTGCCCTTGAGCAAGGCACCTAACCCCTCACTGCTCCCCAAGCGCCGCTGTAGCAGGCAGCTCACTGTGTCGGGAGTAGTGTGTGCTTCATCTCACTGTGTGTGTGCTGTGTGTGTTTTACTAATTCACGGATTGGGTTAAATGCAGAGACCAAATTTCCCTCACGGGATCAAAAGAGTATACTGTATATACTTACTTATACTTATACATAAGAGAATGTCTCCCTCCATTGCCATTGTTTTCAAGATATGATTATACTGAAGAAATTCCCTCTGTCTGGTAAAGCTTTGGTTGTACAATAGGTCAACTTTTGGGTAGCGCATTGGCCACTAACAAAGTGATGAGCAGGGACTTGGGCAAATGAGCATCAAGTGCAGGTCAAACTTTTAAAAACAAGGGCTTGCACCATTACAATTTTCCAGCAGGGGGCAGCACCTACGTATGCATATCAGTACACAGACAGGGGCCTGGTTTGCCGAAAGCATTGTAAGCCTAAGATGGCAATAAAGTCCCTCTTGCGAACGTCTTAAGATTTGCCGACTGTTTCCTGAAACCATAGTAGCTTAAGAGCGTCGTGAAAACACTCGAAGATTATGTTTGTCTAAGTGTAGGCTATCTTTTATTAGGCCTGTGAGGTAAAGGCAGAGAAAGCAACATGTGGTTTAGTCTGTGCTGCGCCAAAACCTATGCCTATATGGTTATTTAAGCCTACACATTTCCTTACTTTCTTACTCCACCTCTTTCTTATCCTCAAACGTGTTCTTAAGTGACACCCCAGAACATTATTGCACAGGCAGCACACACAGTAGGACTCTCACAAATAGCAAAGAACTGGCATGACCGATGTACCGAGTAAGCTATAGGTTAGCCTAATAGCCTATGTCCATATATCTTCCAACAAACATAAAAACGGTGCAACAATCTAATTAGCCTACAATTAGTTATGATGTGTGATATATAGCCTACTTGGGATGCTTACATGCAGTTTTTTCTATTTCCGTAGCCTTGATGTGAATTAGATCCGAAGTTTAGGTAGTGACGTGCAGTCACCTGACATCAGTCACATCACCATCAAATTAGAGGATATTTCAGAACTATTAACGTGGAAAGCTCCCCTTAAGAGCTGCAGTTGCGTTCACGCTACTGTTTGGGAAACCAAACGAACTATCTTAAGATGAATCATCGAAAACCCGTAAGTGCGTGTATCCATCGTTATCGGGGAACCAGGCCCAGGACGAAAACAAACGGATGTACAGCAGATGATGAGACAGATATCTCTCTCTCTCTCTCTCTCTCACTAATATATATATATTCACTAATAATATATACTCACTAATATATACAGTATATATACACATATAGCCTATATATCTGTGTGTGTGTGGGGGGGGGGGGGGTAAAACCCCTTCACTGTATCTGCATAGGTCACAATGGCACCAATGCCATCAAAATCCATAACTCGCAATCAGGGCCCACTTCCCCGATAACGACGGAGACACGCTCTTAAGAGGGTTTTCTACGATTCATCTTACGATCGTTCGTTTGGTTTTTCCGACTGTTTCCCGAACATGCTCGTAGCGTGAACGCGCGTGCACTGCTCTTAAGATGCTCTTAAGGGGAGCTGTCCACGTTAATAGTTCTGAAATATCCTCTGATTTGACGGTGATGATGTCAGGTGACTGCACGTCACACCTATAGGCCTACCATTTAAACTTCGGATCTACACATTAATTCACATCAATACGAAAATAGAAACACTTTGACATCTGCATGTAAGCATCCCAAGTAGGTTATATACCACACAGAGACATAAATAATTGTAATTATTTTAAGATTAGACTGTTGCACCATGCAATAATTTTTCGCAGTGCCACTTAAGAACACGTTTGAAGATAAGAAAGAAGTCGAGTAAGAAAGAGAGGAAATGTGCTTAGATTTTGATGCAGTAGGCTACAGACTAAACCACATGTTGCTTTCTCTGCTTTTTACCTCATAGGCCTAATAAAATATTCACTTAGCAAAGATAATGTCAAACTATTCTGGCAACGTCTCGTTTCATAACTTTATTGCATTTTTGTCCGCTTTTCATCACATTATTATGACCATTAAATGTAGGCTATTTTGCACGCTAAAATCTGATTCATCACAGGTAAACACAACAAAGAATGGGAACGTAAGTTGGATTATGTATTCTAAGTTGTAATTCCTCTGTATGTCCTGTTGGTGACCTCAGTGAGAAGTACTGTTAAGACGCTCTTAGCCGGTAACGAGTACTCTGGAGCACTCGTAGATCTACGAGTGTTTTCACGACGCTCTTAAGCTACGATGGTTTCGGGAAACAGTCGGCAAATCTTAAGACGTTCGTAAGAGGGACTTTACGACGCTCTTAGGCTTAAGATGCTTTCGGGGAAGTGGGCCCAGAAGTGTTGCGCGAAAAAATCAGTTAATTTTGCCATAGACACTGTTACAACTGACCCGCACAGGTCATGTTTTTATTTTAATTTAATTGCATTTGCTATGACTATATAAATGACACTCATGTTAACTTGAAACAGAGGGACTGAAGATATGAATGACATGTGATTGAAGTCCACACGCTCAAATTTCACGAAGCAAACTTAAACAGTTGCGTTTTAAAAAAAATAATCGAGATGCTTGAATTTTGCACCTTTTTATCTGGTCGTATTAAGTAGACCATTCATGTTTGGATGGCTGTAAGAATTACATGCTATGATCTTTCCGTAGCTACACCATATCTTGAGAATAAAACATTGATACATTTGTACCGCTGTTACAATTGTAGGCTACCAGTTCTCCCCTACGCATTATAGGCTACCCTACCCAGTAGGCCCTAGCCTACTGTTAGCCTAACAAGCGTCAACCTCCGTGTTTTTTTCTCTTGCAGTTGAGAAAATGCTTTTATAGATTTAAGCATTCTTCTTAGAGATTATGTTGAGAAATATAACTTGGACAGTAGGAAACTAGGTAGGCCCTACCGACATTGTCAGCGTGAGAAGACGTGCTGAAGGTGGGCTGAGTTCAACGTTGTGCATTGAGCCCAGCCCCGATCTGCAAGCTGCAACCAGGGGCTACTCATTTTAAGTGCTTCGATCAAAAGTTGCATGACCCTCCCCTGCCTTCTATGTAATTTTCAACCACCCTCCAGCAGTATTTTCTAAAATGACATGACCCTCCCAGGCCAATTGTCGATGTCTTCCGCCGACGCTATTACGCGTCATGCTATGCTATGCTATGCTATGCTATGCTATGCTATGCTAATACATCAACGTAGGCTAACGCCCTTTAATCAACCTCTGCTTTCTGATCTTACACATCACACTTCACCAATATGGTGGCAATTTCAGTAGATTTACTCACTAACATTGTTGTGGAAACACAATGGAAACTAAATGCACACTTCCTGCAACTGCATTAGCCTACTTGAAAAGTTACTCCTCTAGTAACTATTCACATGAAATAAAACAATAAAGCATTGAGACCATTCAACAAAGCATACTGGGTAATAACAAATTCAACACATGAACTTGTTGCTATGGACTCGTCTCTAGGCTTCCTCAGTCATTGTAAAGCTGCCGAAGCTGAACATTATCCAAAACTCAATTTGTCAATTTGGGAGCTTGCTACACTCCTTCCTTCTCAAATAACTTGAAAAGGCCGTTTGCAAAATTTCACAAATAATCACAGGGACCGAAAAATACCTAACATGCCAACTTTTTCCGGGTTTATCATTTTAACCTTTCCCCGCTGTCTTGCCGTTTTAATATATTTTTCCGTAGAATATCCCATATTAGTGTAATACTCTCATAACATTAGTCCTGCATTCTGGCCTGTCTCTGTGTTGTCCTGTTGTTACCCCTTGCCCTTCCAGAGAAACAGATGTATTCAAATCATCGTTTTGCTTTCTTGAATGCGAACTCAGAGTGATGTTAACCTAGGCCTATTTAAGTTAACGACGTGGTTGTCGTGAGAGCACGAATTATTAGCGCTTGCAGTGTTCGGCCGTAGGCTATGCTACGTGCGCACCTGCCAGGCTAGACAAAGAATTCCCCCTGTATATTCACTCAAAGTTGGCCTACCATAACTTACCAACTACACTGTAAACCATAAACTGGCTATTTACCAAATGTATTTGTTCAACTTTATGAAGCAGAATTACGCACTGCTACTTGGAACGTTTTTTTTGGCAGGAGAGAGAATGACAGCGAATAACAAATTGCACTTGTTACTGGTTACCAATAAATACTATATATTTTTTTGCAAACAACAAAAACAGAAAGGATGGAGACAGCAAAGCTAGAGATGGGCAGGAACAAGGTCAATTGGTAGAAATGCTTGTCAAAACGTTAGGAGCTGGATGTGTGGATGAATGAAGCACAAGTATGCTTTAGGCCAGCGGTTCCCAAACTTTTTCCCCCGCGTACCACCGCCTACATTCCGACTCGGCTCGCGTACCCCCACCATCCGACACATAAACACATAAAAACGTAACGCATTCTATAACCCCCTCCCCGCCCCCCGCGTTGACAATATTTGTCCGTTTCCCGGTTTTAGGTGCGTGCATTTGGTCAGTTAAAAAGTTATGAAAAGTAGCCTGCATAGTAGCCTAACTACATCCACATACAATATCTTATAATAGGCCTACAACAACGCCTGACAAGGATGTATTCGTTTGGACAATATTAGGCTATACAGCCTAGAAAGACTAAACAGGCTACCTTTAGTTTGTTAAATGTAAAGCCTAGCTTAATGTTACCTTTCTTGCCCATCTGAAATAACTCCTAGCTTTGCTCCTTCCCTCCTTTCTGTTTTTGTTGTTTTCAAAAACCTGTTATATCCGCAAAACTTTCCCCCCACGGACCACGGACCACCCAACGCATTCAAAAGTAGCCTAACGCATTCTATTAGCTATTCCAGGCGTCATGTTTAATAAGCTGCCCTTTTTTGATGAACACATACAGAGTTTATAAATGATATCCTTTAATTTCATGTTTCCATATCATTATGACCTGATTCGAAATTATGTATTTCTTCATGAATTAATTACAAAAGATTTAAAATGTTCATTTTACACCTGTCCGCCATAGCCCTTTTCATCTCGCGTACCCCCTAGAAGCAGCTCGCGTACCACCGGGGGTACGCGTACCACAGTTTGGGAATCCCTGCTTTAGGCTATGTTAAGCATGCACACTGTTTAAAGTTAGGCTACACGGTAAACTAGGCTACAAGTAAACCAAAGTTAAATTTAGCTTTTTTAGGGCTGGATAAAGTTGACCAAATGGATATAGGCTGTTAGGCGTGAATAAAGTAGGCTACTTTGTTGCTCCAACCCTTCCAACGTTAATGGGGACGAATGTTGACATTTTCCGTATTTTGCGAGAAACCCGGGAAATCTCCCTTATTTTCATTGTTCAATGTTGACAGAGCTATGGAACGAAAGCAGGGGCGATTCTAGACCTAGAGCTTTGCTGGGGCACAGGCCCCCAACTCCCAATACATAAAAAAAATTAAATAAATAACTGTGCGCGCAATATGAAATTAATAGCTAGCCTGATTTGGACCATCACATATCTCCCCTAGGCTCCCCCAACATCCTCCTCCATACTCTGAATAGTTTTACGTCTAGCCCCCATCATGTTCTCATCCGTTTCTTGCCTGTCTCTCTCCTCCTCCTCCCCCTGCCTGGTACTGGACTGCCCAGCCTGTGCTCTTTCTCCCTCTCTTTGACCTTCTCCTCCTCCTCCTTCTCCTCCTCCAGCACTCTCTCCCTCAATTGTTGTAGCAGCCACTATCCAGCAACATCCAAACACATAGGCATAAGTAGGCCTATACTCACTGCATTAATTTAATAGGCTTTCCTACTAACACAAGGGAAGCTTATTTTTAGTCAAAATTGAGATATACTTCCCTCCCAGGCAAGGGTCCTATAGACATCCTGGCAATACTGCAGTTCTTTGTAGCTTAAATAGCCTACTAAAGCCTTCATACTGACTTTTGGTGATAATTTGCAAATGTAGCCTATAATAATCTACACAGATGGCTATCTGATTCTGTGTATTATTATAGGCTACATTTGCAAATGCAGCAAACTTATTTGAGTTTGCCATTAAATCATTGATCAAATCACAGCACTGGCTATTACCAGCATAAATGTTAATGTTACCGTTAATGTGGGCAAAAGTATCATACCTCCCTCATCCTCCTCATCTCTCCTCACTGTTCCTCTCCCTCTGCCTCTGTTCAGGAAGAATTTTCTGATGTCCATCTCTATATAGTTTATCAGAAGGCTATGTTTAGTTTTACAGTAGGACAGCTTCACAAACAGTATAGGCTACTTTTACAGGACTCTTTCTACAGTATAGTATAAATCGTTGTTAATTGTCCGCATGTGTGCATGCAGCCTACGCATGGTGTGTGTGTGTGTGTGTGTGTGAGTGAGAGAGCACAAGCTGGTAAACTGTTGCTAAGGCTACAATGACGCTAAGCATTGAAAAACAGATGCTAGTTATGTGGGCAACACTCTCTAACAGCGATCAACTTGTCATTTTTTCTGTCAAACAAGTTGTTAATTTGTTGTAACATTAGGGGACGACTTACTCTGTGCTCAAAGTGATGTAATGAGCTCCAGCCGATTCCACAGTGTATGTGTGTTCAGTACAACGAAACACTCGGAAGAATCATGTGAACGTTTTTCATTGGTTGTTGCGTTCAATCTTACCCAGCTACAGAGATGCGATTTCCTGATTGGCTATTATGGCCCCTTTCTTTATTCCTTGTTTTTTTTTTTTATTGGCTGGTAAGTGACAGGCTCGAGCCATGAGTAAAGCAGGCACGGAGATGCGCTCATGAATGCCGTTTCCAGCTAGAGCCGCGCTAGAATTTTACTGGGGCACTGGAGACTTTTACTAAGGCACGTGCCCCAGTGAATAAGGTCTAGGGACGCCCCTGAACGAAAGAGAACTGTTATATGGCGACAGAAATCAACAATCAAACAAGCCACTTTGATTTTTTGCTGTTTTCATTAATACAAAAGATGGGTGACCCTCCCTTCTAGACAAAAAAAAGTTAGGTGACCCTCCCCTCAACAAAGAATAAAAATACATGACCCTCCCCTATTTTCCTCCGGTGACCCCGTTTATAAATAACGAACGGTCCCTAAGACGTTCTAAATGGAACGCGATGTAATGAAGCTGTTTTTTTTTTCAAGCGTCTTGGAGACGTAGCCTATGCTGACTGGGCTATGTTGATGACACCAAATTAATAAGTAGGCTATTTCTGAATCAATGGGGGAACTTTAAGCCTATAGTTTATTTTTCTTTCAGTCCGCGGTTCCATTCAAACTTGCTGCAAATGATCAGACGTGTAAAGCACCGGGCATAACTTAATTTCGAGGCTATGTGCAGTAGGCTAATTGTTGAGGAGGCCCATAGTTTTAGAAAAGCTGCAGATAGACAGATAAAGCATAATGCTCTGTGAACAGTAGCCAAGGGCCTTTCTGCAGAAACAACAAGTGCCTTATTGCACGCACCCCTGCTTTCACTTTGACTCCCTGCATTTCTACATTGTGACAAAAACTGTAAGTCAGACAGTGAATTTTAGTTTAGCATAATGTGGTAACAATTATGATTTCAATTCTACCTCAAATCTGATCACTGCAGACGTTATAATGCAGACCCAAGCAGCAGCACAGCCTTGAAAGATGCACTCTTAGAATTTGCTCAGAGCGGCTCTGGTTCTTCACTGACGCGATTGGCTGGATGACCGTTCACTCAAATCAATAGACCTATTTGTGTCTGTGTGTTATCAGAGTCTGCCCTTTTTAGACATACGGTTCCAACTACGTGAGCAGTAGCCTAGCATTTACTTGATCACCTTCTTTATCAGCATGGCATTGTTCTAAATGTTAATACAAACTCAAATGCTATTTTTATATTTTAACAGACGGGGTATGACTTTTGAGCAGCTAATACTCCATGTGAATTGTGTATCTATTTATCAGCAGACTCTATGTCCAGAGGCAGATGCTGTTTACTCACCCAACATTCTCCTGCTTCTAACATATTGCTGTCGTGCTGCACAGTTTTGGTTGACGGGCATCGCAGACCCTACGGCTGGCAATTGTAATAAATAAATAAATATAAAATCCTCACCATGTTACATGTTTTTTTTTCACTATTCAATTGTTTCAAGGGACTAGGCAGGAATTCCTGCTGGCTTTTTCGAGTCAGTGAAATGATGAGAGTCCCTCGAGAGCGCTCAAAGATCGCTGCATTATTTAGCGCTTCTTACATGTGTGCTATGATGAGCTCTATACGCACTCAAAAAATATGCAGCTCCATTTGCTTTCATAAAAAATGAATGGCGTTTGCGGTGGAAGAAGAAGCACTCTTGGTCCCTAAAGCTTTAGTTTGTGTGTTGGATGACAAGGCTGCATCTGGTACAATGGGTAGCAACATCTGGTACAATCGGCAATTCTCTTCGCAACAGTTATCTTTAATTGTAAGTGTCAACACACCGTTGTAAATGAAAAAGACAATTCGAGCTGAAATTCAGGGAAATATTATACATTTTAAAAGATAAAATGCCATTAAAAGAAAACGCAACAAGCGTGTCACGATCCACAGAATAAAAACACCATAGGTTCTGGAGGCTTCTTGATACAGTAGCCTACATGTCATGAAGAATCATGAAGAAACAGTTATGTGTGAAAAGTCCTCATGTTAACATGGAAAAGGCCTTCACACCAGTACTAGGGCCATTTTAAAAGGTAATGTCATGGAGAGCTGACAGCGGTTTAATCAATGACATATAATAGAATTAATGGAAATTAGTTACTGATTTTAGAAATATTAAGTCTTCCAACCAAAAGTCGTCATTAATACAAGTAGTCTAAAATGTCAGGATCATCTCCACATGGGAAAGACATCAAGGATTCAAGTTGGGATAGAGAAGCGTTGTTCACTAGCCGTGAGATGAAGCTTATAGTATTATAACTGACAGACATGTCTCTGCGCTTTGTGTAATCATAAAGTCTATACAGCCTGAGGGATACCGCCTCTAATGCGGACATGGACAGTGTAAAAGCCGCGCGCCGCGCTAATCCGGTTAATGCGTTGCATTGCCGTCGATGCATGGCGCAGGTGTTTGGGATTTGGGATTGTTCATTCCAAAAGTCAAGAACATGTCTGCTTACAGGTGGAGTGCTGAGTTCTGGCTGGCCTGAATTCAACTGGAAAAAGCTGCCTTGGCAGTTTACGGTTTACTTGTAACCATAACGGTGGTGTGAGCCATCCTGTCCTTCTTGCCAGATCTACTGACAGAGTGTATCCCACTCAGAAGACTCGTGAAATCGTGACAGGTGACTCACGAGCATCTTCCAACAGATTGTTTGCTCATGTGTTATGACTTGTAGCCTAGTACCTAACTACCTGTGCGACTGTTCATGACAATAATGCTCCGTCGTTTTCTGATAGCCTACTTACTAATACCCCCATACTTCAAACAGCCATCAAAAGGAATCTCTTAAATGTCGGAGTTACATAATCCATTTTAGCCTACTTGCAGCGGAGAGCTTCAGCACTCTGGACAGCTCCGGTTTATGTAAATTAGTCTGTATGATATTCTCCAAGGTAGAACGATCCACCCATATAAAGTCTGATGGTGATGTAGAGCATTTTCATGATCACCTACCTCATTTAGTAATAAATGCGCATTATTCATCACATATAACTATGTAATAAAATTAGCAAATTAAACATAATCAGGTCCGAATACATGGAAAAAAGGAATTCCTTGGACAATTGTTCACGCTATCATCGTGTGAATCTCATGTATTTTACACAGATGTAATCGTAAATGAGTGTAGCCTACTTCTAACAGACATCTGTATGGCTGCGGCTGTTTGAAGCATGCTTAATTCACTGGTAATCAGTCATAACAGTCCCGAACCCGAACATATCCAAACCAAAACACTCAGGATTGCTCCAAAACAATAATTGCTAAAAGAACAACAAAATGCTTATCCCACGTGATATGTTTACTCCTGCAATGAAGGGGTTAAAAATACGAGCAGCGTGTTCCCTTCTGCATTACATCATAGAGAGCCGCTTATTTGGGGTTTAAGAACGAAACACTAGGTGGCAATAACGACGAGCAACGGATTACGTCCTCCTTGTGGGACAGTAATACGGGGACAGAGAGCTCTTCGTGTCATTTCTCCTCGTGCAGCTCAGGGAAAGCAGTAGTGCCCTGTTATCACGGGAACGGCTCACTACTGTAGAGGCACTACGATGCACAGGTAACCGACGATTCGGCGTCACAAGTGCTTGATATTTGATGTTTTGATCTTAAACCTGAGGGGTGGGGGGCTAAACACTCATAAGTGCCAGGTGCTTCGGCTCAGTCGCCTCTTTGCTGAGGAGGATGTGGGTGTTCTGCGCTGCCCAGTCATATGCAGGGGAGCTGGTGGTCGCCGCCGCACCATCCTCACCCCAATACTAGATGGCTACCTCATTTGGGGTGTACTCAGAAAACAGGTGTCAGGGAAGTGACGTCACGAACCCCGGAAGCCGGAGGTGGGTGCTTCAGAGAGCAAGATGGCAGCGAAATCCGATGGTCGGGGGGTCGTCACCGGTTTCGCCCAGCTGCACAACCTGGACGAGACGGCGGGGAATGGAGAGGAGGACCCGAGAGAGGGCAGCTCCTTCCACATCTGCCACTGTTGCAACACCTCGTCATGCTATTGGGGCTGCCGGAGCGCCTGCTTGCGCTACCTCTTGGGGAAGGGGAGAGACGCCAGGCTGCCACCACAGGAAGAGCGCCTCTGGTTGGACTGCCTGTGGATCGTCTTGGCGCTGTTGGTCTTCTTCTGGGACGTGGGCACTGACTTGTGGCTGGCAGTCGACTATTACACCAAGCAGGACTACCTCTGGTTCGGGCTGACACTATTGTTAGTGCTGGTCCCCTCGGTGCTGGTCCAGATTCTGAGCTTCAGGTGGTTCGTGCAGGATTACACCGGTGGAGGACTGAGCTCCGTGGAGGGGCTGAGTAGCCGAAGAGCCACGGCGAGTCTGAGCGCGGGGCTCATTGGCAAGCGCAGGTGCTGCCACGTCTCCGTCTGGGTCTGGCAGACTTTCATTCATATAATTCAGATGGGACAAGTCTGGAGGTAAGTTCACACTTTTCCTTTACTGTTCCTCTTGCCCGAGGACTCTACCTCGCCTCTTTGCACTGGCTTGCACTCTCTATCTCTCTCTCTCTCTCCTCTCTCTCTCCTCTCTCTCTCTATCTTTCTTTCTCTCTTTCTGGTAACCTATGACCTAGGTGACCTGCTGCTGTGTGATCTTGTGATCTTAAGCAGACAGTGATGTGTCTCATCTGCTGCGCCTCTGTTGCTGCTGCTTTTGACACTGTTTACATGTGAAGGGGTGAATGTTGGTTTTACGCTCAGCGTTTTCTCCTGTCAGAATCGTCTGTTGGCCAATTAGAAGGTAACGCTGTCACCAACTGAGTGTGATGATAGCTCAGTGATCGTTAACTGCGGACCGTGTACATGGAAAAGCAGGTGATATAAAAGAGAGAAAGAGACAGAGAGGGGGGGAGAAGGAGTAGTAACATTGCAGGAAAAGGGTGTTTCAGCGAAGGCTGGTGAATACAGTAACGAGTGTATGGGGTCGCTGGAGCGCATGGCGTCGAGCATAGTGCAACTGAGGATTCGGCGCCTCTGCTCACCCTCCCTCACAGAAATACTCCAGTCTGTGACCAGCAGCGTCCAGACAGGCATCTGTGTTCATGGATACCGCGTCTCATCGGGGCGACACCCCCCCACACACACACACACTCACACACTATAGGCGAGAATGCGTGTACATACTCTTTGGCGTAATGTCATTGAATGTGGTGTTAATGCTGCTCTAATGTGATCATGGCACCGCATAGGAAAGAGTGTTTGGTCCATGCGTGTTCGGTGATCCGTGTTTGTACTCCATGCGCCAAACGCGAACATTTCAAGCAGATGTTGTCGTTTAGGCATGTTCATCTTCAGACGAGCACGAATTCTGCAATACCAGATGCTGTCCCAAATGTAGTTTTGCTAAATGTCGCATTTGGACCCTATCACCGACTCTAGACTACATTGTCCATGAAGATGCTCGTCCTCAGTTGCAGACAGACGCAGTGTCTAGGTTTTGTCGGGAGGGCTTATATGCGTTACATCTGGTCAATGACATATCTTTGGATATGAATATAATGTGCTGTACAGGTTCAGATGATTGATCTGACCATTGTTTGGTGGACTTCGTGGTCTGTGACTGCTCATGATGTCATCACTTTCTGTGCTCTCTCTCTCTCTCTGTTTCTCCCTTGTGCGTATGTGTGAATGGAATACCAAACACGGATCCAACGAGTTGATATAGCTGTTTTATTTCTCAGCGTATATTGAAATTCTTAGTCCGGAGATTGAAAGCGCTAAATTTCATTTGCTGTATCAGAGATCTTGGCTGGATGCTGAATGCTGAAGCCACTATTAGATTTCAGTTCCTTGCTGATGACAGACGCGTCGGCCACTAGCCAGGATATTTTCCATCAGCCCTGAACTGAAAAAACTGACGCAGCCCTTGTGTCAACATGAAGAGCGTAGAGTTTCTAAACATTAAGACTGTTGACTGTAGACTTGACACACTGAAGTGTGTCTGAAATGTAACGCGGTGATGCTGCGGTGCCACCACGGAGGATGTCTGGCCCTTAATGGAGCAGACTAGTCGCCATGTGGGGTTCTCATGTACCTAAATAGTTATTATGTCTACACTATTCTTGCCGTTTTGTTTTGGTGCTGTTCTTGATAGGCACTTTGGATGTTTTGTCTCAGGCTGGCAATCACTGTCTGAATCTCACTGAGCTCCAAATCCCCCCCCTGTGTCAGGATTGACAGCTTAATCAGTGTAAGCCAAATCGGTGTCTGATGGAAGCAACACCCCCCCCCCCCCAATGAAAACCTATTCAAAAGTTAGTTAGATACACAGGCAGGTCGCCGCACACGCGGACCTACTGTGCCAACGGAAGCTGTCCAGTGCTGAAATGTAAGCCTCTTATCTGAGAGAAAAATCGGCCGTTTTCTTAATGAGTGTTCTAAAACATGCTCAGATGTCTAATGATCATGACTTCACGAGCTAGTCAAAACGGATTAACACTACTCATGTTAAGTGGGTTGATAATCTGTGAATTTTAATCTGCATATGAACACTGTTCAGTGTTTTAAAACCGCCCATCTGATGGCTGGATTAAGCGCTTGTTTCAATCATCTGTAGCACTGTCTCAAAACAGCAGGACTTGGGTGTTTATGTGTCGACATCTGTCCCCTTTCCATGATTATCCCAGCACAGTCTTGGCAAGGCCATTTTACTTTCTTTTTTTTTAACAGAGGCCATCCATGTCTCTCTGATAGCCATGCAAGCCGGGTTGCCAGCGCAGAACTTCAACCTCAACATGTTGCCCTGTCAGCTAGGGGATACTTCCAGTAGGCTAATTTACAGATTAACGCCAATAAAACGGGGCGGCAGTGACTCCAAGACAACCCTTAATTAGCCACCGTACGAAGAGCTCCCTCTAACCCGCAAGAACATTAATCGTCTAGCGCACAGCTGGTGAGAAAACTCTCGGATAGGGGTGTTTATTTATTCATGCGTCGCATGAGACAGTGAGACGAGACCAGCGCGGGTCGGCGTTTTTTCCTCCGGATCCTCCGGAAATCACGCAGCCCGAGTTCTGCAGGAAGAGACCCCAAGCCCTCACCGTACGTCTCGACTTGAAAGTCAGCCAAGGCGAGCGTCGTGGGAGATAAGAGCTCTAACGGTCGATTAAGCTTTCACGAGTCGGATGTGCGTCCTGCACCGAACCCTTGGGCT